>NW_016809194.1:159610-235297 GCF_001698545.2 Rhinopithecus bieti | reverse complement strand
CCCCTCCCCTTTCCTTCCCTCCTCTCCCCTCCCCTTTCCTTCCCTCCTCTCCCCTCCCCTTTCCTTCCCTCCTCTCCCCTCCCCTTTCCTTCCCTTTCCTCTTCTTTCTCCTTTTTCTTTCCTTTCCTCTTGTGACGGGGTTTCACCATGTTGCTCCAGCTGGTCTCAAACCCTTGAACTCAAGCTATCCTCCTGCCTTGGCCTCCCAAAGTGCTGGGATTACAGGTGTGAGCTACCACACTGGCCTGGTTTTTCTTTTTAACTGCTATTTTAAAGCTTAGATTTACAATAATCTTCTGTCCTTGATGGAAGATCTTTGGTTAGTGTCCCTCAGAATATTTTTGGTTAGCAAGAATAAGTAGGCTCATATCCTAATTCCTTGGCTCTTTAACGTGATGAATGCCCATCCTACCTCATTGTTGCAAGAGACTGAGGATCTCCTCAGTGACATGTCCCTGGCACCCCTCTCCCACCTGTGCCTCTGCTCTTCTGGTGGCCTCACACACAAGGCCCTTTACTCTCATCTTTGCAAGTCTGCATTCTATTTATTCTCAAGGGCCAGCAAAATCCTACCAAATGGCACAGTCATCTTTGGCTATCTTTGTTCAGAATTATCAATCTTATGTCTCATTTTCCTGTCTATTCTTCCTAGAAGCTAGATTTCCTGGAAGATAGTCTTTTTTTTTTTCTTTGATAATTCCATTCCATTCATTTTTTTCAGTTCATTCATTCATTCAAAAACCAGTACTGTGCTGAATGAATAAACTTGGAAACAACAAAAATATGTTGGCAGACTCTTTCTTCAGGTCTAGTAGGGAAGAAATATTACATAAGCCAAGAAATTCTGTAGTGTGTTAAGTATTATAATAGGAGAGTGGTATGTATAATGACAGAAAAGAGAGGAGTCGGCTAGGCGTGGTGGCTCACGCCTGTAATCCCAGCACTTTGGGAGGCTGAGATGGGCGGATCACGAGGTCAGAAGATTGAGACCATCCTGGCTAACACGGTGAACTTCCTTTGCTACTAAACTTCCTTTGCTACTAAAAATACAAAAAAGTAGCCGGGTGTGGTGGCAGGTGCCTGTCGTCCCAGCTACTGGGGAGGCTGAGGCAGGAGAATGGTGTGAACCCGGGAGGCGGAGCTTGCAGTGAGCCGAGATCGCGCCACTGCACTCCAGCCTGAGCGACAGAGCAAGACTCCGTCTCAAAAAAAAAAAAAGGAGTCACAACATGTGAATGGGAGGATGGTGGAACATGAGCATGACTTAGCCAGATGAAGGGGGGAAGCAGGAGGAAACTCCAAACATCTGGAACAGCATGGGAGAAGGCATTAAGGGAAGGAACAACATCCATAGTCGACAAAGTGAGGGGAGCCACAATTAGTGACTCTGGCTGGAGCAGTGTGAGGCATTAGTGGGGAACGAGTGCTTTGACATTCTGTACTTACCCCCATTGTGGCTTTACCACAACTGACATGACTTCTTATTTACTTGCCTCGCTCCCCCACCAGACAGCAAGTCCTTTGAGGGCACTTAGGTCTCTTCTGGCACTGTACAAACTCTACATCCAGCACAGTGCTTGCCCTGTAGTGAGTGGGGAGCCTCAGTAACTATTGAATAAATCGATAGAGGAGGAGGGTGAGAACAGGTAGCAAAGGAAGTTACCAGTAGTTTTCACAAAATGCTAGTGTCTTAGTCTGTTTGCTGCTGCTATAGCAGACTACTACAGACTGGGTAATCTATAAAGGAAATTAACTTATTTGGCTCTCTGTTATGGAAGCTTGGAAATCATACACTGAGAGGCTACATTTGGTGGGGTCTTCTTGCTGCATCATAACATAGCAGAAGGTTTCATGTGGTGAGAGAGAGAGGAGTGGAGAAGGCAAAGGATAGGGCTGGAACTTCATCCTTTTATCAGGAACCCATTCCCATAATAAGTACATTGATCAGCTCATGAGGACGTGCTCTCATGACTAATTGCCTCTTAAAGGCACCACCTCTTATCACAATGGCAATTAAATTTCAATATGAATTTTGGAGGAGACAGTTGAACCATACAAGCCAGTCATACATTCACAACTCTCATGCACTTTCTACATCAGTTTGAAAGTAATCCAGCCTTTTTCCTTCTTCAGTTGAATCAATGCCTGCCAGACTCACTCCAGCCCTTGAGAGGGGATCTTTATTTGGTTGAGACTTCCCTTTCCCTGTAATTCTTCCTGTTGTGTGTTGCATTTTTTGGCTTAAAACAATAAACATTATTGCTCACATGGTATTATTGTTCTCATTCTCCTTCATGTTGTTTATCAAACATTTGTTCCTTATATAATTATGTCATCAGGCGTTTTGTGTCTGCTAGAATATGAGCTTCATGAGGGCAGGGATACCTTATTTTTCCCCATTATTAGGGCCTAGCATGTTGTCTGACATGCTCAGTAATACTCAAAAACACTTATAGGACAAACGAATGTAACAAACTCCTAAAGAGCTTGCTGTTTATTGCACATATTGTGGTGGTTGCTTATACATTGCACTCTTTTTGTCATTTCAATGGACAGATTTTGAGCTTTTTGAGACTATTGTACCTGTACCAGGAATGCAGGGTAATACTAGATTCTCTCAGACTCAATGTTGAGGGATGATCAATATGATTTGTATTACCTGTGGAGTATCTCTGAGTCTCTCTCCAAGCAATTTTCATATTCTCCAAGAATAGTATTGGGAGAATCTCCTGGTTGAGTGCCCTCTAATATGTAATTAATGATGAATCTTAGCAGTTCACGTTTTCAGAAGTCTTTCTAGGTATGACCTCACCACCACACTGTGATGCCTCACTGCCAAGGGACTCCATGTGACCCTGGGGGAGGTCTCTCAGTCCAGCCAGTCTGCAGTTTTGGTGTTCATAAGATTATGAGCCTGGGGAATGTGCCCACATCCAACCACTCATTCTTACCCTGCCCAGATATTTTGACCCATAAAATGTGTGCTCGCTGATTTCAGATGGAGACCAAAGTATCCACTGGCCAAGGAAGCTTCCAATAACCTAGAACCTTCTTAATGCTGAATCTTAATTCAGATAGCCAATTTGCCCAACACTGAAAGATTTCATGGGAAGTGGGACCTAAACTGCTAAAACCAGGACAGTTCTGGGAAAACTGAATTGTTGGTCATCTTAATCTCACTAGAGATTCTGATTGGAGAATGTGGTGGGTGCTTCGATCAAAGAAAGCTGCACAAAGTGAGCAGATCTAGCCTGGTTTAACCCCTGGGTCGAAAATGAGGGTGGATTTGATAGCCCCTTGAGTCTGCAATTGGTGGCAGAAGTGAGGGCAGTCTTGTATATTGGCAACACCCTCTCTAAAATGGTACAGTTGACTATTGCAGTTCTGAATTTTCTGCACCTTAGGAAGCATTAAAATCAGGAACTGAAAATAGAATCTTCATCTCTTAGTTTGTTTTCCCTCAGAAGTGGATCCTGAGTTAAGGATAGAAGGGTAAGTTGCTTATTTGAGAGAGAAAGGCAAACACTGGTAGGGGAAGAGGAGAGAGAGGAAGGACAAGGCAGCCAGTAAAGGTTATTTTATTGAGTTGGTTACCAGCTGTAGGTGACTGGAGCTTAGTCCTTAATCTTTTCCTCTAGAGGACAGTTTATCGACCTTGGCACTCTTGCCATTTGGGGCTGAATAATTCTTTATTGTGTGCGGGCCTTCCTGAGCATTGTAGGATATTTAGCAACATCCCTGGTCTCTATCCAGGGGTGTCAGTCACATTCCCTTTCCCCAGTGTGTGACAGCCCAGAACGTCTTCAGACAGTACCAAATTGCCCCTAGTTTATAACCAGTGTTCTAGAACACACAGAGTTTTCCCACCTGGGTGGTGAGGGAGCTGGGATGTTTATGTGCTGATGGAGACATTGAAGAAATCTCTTGGGCAAACGCTGGCAGCTAAAGCTGAGAAGTCCAAGGTCGCTGGGTGGGGCACAGACCGCACCAGCATTTCTCCATCTTCTTTAGATACTTGTTATCTCTGCAGATGGGCTTTCTCTTTTTCTCTGTCAACATGATGAAATATGACTTTCTGCCACTCCCGACCACAAATACACATCCCATCAGCTTTAAAATTCAAATTCCAAGTTCCTAGCATAGACGATCTGATTGGCCCAATTTGGGCTGGGTATTCATTTGGACCCAATCAGCTGTGACCATATAGTACAAACATGGCTTTCAAGGGGCCCACGCCTGTTTCAGTGCAGGGTACACGGGCAGCATAAGGAGATTGGCTGTCATTGCAGACAGCAGGGATGGGCAATTATTTCAGCCAACCTTCATCAGGCATCTCCCATGTGCAAGGCTATGTAAGGGGCACATGGACAAATGACTTGTCAGAGTGCAGAGAGAACGTGAGGAGAATACAGAACTTAAAGACAGAACTGAGACCTTTGGGGTTGATGGTTTCGGAAACATTCCCCTCTCCCCAGTGCTTGGGTGAGTGATTTTGCCTAGGAGAGTAGGAAGGTAAGTTGAGATAATTGTCTTTCCGTGTGCATACTCTTTATGGTGAAACAACAGAGTGGACATTTCGGTGGGCTGGGGCAGTTTTCTCGCCAGACTTTGAGATATATTTAGACCTTGCCACCAAATTCTCTCGGCCTTCTCTTGTCTTAGAGGAAGGCTGTAAAATCTGCTGTTGGATTGACTGCTCTGGTAAAGGAGGGAGGTTCATGATGTGATGGGGAGGGGAGAAATGTTATTGTCTGACAGCTTTCTGCTGGGAAGAAAAGGCAGGACTTTGTATTGCCAGCCTCTCCCCTTGCAGTCTCATTTTTTTTTTTCCAAATCAATAGACACAAAACAAAAATAGGGCATAGGATGACTCTTTATCAGACCTTGGCATGAGGGGCTCTTTGCCCTTGGTGAGCCTGCCTGCCTGGGAAGTGCAGAGTGTGGGCTGTCATATACCTTGTGGGCTCTTAAGATGCTTCTGCATGGAGATAGCAGCATCCTGTTGGCAGAACAAGGACACTGCTTTTAGCTTAGAATGTGTGTTTATTATGGGCAGCTACAGGGTCCAACAGAGGTAACAGGGGTTTAGCCAAAGCCCCTTCAAGTGGACGTTGCCTTACACAAGTTAAGGAGGTACCAGCCATTTAGGGTGCAGTGTGACTGTTGTCCCTGGAGTTGTGCAGCAGAGTCCCTGCCAAGGCACTTCTGCAAAGAAGAATCGTTTGCCAAGATGTGATGGCACTTGTGCCCTGCAGTAGCTCTTAGCTGCTTCTGTCACTTCCCAGGCCTGGCTGTGGCAGGGGAAGGTGAACCATAGTTGGATTTAGCCAGGGTCCTTCTGACTTCCAGGAGGAAGTCAGATTTGCTTGTAATGGATGTTTTTCCAAAACTTGGGGCTTCATCAGGCTGAGAAGAGAGCGAGAAGCATGGCATAGCAACATAAAGAGATTAATAATCCCTCTCCTAAGTAGAGTGATGTGGTGGCCATGGAAATGTTCCTCTCTCGAAGACCGCCACCTACAGGGCTGGGGAACGGGGTCAGGTTGGGGGTGGTAACTGACCAAAGGCCCTAGCTGCCAGGCTCTCCTGGTACATCCATTGTTGAGGTCATGATTCTCACAGACTGCTCCCAGCAAATGACTGAGCAGGACAGGGATCCTGAGGCAGGCCCATTCCTGGCAGTGATGTGTATCCTTTGATGGCCAAACTTGGCTCCAGAGCTCCCTGACTGCTTTGCAGAAACTTTATCTACCCACCCTTCTCTCACTTTACTGGGAGTCAGTCTTGCCTTGTGACCTGGCAGCTCTTTCAGCTTTACCTAGCTCCCTCCTCCTTTCTTCTCGTAAAGGTGTTTCTTCTGATAAGGTCTACCCTGTGAAATCTCATCTTGGTGACTGCTTTTCAGTGGGGCTAGATCAATGAAAAACACAGATGACCATATAATTTATACTTCAAATTGAGGCATGTTTGGAATGAAATAATGATAATGATGCTAAAAATAATAGTAGTAAACCAGGGCTGGCCTAAGGAAACCTAAGGAAAAAATTTTGAAGAAATTTGGCTTACTTTGAGATTCTTAAAGACGTAAGAAAAGCTAATAACTGGGACTTTGCTTGATGAATTTAAAAAAAGAGAACTCAACCCATTTAATTCCAGGAAATGATCAATTTGGTTTCACTGTTTGTAGAGCAACTCTTGTGTGCCAAGTAAGAGGCTGGAATAGAAAGATGAATAAGCCACAGTCTCTTCCCTCAAGTGGCTTGTGGTCTAGAGGAGGAGACTCACATAATTTGATAATGTTACCAAAATATGATTCTTATAAGATAAAGAGCTGACAATGGGATTAATTTGGCTATATAAAGACAGGACCCAGCTCCACCCAGTAGTTTCTAGTTCCTTCCTAGAAAGCAGTGCTGGTGTAGGGGAAGGGTCCTGGGTGGGCTTTGGAGGCCTTGTTTGTGCTAGTAGAGGAACAAGAGAGGTAGGGGTAGGGGTAGGGATACAAGCAAGGTGAGGATGGCTTCTGGTCAGGCTCTAGGATGCAGTGCAATGTGCCCCTAGCACTTTTTCCCCCTTTTAATTGCAAGAAAGCAGTTCCCCTGCATTCTCCCTAACCCCCAATACGTGGCAGAAAAACAGCTCTGTGATATACACAATGATTAGACTCAAGACATGTTTTCTAACAAATCCCTGCCCTACATACATGTGTACAAAATCAGCGGAGTGATTGTGCACCCTCCAAGGCAGCTTGCATTTAGCAAATCCTGGCTGAATGAAACCTCCTCAGATAAGCAGACAGGTAATTGGCCTCCTCTGGGCTCTGAGTGAATCGCCTCTCTGAGGCAGCTGGTGCTACCAGGTTTTCTGGCAAAGTTGCTCTTTCTACAAGTGGGGCTGGGAAAGAGCAAAGTGCAATGACACACACACACACACACACACACTTGAACAAAAAAACACTTGAATAAACAGATGCCTGGTTTACTCCTCTAGCCTTTTCCTTGGCCTCATGATGCCTGACAAAAATTGAGTTGAAAGTGATGGCTGGCTAAGATGAGGCCAGCAATATGTCACCCTATCAAGGCTAGCCCTCAGGGGATGGCAAAGGCATTTAGCTCCAAGCTCAGCCATGGTGCTGCCATAAGACAAGAGCCCCATAGCTCCAGCAGCTCCTCCCTACTCCTTTCCACATGATTCAATTTCATGCCATTTGCAGTTGTGAGACAAAAGAATGTTCCAGTTCCAAATTCCAGGCCCCCATCCTAAGCTCCCTGTGTAAGCCCAGGAAAGGAGGCCCAAGAGCCTCATGCATTCCTCTGGTTATAGGCAGCCCAAGCTGATGTTCAAGGGCTAGAACCACACCCTTGGCCTTCAACTTTTAACCCTAATGGGTAGGGAATCTCTTGAACTTGAAAAAAGTCCATGCTTTAAGAAAGAATATTAAAAAAAACAACAACAACAAAAAACCCATGGCAAAAGCTTCTTGAAGCCTGTGGCTTATTTCTCTGCACTGCAGGGGAGATCATAGCATTGGCGTATGTCACTACAGTCAGGTGAAAAGGTGCTGTAGGCCATCTCAGGATAGCATACCTGCCTTACCCGTGGGGCAGCAAGTATCTTGGAAAACCTTGATGCCCGTGCATTCATTTGCTTAGCACCATTGCTTGCCACCTGTTGTATCATAGATTGCACTTTCCACCTTCTTAGGCACTGGCTTCCACCCAAGTGGGTCCTGGGTGGATGTGGCCCCCTGGCCTCTGGGGCCCAAGCCAGTATTGTCACAGTTTAAGGTAGAGATTCTTGTCAAAAAGCAGCGACTCTAGAGTGTGTGTATGTCTTGGTAGTGATAGGGACTTAAAAAGCAATTTCTTTTTTTTTCTTTTAATTTGAGCTGCAGTCCAAATATACTTTCAGATGGGGGTTGTAGCTTGTAATAGGAACTTACATCAAAGTAAAGCAGCCCCTTACTGTCATGACAGCAATTTAAGTCCACTTGAATGGGTTGTCTTGGTGCTGTGGGGATTTAGGCTCCACCTAAGCAGTTCCAGAGTGATGCTGAGAGGTCAGAGCCATAGATCGGGTGCAGATGTGAACGAGAGGCAAGAAAAGGGAAGCAGGGAGTGTCAGTTGCTCTTTCAAAATGTTTTCTGGCTCATGGAAGAAGATCTCAAAGGCAGAATATAGAGGGAAAAATAGAAGACAGTATTTTTTTTGGCAGGGGGCGATGAAGGGGTGATATGGTTTGGCCGTGTAAATCTCATCTTTAATCGTAGCTCCCATAATTCCCACGTGTTGTGGGAGGCACCCAGTGGAAGATAATTGAATCATGAGGGCAGTTTCCCCCATACTGTTCTTGTGATCGTGAATAAGTCTCATGAGAGCTGATGATTTTATAAGGGTTTCCCTGTTGGCTTGCTCTCATTCTCTCTTGTCTGCTGCCATGTAGATTGTGAGGCCTCCCCAGCCACGTGGAACTGTGAGTCCATTAAACCACTTTTTCCTCTATAAATTACCCAGCCTTGAGTATATCTTTATCAGCAGCATGAAGACAGACTAATACAAAGGGTAATGAGAGTAAAGTGAGCAATGAAGAGAAGCCTTCACTTCATGTCTCTTTCCTTTCCTTCTTTTTCCTTTCTCTCTTCCCTTCCCTCTGGTCACTTCTCCCCCTCCCCCCTTCACCTTCCCTCATTTTCCTTTCTCCCTCCCACTTAGCCGATTAAACTCTGGCAGTGGAAGAAAGTATACTGTGGTAAGAAACAAATTATTTGTGAGAAGAAGGATTGTTTGCTATTTACTATCCATAGACTTCTATGTCTTCTAAAGAGGACAGATCCTACTAAATAATGCCTTTTATTTACCAAATAGAGTGATAAGTGTAATGATTCATTATTAGAGAATCCAGGAGAGGGCTAAATTGTTGGAGATTAAAAAAATGGGGCTGGGAATTGGGAATTTCCAATCCTCCAGCAAAGACAGAATCACAAGGCTGGGAAGTCTGTGTGGGATAAAAGTCAAGAGGAAATAAGGTCACTGGGACCAAACTGGGACTTTGGAGGGACACACATGATTTTTTTTTCTGGATTTTTGTTAAATTTTACTGGGTGATGTGTGACTTAATCATCATCTTCATAGGCCCACAAGATTTTCAGCAAAAATTAATTGCTAATACTTGGCAGAACGGGATTTGCTTTTAGGGGCTGCTGTGAAGTGCCAAGTTCTGCTTCAAGGCAGATAGGGAAGTAAAAACAGAGGATGCCCATTGTATTCTGCACTGCAGGGGAGATCGTAGCATTTGGCTCATATGACTACAGTTGGGTGAAGAGGTACTGTAAGCCATCACAGTTTTGGATGCTAGTAACAGGAATACCAAATGGTGACCTTAAGCAAAGACGATTTATTAAGAAGTAGTCTGGAGTCAGGTGGTTCCAGGACTGGTTGAATACATCTAGCATGCCCTGATGCTCTGTGTTTCTGGTATTCTTTTTGTCTGCCCCTCATGGTTGCACGGTGGCTGCATAGTCTAGTCACCAAGCCTGCAACTTGTGGGCAAAATGAGCCTCTCATTTCATTAGGGTGGAAAAATCTGTCCCAGATGTCCTTATGCATCTCCCTGCCCAGCAGTGGGTCTCATGATCACCTTAACTGAAAGGGAGGCTTGGAAATTGAGTATCTGGCTTTTCTCATCCTCTATGGTGGGAATGTGCTAAAGATAAAGGTGGTTGGGAATGGCCTCTGAGTAATCACTGTTGTTTGCCATCCAGGTATTTGCAGGTATTATAAGTCCTTCGAGAAGAAGCTGACAGAAAGGCAACTATTCAAGAATGTTTCCACTGTATTTTTCATAAGAATGGATTTTTGTTTTCTTGCTTTCCAGTGTCTGCTTTCTTTTCAGGATCACCTCTAAAGTGTTAGAAGGCTTTTATTTGTATCCTGGTTTTTGCAAAGTGATTGAATTTTAGAAAAAATCCTCAGTCCTTTTCACATTCTTTTTCAGATGGCATATATGTAACCAAACTGTAAGGAGACACAGCACCCATTTCAGGGTACAGATCAGATTGGATGATGGCAGGGTACAGTGTGCAAAGGAGCCTGTGGCCAGCATGGTCCAGGTGTTAGCAACTTGATTTTGTGACTGAGTGTTGTTAAAGCAGCACCCTGGTTTCTAAGTGAAAATTTTCTATACATGTCTTTGTTGTTTTTATTAACATAAATTACTTTAATGACTTTTTTAAGTGGAAAAAATTTACTTTCCCTGACCCTATCTTGATAGGGAAAGTGGCAAACTACAGGGTGGCTAGCTGCATGAATCTTTTAGAGAAGGAGAGTTGCTGATAATAAAAAGGCATTTAGTAGGATGCTCTGAAGAATGCCAACCAGACCCAAGAAGATTGAGTGCTATGGTTAATGGTCACCTTCAGAAACCACTGGTTTGTGTTCGTAATGATGTATCAGTTAACCCTGAACTTCAGTGAGCCACGTAACTCTGGCTGCCTTTCTGCTCCTGCTGGGGGAGTGTACATCTCGCTGATAATGACCCCTCTACCCACTGGCCTGTTCCCAGTGTCTGTGTGGGCCTCGTGGAAGCAAACATCCACTCTTGTCTTCTGAGTGTTTCCTTGAGCTTGGGAAGCACATCTCTCCAGTACAAAGACTCAAACACTAACCTTGGATTACACTCTTCAGGATTCTTCGTAGGGCACTTCCGGTTGTTAGAAACTTTGGGCAGTATTTAGAGGGATCTGGAAGAGGGAGTTGGCAAGTGTTACCTTCTCTAGGCAGTACTCCTTCTGGCCCGGGCTTATCTTGCTCTGTGCACAATGGAGAGCAGGGAAGATGCTGCTCATGTTTTGTGTCTCCTTCAGCTCCCATCTGTTGGTGCAAAGGGAGAGTGGTCAGCCTGCCTTTGAGCTAAGCACTGTTCTTCAGAGGAACCATCCAGATGCCCATAGTGGGGCCATGTTTGCTAGGGCTGGCTTCAGGAAAAGCAGGGTTGTGGGCAATTCAGTGTAGGGGAAAGTGCATGGCACCAGGTGTTTAGAAGTTGGTTGTGTCCTCTGCTATCTTGGGCCTTGGCAGGTAGTGTCTTCTAAGAATAGGTGCTGTGCCTGCTGATTTCCTTCGTGCCTCTTTCTAGAGCACATTAAATTGTTGTCGACTGAGTTAATCTCATGAAAGGTCCCTTACCTCCTCTGAACCACTCAGTTTTCTCCTTTGAAAATGGAAATGATATCTGGCTCAGAGGAAAAGGACTAAATGAAATAAGTTTGTGTAAAGTCAAATCATACCATGGTGCCTGGCATACAGCAGATGTTGAAAAGATACCGTATCTTATTTCTCTTTTCCTTTGGTGCCTCCTATTCACTGCCTTTCCTCTCCTCAGTGGCCATTGCTTCCTGGTTCTTTGAGGCGCTCAGATCCCCTCTCCTTTTCCCCTTGTTTCATTGGTCTTGCACTTGGGCAAGCATCTGAGATTCATTCACACTGAGGTGTAGGTTTCTGAAAATGATCGAACCTGCATTATGGGAAGTGTGAGGTTAGCCTAGTGTATGTGGCAGAAAGAGGAGGGGGTAGGGATGAAGTGGAGAAAGGACATCTCTGCTTTGCAGAGATGTTTGGGAGAAGAGAAAGGGGGTGCTGGAAATCTTTCTCAGCACCTTATGTTAGGGCTCCAGGCAGATGCAGCAATCTCTTCTCTCATATGGAGAAGCAAATTTTAAACAATCCAGGGCCACAAGGGCATCCCTATGAAGAACAAGACTCTTTAGTCTGCAAGGGGCATATGATTAACATTTTATAAAATCCAGTGAGACTGGGGGCTATGCTGGAAGCTCCAACATGATACTACTGCTAGTGGACATAAGGCAAGTACCATGTCTACAAGGTGGTCTAGGAACAAGTTGTAAATAGGTCTGAGAGGCATACAATTAAGTCATGGAGGGTAAATTCTTAGGAGAAACCATTAGGTACATGCTAAAGTTATGAGGTTGACATCACAGAGGAAAGTCATTTCCTCTCACCTATTAAACTTGCTGCTCTCTAAGAGACAATATGAGGATATATGGGATGCAGGTCAGATTTGAGATGTAAAGGGAGAAGGCTCAAATTTTATCCATCAAGCTTTAAAGCATATGCATTTAAAGCATTTAAAGCAAATCCATAAAGCATTTATTTACAGTCTAGAAATAAATAAATGCAGTTCAGCTAAGTGAATTTCATTGGTCATACAATCTTCTAAACCTAGAAAGACTTTTGTTCTATTGAGAAAAGCCTTTTAAATACTTATTTTATTAATAAACTCACATCAAGTACCTACCAGGGGCCAGGCTCCATGAGCAATGGTTTCCCCGCTGTCAACAGTGGGTACCCGATGTGCTTTCTGATCTCCAGGCCTCTCATAGTCCCAGCTAATGCATCCAGCCAGTATCTGTGGTGAATACGTGGTGTGGGAAAGGGCAGAGGTAGGTAACCTTTCATATGTGTTAACTATGTTAATACTTTCCTAATTAGAAAACCGGCACTGGGGAAACTATTGCTTTATCTCATTTAATCCTGATAGCAACCTTCTGAGAATAGATACCTATATTATCTCTGTTGTATAGGTGGACAAAGTAAAATAAAGCTCAGGCAGGTTTTGTGACCTGCCTGAAGGGACATAGTAGTAGTGGCAGGCAGAGATGCAAACTCCATCTGCTTCATGTCCAGTTTTCTCCATACTTATGCCTGGGAGTTTAGGAATTCAGGACCTCCCTTTTATCTGCATAAAAGGGAGATCTATTACCCATATCTGCATGACTCCCAACCCATACCGTTTTGTAGTGATACATGGATTGAAAACTGCATTTACTTTTGAGGATGCTCTGGATGCCATCTCTTAAGTTATTTCCCTAAAACATTTTCATTATGCCTAAAACTTACATGTTTAGTGTAACATGTCTAATTTTACATGAGTAGCTCAGGTAAAGGAAAGTAACTCTGACAAGACCCCGGGACCTGCCTATTCCTTCCCCATCATAACCTTGCCCTAGTCCTTGAGGGAACTGATATCTTGAGTTTACGTTACTACTTTTCTCTTTGATATAATTTATTTTTAAAAAATTTTCAATGTAGAAAATGCTCTATTATAAAATATTTACTTCCATTTTCTTGTGCATTAAGTTTTTAAAATAATTGCTTGCTTCTGAGTTAAAATGACCATATTTAAGTTTAAGGAAAAAATGAAGGATTTACTGAGAAAAAAATCAAGAATGTCTAATTGGAAGATAATGAACACACCCATATGTATAAACATATATACATATATACATTAGATAAATGGTGATATGTATCAACATACATGTGCATGTATTTATTTATAAAATTATGTAAATATCTGTTAACATTTATTTAATTATACATTATCCTTTCTATTAGCCTGGGAATCAAATCTGGCCAAAAGTTTAAGCTCTAAGATTGATATAATTTATTTAAAAATGTTTTTTATTCTCTAGATTGTAAAGTTTATTTTAGTTTAATTTTTAGATTCATTTCTTTGTGGTGAGTGAATAAAGCCTAATTGTTGCTACCTATTGAGATTTTTTTTTTTGAGACTTACTACTCAGAAAATATTCTTGACTTTTCGTAATTTTAAACCTGAAGCCCTTAAAGTATGCCTATTTTGGCTTTACTCCCAAAGATTGAGATTTAATTGGTCTGGGGCAAGACTAGAATTTAGGTTTTCTGGATCTCAGGTGAGGGTCTCTATATTTAGGTATTTAATGATAAACGTATTTTCTCTTTGTATTATTTAGGGCATGGTCTAAGCAGCTGTAACAGAAGGAGCCTCAAAAGACAGTGGCTTATATAAAGCTAAAAGTTCATTTCCTTCTTATATCAGAGTTGTGGGGAAGAGGACCAGGGTGATAGGAAGACTCTGTTACCCTCAGCACATCACTTCTCATCATCTCCTAGTAGCTGGCAGGAAGAGGGGAAAGGGTCAGGGATGCCCACATCTAATCTTTTTGAGGACAAGACCCAGAAGTTGCACACATCATTTTTGCTCACATTCAGTTGGTCAGAAACTGGCTTCTACGGAGACTAAGAAGTATGTTTTCATCTGGTCATCCATGTGCCCGGGTATAATTCTACAACAATGAAGAATGGGCAAATAGTTTTCAGGCACAACTGTCAGTGGACCACAACCTGTTTTGCCAGCCTGTTTCCCCATCATGACAACGAAGCCTCCAGGCTGAGTGCCTCAGAGAAGGGCGGAGCAGGAGCAGCAGGCAACAGAGCTGTTACTGTTATGCTTTTGGGATCATAAGCAGCTCACAGCCCAGAAACCCAAGCTTTCTTGAAAGATAAAAAGGAGCCCTGATTTCCTAAATTCTCATTATATTAAAAGAAAAGCTTAGTGGATTATCAGATCTTATTTTCTTTCTATTTATGCCATATAGGATATGATGTAGAAGTTCCTCCCATCTGATGGGGGGAGGGCAGAGAATGGTGGAACAGGGAGAAAAGATAAATGCCAGATAGGTTGAAGGGGAAGCCAAAAACAGAGGTGATATTGAGTCTCCAAACTCAACCTGGAATTCCAGGAGGATGCTGCCCCATGACACAGGGTGGCTGAGGTGAGAATGGTAACCTGATGGAATACATCAGCAGAAAAAGGGCCTGGGAGACTACCCGGGCCTCCTCCACCTCCCATATGGATGGAAAGAATCCATAAGGGTCACTTGCTCATTGAAAAGTCATTTATTGCCAGGCGTGGTGGCTCATGCCTATAATCCCAGCACTTTGGGAGGCTGAGTGGGGGGGATCACCTGAGGCCACAAGTTTAAGACCAGCCTGGCCAGCATGGTTAAACCTCGTCTCTATTAAAAATACAAAAATTAGCCAGGTGTGTTGGTATATGCTCATAATCCCAGCTACTGGACAGGCTGAGGCAGGAGAATTGCTTGAATCTGAGAGGTGGAGTTTGCAGTGAGCCGAGATCATGCCATTGCAGTCCAGCTTGGGCGACAGAGCGAGACTCTGTCTCAAATAAATAAATATAAATAAAAGAGTTATTTATTGAAATCTTACTTTGTATAAGACCTTGTTCTAGGCACTTGGGATATACTAGTGAACAAAACAAAGATCCTTGCTCTGGAGGAATGAGGGAGGTGAGGGAGTGGAGAAGATAACACAGACAGATGTAATAAATATATAGTTCACGGAGTATGTTAGGTAATATGTGCTATAGAAAAATAGAAACGGAGAATAGGATAAGGGCCCCATGAGTTTCAGGGAGCAGACTGCAGTATTAAAAGGCAGAAGAGGCCTCATGCAGAGTTTGAGGGGTGAACAAAGGCATGAAGGAGACAGGCATTTGGCCACGTGCACGTATGGGGGAAGGTGATGGAGGCTGAGGTGCCAGCTTCTGGTATCCTCTCCTGTGTCTGCCAAAGCCCACTGTGGGGCCCCATACACACATGCTTCTCTTCCCTCTGGTTTCTAACCCTTTCTTCCATGCCTTTCCCCCTTTCTGATTCTACCTTCTATTGTTTTCCTTCCTCCTTTCCCCTTCCAGCCCTAGGTGGGACACAGGCCTTTGTGATGAGTAGAGTAAGCAGGTGGCTGGAAGGAGGGCTTGAGTCCAGGGAGGACGTATCTGCTCTGTGCAACCTTGTAGGCTATTTTAAGGCCTTTGGCTGTTACTCTGAGTCAAATGGGGGCCATTGAAGGGTTTTGAGTAAAGGAGGGATATGACTAAGTTTTATTTTAAAAGGATCACTGTGCTGTGTTGAGAACAGGCTGTAGGAGATAAAGGCGGGAGCAGGGTAGGGGGTTGAGTAGCCACTGCAAAATCAAGCAATAGGCCATGTGGTTTGGTCTAGTCTGAAAGGTAGGAGTAAGAAGTGTTTGGGTTCTGTGCCTTTAGGGGGGACTAAGAAAACATCTGAGGGTGGGGAAAGATCTGCCCTGTGGGGTTGCCGTGGTGAGGGGGCAACGTGAGCATGCCCAGGAACTTTGAAGTGGAGAGTCCATAGGTCAGAGGAGGCATGTGGCTGACACTCCGAGGACCTATAGCACAGCAAGAGCCAAAGGGGGGGTCCCTGGGCCCCCTTTTGGCCATGGAAACAGACTGCATGCATCACCAGCTATGGACACTTTAGAGTTTGCAGTAGACAGAGGCCAATTCCCAGGTACTAGGAGTCATCACAGTGATCAACAGAGAAGGGTGGTATGGGACACCCCTCTTCTCAGTGCCTCAAGGATGCATAAGTGTCACCTCATGCCCACTGTCCATATTTTCCCTTTGGAGGAAAGAATCCCAACTGAAAGTGAGTTTAAACTTTGAGAGAATATTTACCCCCAAATGAAACTGCTTTAAATAGGAAGAGACCTGGTAAACTTAACTTGTAAGTTTATTATTTTTCTGCCATGCTGGGGAATGGGCTTTTGAACAGGCTCCATTCAGATATAGAAAAATAAAAGAAGCAATGTTTGTTGTATTTATTTATTTATTTATGATGGAATCTTGCTCTGTCACCCAGGCTGGAGTGCAGTGGCATAATTTTGGCTCAGTGCAGCCTCCACCTCTCGGGTTCAAGCGATTCTCCTGCCTCAGCCTCCTGAGTAGCTTGGATTATAGGCACACACCACCACGCCTGGCTAATTTTTGTAGTTTTAGTAGAGACGGGGTTTCACCGTGTTGGCCAGGCTGGTCTTGAACTCCACTCCAGACCTCAGGTGATGCACCTGCCTCGACCTCCCCGAGTGCGGGGATTACAGGTGGCTGGCCAGGAGCAACTGTTTTGCACATTAGATTGGCAGTGTATGAATTTTAAGACCCTTGATTCAGATATTACCAGTTAGAAAAAATAATTGCGATCCTTTTCATTAACAGTGATGAATTCTGGCTACGTTTGTTCTGATTGGCTTTCCTGACTAAAGGAACAACTTTATGGTGGGCATTCCCGCAGCAAGATCAGTAGGCCAGGCTGGTGGAGGAGAGATTTGGGTGAGGTGGGCCTTTCAGGACCCCACCTGTTCAACCAGGTGAGTCCTGACTGCTCTGGGTGTGGATAGAGCTGGCTTTCCTGTATCAGAGGATGCTTTAGTGGCTGTGGAGGAAACACACATGTCCTTAGAAATAACTAGTCAGAAGATAACGGCAATACTATTATTTTAAGAAAAGAACCAGAGGGAAGGTTGATATAATAAAAAGCACTGAACCATGAGGTGTCCCTTTTTCTTTTCTTTCTTTCTTTTTTCTTTTCTTTCTTCTTCTTTTTTTTTTGAGATGGAGTCTGGCACTGTCGCCTGGGCTGGAGTGCAGTGTCGTGGTCTCGGCTCACTGCAACCTCCAAGTTCCAGGTTCAAGCAATTCTCGTGCCTCAGCTTCCCAAGTAGCTGGGATTACAGGCGTCCACCACCACGCCTGGCTATTTTTTTTGTATTTTTAGTAGAGACGGGGTTTCACTATGTTGGCTAGGCTTGTCTCGAACTCCTGACTTTGTGATCTGCCCACCTCGGCCTCCCAAAGTGCTGGGATTATAGGTGTGAGCCACCACACCTGGCCGCCTTTTCTAAAGAAAAGAATATGTCCATCCCCTGCTCCCTTTCAGGTAGCCACAGCACTTGGGATGGAGTTGATCTTCCCAGGAGCCATCTTACCCCATTTGATTCCTGAATGGAAATCAGTGAGGTGCCTGAATATGCTGCTCTCAACTTTGCAAACCCGCTCTGAGGGTACACAGCCCTTCCTCATGCAGCTCCGGGGGTCTAGCAAGGATAAAAGACATTTTCTTGGCCCGTGGCCCACTTATTACTTCACACTCTGGTCATGCTGTGATGTCAGACTTTACCCCAAAGCCTTGCAAAGGGATGAAGCCAACCCCAGGAAGCCTGGGAGTCTAGAGGAGATGCGGTCAGTTCTAGGAGCTTTGGGGGAGAGGTTGGGCTTGAAGGCAGGGGCTCCGTTTCTGACTCTCAGTGGAAAAGAATCAATCTAGCACCTTCTGCTCACATCCTGGAAGAGGCAGGGAAGATGGATGGTGGTGTACTGGACAACATCTGCTGCTGCAGTGGTAGCCCCTCCACCCTTCAGTGTAACCTGAGAAGTGTTGTGCTGGCCTCCTGCTCCAGCCCTGCTTGAGCAGGGAGGAGGAGGCAGGGTGGGGGCCGAAGCTCTGCCAGCGGAGTGGGGCTGGACCTGTTCCTTGGCGTGTGCCTGGATGTGATTTGCTTCCCTCAGTACCAGACCGCAGGCTTCGTGTGAATTGACAGAAAATAAGAAACCACCAGCAGAAAGCATCTTGTCTGGCTCTTTTCCAGACATCGTCCTTGTGAGCCCAGTGGGGCTCTAACATCCTGCTGTTTTGTGGATTTGAAGAAGAAAAGTCAGGGCATAGCCTGCCTTGTTCCAGAAAGAATTTAGGGGCTATTTGGAATGATGCACACAGCCCAATGAGATGGCACGTGAGTCTCCATAAATATTTGGTGAAGGTGGTCATAGGGAGACACATGGGATACAGTCGAATACTGATAGGAGTCAGAGTGAAGAGAGCCATAAAGCCCTTGACTTCTTTCATAGGTGCTATTAAAGTGGGGAGAATGATAGTACCTACTTCAGAGGGTTGTTGTGAGGATGAAGTGAGTTTAAATAGCAAGTACCTGGCCAGGTGCTATGGCTCATGCCTGTAATCTCAGCACTTTGGGAGGCTGAGGCAGGCAGATCACCTGAGCTCAGGAGTTTGAGACCAGCCTGGGCAACATGACAAAACCCTGTGTCTACAAAAATACAAAAATTAGCCAGGCACAATGGTATGTGCTTGTGATCCCACCTACTCAGAAGGCTGAGGCAGGTGAATTGCTTGAACCTGGGAGGCGGAGGTTGCAGTGAGCCAATATCATGCCACTGCACTCCAGCCTGGGTGACAGAGCAAGACCTTGTCTGAAAAAAGAAAAAAAAAAGTGCTAAACATGATACCTTCTATGTTAGCTATAATTATTACATTGATGATGATGGTTATTTCTATTGTGAGGCACTTCTAGGTGGCAGTCTTTCCCAGTGGTTCTGCTGAATATAGACTTGAACCTGACTCTGGATTTACTGTTTCTATGATCATGGACAGATTAAGTAACCTCTCTAAGCCTCAAATTTTATTTCTATTATGCAGGGATGATAGTACCTACTTCACAGCATTGTTTTGAGAGAAACGGGAATGTCATGTTGTGTTAGCTGGGGCTGCCATAACAAAATACCTTGGACTGGGTGGCTTAAATAGCAGAAATTTCTCAGTTCTGAAGGCTGGGACATCCAGGATTTAGGTGCCGTCTAGGTAGGTTTTGTTCGTAGACCTCTTTCTTTGGTTTGTAGGTGGCTACCATTGTTCTGTGGGCTCACATGCTCTTTGTGTGCAGAGAAGGGAGAGAGAGAGAGGTAGGGAGAGACATCAGGCTGTCTGGTGTCGCTTCTTAGAAGGCACTAATTTCATCATGAGAGTCTGACCCCCATAACCTCATCTAATCCTAATTACCACCCAAAGGCCTCATCTCCAAATATGATCACATAGGGGCTAGGGCTTCAGCATATGATTTTGTGGGGTGGGAGGGTGGGGTGGACACAAACATTCAGTCTGTAACAGCACCACAGAGGATCTATGGAGCTGTTCTCTACACCACTGGAAGAATCAGAACCCACCTCTGTTAGTAAGATAATGGCCTTGAATCTCTACGCAGTCTGCAATCCCATTGGCTTCCACTTGGCTTTAGTTGACTCGAGAGTGGTGGACCCTGAACCTCTGCCCTCACCCTTATTCCTTTATTTATTTTATTTTACGGTCTTAGAGATTAGGAATTTATCACATATTGCACACAACATATGCATAACATCACATATAATTCTGTTTCTACACAAGCACCTAGGAACTAATTTAATAAAAGACTAAGGGTGCTAAAAAGCCCAGTGGGTCTCTCCCATCTCCTGCTTCTGCCTGGGGGCCCCTTGGTCTGAATCTGTCTCTAGAGTGTGCTCTCACCTACGGGCATGATATTCAAAACACTTGCCATCCAACCACTCCCATAGACCTACAACGGCTGGCCTAGGTCCTGGAGACCCCTGCTGTTCGCAGACCCTTTATTGACTGACCAGGACTGGTCTTTCCATATTTAACAGCCATTATAGTGCACAGTTGTGTACCCACTGAGGCTTGGCCTTGCTCCTGCCCAACCTTGACATTGAAAAGCAGTTCCTTCTGGGACCCAGATTTAGAATCTGGAGATTCCCACTCAGCACCTCACCTTCATCTGCAGCCCACCCCATCTACTCCCTTGTCTGGTTTGTATGTTGTGTGCCTATTGCACTAAACGGTAAGCTCCTTTGAGAACTCCAGGAATGTTTCATCCACTGCCTACAGGGCTCAATGCTGTGCTTTGCACACAGTAAATCTTTGGAACCACTCTGATGACCTGAACATCACTCCCTGACAGACATGTGTATGGACTGAAGGTTTATCTATGGTGTTTTGTTATGTCAGCCTGAGCTGACTAAAACAGGTCTCACCAGTTTTTTCTTTCTTTCTTTTTTTTTAATGTGTTGATAGGTCAGGGAAAGGTTTTCTTACTTTTTCCTCTATCTTCTTGTCCATCTTCCATGTGCTTTTATCATCTGTCTACCTATCAAATATCTGCTCTCAAGAAAGGCCTGAAGTAATCAGCAGCATGAATGGTGGGACCTGATAAAGAAGAAGCACCCTCAAGGGGAATTGTAGTGGAGCAGGCACTAATATTTTGGCCAAAGGATTTTCTAACTGTGGTATGTCAAATGTCAGGTCCTTCCAGTCATATATGGGAAATCCAAAGGATGCTAGCCTTATGGCCCTGCTGGACATACAGTAAGCACTCAGTAGATATTTGAAAGTTAGCTGAACATGTCAGCATCTACTCATCAGTAAACAGTAATGGGGGCATCCTGTAGAGAAGAAAGAACATTTCTTTGGGGATATTGTCAAGTAGAAGCATCTTCTTAGCAGAAGAAAGAACTACCAGGGGTTGTAGCCTGGTGCTTTTCCCTTGACTCTTCTCAGCCAGTTGGGGGTTACTATGGAGTCTCCACATCTAACCATGGCTTGTGGAATTGGAGAAATCTGGAGGGACTGAAGTTTCCCAAGCCTGCCTGACCTTCTGTTCTCAGCTGTCTTGTGTGTTTAAACCATCTCTGTTGTTTTCTCAGGGCTATTCTCTGAAGCTTTTGAAAGAAATGAAACACCTTTTAGCATGTCTAAATGCAGAATTCGGCCATAGAAGAAAATGAACACAACACAATGTAATGAACTCTTAAAATGCTCTCCTGCCTAAAGATTCTTCTCTGAATCAATGTCTCCCTAATGCTCTATCTTTTTCTGATCAAAAAAACCAAACAAACAGAACTAGGCTCTAAGGAGGACAATGCTTTCAAGTGGTTAGGGTGTCAAGGTACCATCTAAGTGATCTCCTAGAAACCTAAAAGAGGTAAGTGGGTTTCCTAAAAACATTACTTCTCTTGGGCATAGGACTTAAAACTTCTCAGAGCAATTTCAGATCTGTTATCTTTCTTAATGACAACCTCATGTGGAAAGGCAGAGACATTTAGGGCCAGAGGTCCAGGGATGTTGAGTGCTTTTTAGAAGATCCTATAGCTGGTTGGCAACCAAAAATAAGGTCTAGAGAGACACTATAGGGAGTGTGAGGGCCTGTGAGCCTCTAGGGATAAAACAAGTAACAAGTGTTTCCTCTTGTCCCCAGGGGAAATTGCTGGTGGAAGGGACAACATTTACCTACAGTGGAAGAAATGATGATATAGAGTCTGGGTGGAGTTGGGAGTGTCACATGCCTGGTAATTACCGAAGCATTAGTTTCTTGTCATTAACAGCAGCAACAAACATCAAGTGCTAACTCTGTGTAAGGCCCAAGGCTGGATGCAACAGTAAGACATGAGGTTTGTAGTTCGTCTAGGGAGATAAGACACAAATACTTGAAAAAACACAAATGTTAAGAAAACATGGTACTTGGTGGGTGCTGAATGAGTGGTAGGAGAGCAATGGCTCGAAGAGTTTAAAAGTGGGAAAGAGAAAGTTCTCTTGAGATGGTCAGAGGGAGGGAGTTTTAGTGATAGATCTCAGAAGGTGCAGAAAGGTAGAGCATTTATGGTTCGAATAATGTAGCAAAATACACAGAGGCAAAATAATACAAGGCTTCTTGGGGGCGAGGGCATGAGTAGATCAGTCTGGAAGGAGTAGAGAGCTGATTTAGGAAATGGAATGGGGAACCCCAGTAGAAAGGAAAATAGAATGAGGTTAGAATGTCAGGCTAGGAATGACTTGCAACCTCACACTAGGGGTTTCCCATGGAAAACCTAGGAACCTTTTTGAATGACATGTAAAAGCAGAGCACAGGGGCTAGTCCATCCTCTGTGAAGGCTGTCATCACAGTGGGGCTTTCACAAGTTGCACTGCTGGGGACTGTGCTCGTGTCTGGAGACCCCAAGGTGAGTAGGAACAGTTCTTGTCTTCAAGGAGCTTTTGGTTCAATGCCAGGGACTGGACCAGAGCAAAGTCTTCTTGGTAAAGAAAAGTTACTGGCCACTGTTGTCAACTTCCATCTTTTCCTTATGTCTTACTTTGTATTAACCTCCTTATGTTATTCCTTTAATTCTTTAAATATCAGATTCCATTAGGTTCCAGTGAAAACTGTTGGAGACTGAGCCAATGTCTCTTCAAGGTGACTTTGAATGCTTCTGGTCTAACTCCAGCATTATGTATTGATTTTATTGGATAATGCTTAGGGGACAGCTTGTTTTATCTCTAAATTATTATTGTTATTATTATTTTTTGAGACAGAATCTTGCTCTGTTGCCTGGGCTGGAGTGCAGTGGCATGGTCTTGGCTCACTGCAAACTTCACCTTCTGGATTCAAGCGATTCTCCTGCCTTAGCTTCCTGAGTAGCTGGGATTACAGACACCCACCACCATCCCCAGCTAATTTTTGTATCTTTAGTAGAGACGGGGTTTCACCATGTTGGCCAGGCTAGTCTCGAACTCCTGACCTCATAATCTGCCTGCCTCGCCTCCCAAAGTGCTGGGATTACAGATGTGAGCCATCATGCCCGGCCATCTCTAAATTATTAATAAATTCTCCATTGTGGTACCTGACTGCTGCATAAATACAAGTTCAGCTATAAGCTTGAAAGTCTGCAATTTCTGGAATATATATGATATTTTATTTTTGAAAATAGGAAAAGAAGTTGTTCATTTCCAGTCTTCATATCCGTCTCCATTTTTCACATTCCATGTTGGGAATTGATAGTGGCAGCTTCTCTTCGTATTGGATATAGGCTTGATCCAAACCTGGAGACCTGAAACTTGTTTAAAGCTGTCAGATGTTTTCCTAGCACCTCAACTGCCAGGATCTCAGTCTTGCCTTCACCATCATCACCACAATGACCTTCACTTTTGAATATCTATTTGCTAGGAAATGTACTGAAAAAAATGTACTGGGTGTCTACAGTTCAATGTAAAAATGGCCTACACTCATTCTAGTAGCATCAGAGGGTAGATATTAATATCCCCATTAGACAGATAAGGACACTGGGGTCCAATTAAGTGATTTGCCCAAGACTGCATCACCCCGAAGTGGGGATTTGAATGCAGACCTCTCTAGCTCCAAAGCCAAAGCTTGAGTCAGCACATGACATCCACTGTTTGCCCTACTTCTTTTTCTTTTTTCATCTTTTTTTTTTTTTTTTTTTAAGACAGTCTCACTTTGTTGCCTAGCCTGGAGTGCAATGGTGCCATCATAGCTCACTGCAGCCTTGGACTCAAGGTCTCAAGTGATCCTCTTGCCTCAGCCTCCAGAGTAGCTGGGACTATAGGCATGTGCCACCATGCCTGGCTAGTTTTTTTCTTTCGGTGGAGAAGGGGAATCTCACTGTGTGGCCCAGGCTGGTCTCAAACTCCTGTGCTCAAGCGATCCTCTCGCCTCGGCCTTCCAAAGTGCTATTAGCCAGGCGTGGTGTCATGCACCTGTAGTCCCAGCCACTCCAGAGGCTGAGCCACCATGCCTGGCCTGCTGTACTTCTTTATAGCCGTATGTATTACTTGTGGTTCCCCCAGTAACTTCGCCTGTAGGTTTCATCTTTGGAGAGGAGGGATGGGAAGGCAGACTACCTAGATGGTAAGAGTCAAGCCTGGGAATCAGACACAAGTTTGAATCCTGAATCCACCACTTACTTGCTACCTTCGTGTCATTATTTCATCTCTTTGAACCTTCATTTCTTCTTCTTTTTTTTTTTTTTTTTTGGTGGAGGTGCTTGTGGGGCAGGGTCTCACTCTATCATCCAGGCTGGAGTGCAGTGGTGTGATCATAGCTCACCGCAGCCTCGATCTCCTGGGCTGAAGCGATCTCTTGGCCCAGCCTCTGGAGTGGCTGGGACTACAGGTGCATGACACCACGCCTGGCTAATTCTTTTTAAATTTTTTTTAGAGATGAAGCCTCACTATGTTTCTCAGTCTGGTCTTGAACTCCTGTCTTCAAGTGATCCTCCCACTCTGGTCTCTCAAAGCACTGGGATTACAGACATGAGGCACTGTGCCTGGCCAGCTTTCCTTTCTGTATCTGTAAAAGAGAGATAAGAACTATCTCAGAGGATGTTGTAAGGTTTCACAGAGATGTGTGGCCTCTAGGACAGGGCGTGGAATAATAGTATGAGCTCAGTAAATGGGGCTGTTACAAGATCTGTGTTCACAGTCTGGGGAATCCCAATTCCTTGGCACACAGCTTCTGTGGTGCCGTTTCTTCTCATCCACTTTCCCCAGTCAAGTTCTTCCAACCACCCCCTTGAGTTGGTTCTGATTCCTCTCTATCACAGAAACTTTTTATTTCCCTTTTTGGCTTTCATCTTAGCCTATTTCCTACATTCTGTCCCATTTACTGGGATGGCTTCTTAATTCTTTTATCTTCTCCTTTGGCTTGAGAGTCACCAGACATAATTGGTGACTGCTACAAGGAATTTTTTAAAAAAGCAAAAATAGGACATCTACTACAGGCTGTTGGCAGTAGTTCCTTGCTGTCCAGATGTCTTGGGGCACATGTGTACTGTGCTTTCCCTAGCCAGGGATTCCTGGACCAGCGACATCAGCATCACCTGGAAATTTGTTATGAATACAGACTCTTTGGCTCCACTCCAGAAACCCTGGGTGTGGCCAGTTACTTGTGTTTTTACAAGCCCTCCAGGGGATTCTGATACGCAATTTATGTTGGAGAAGCACTGCTAGAACCCCCTGGAAAGTTCTATGAATTGGGACCTTGGTTGTACCTCTCTAGGCTGCCCAGCTACTCCCTTTTTGGGCTAGCCTTAGCCTGTGGCCAGGTGTTTTTGGCACTAGTTTGTATGTTCTGATTCCTATACTTATGTTGAGTTATTGGCTCTGCTAACTGATGTGCTAGACAGCTTTTGATGTGTTAGACACCAAATAGCTTCACAGAACTTAATTATTAAGGGTGGTTCATTTGCCTTGATTGGAATTAAATTTAGGTTAAATTTCACTTCTTTGAAAAAATGATGTAGACATTTTATTATTTAGCATAAGCTACACAGCTTTCTTTTATTATATAGCCCAAGTGTTCATTTGTCTCTTAAGAGTCACCCTTCTTTAATATATTTGGGGTGCTATTATTGTTAGGGCTATTATCTAAGGCATATCTTGTATGAAATCTTGCTTGAAGATTATTCTTGGGTTAGTAGGAATATGGATTACATTGTGAAGAGGTAAATATATGGACTCCATGACTTAGAGGGATGGCATGGACTAGATCGAAATAGGTTCAAGGAGAGTTAGCATCATGAGACTGTGAAGCTCTTAAGGTGAGTGGTGTGCCTTATTTCCCTTTGTGTCTCATTATCTAGCACCACGCCTGTCAAATGCCTGCTGAGCACCTACTATGCACGAAGATCTGAGGCTTACAATCATGAGCCAAACAGATGTGGTTCTTGCCCTCATAAAGTTATCATGATTTAGCAGAACATAATACATTCTGTATTACTAAGGGAAACTAAGAGTTTATGGGATTTCTTGGACTCAGGAGTTAATATTAGGGTTGATCACCAAATGAATTGGATGATGAAAGTGGGTTAAAATGAAACTTTAAGCACTTTGGGAGGCTGAGACAGGCGGATCACGAGGTCAGGAGATCGAGACCATCCTGGCTAACACGGTGAAACCCCGTCTCTACTAAAAAATACAAAAAACTAGCAGGGCGAGGTGGCGGGCGCCTGTAGTCCCAGCTACTTGGGAGGCTGAGGCAGGAGAATGTCGTAAACCCGGGAGGCGGAGCTTGCAGTGAGCTGAGATCCGGCCACTGCACTCCAGCCTGGGTGACAGAGTGAGACTCCATCTCAAAAAAAAAAAAAAAATTACACTTTAACATTTTCTGATAACAGGTACGAAACTAACCCTAGTATGAGTTTCTTAGAGAAGTCATCACTCTTGGCAAAGAGATGAAAATAAGCTGTATTATTCGGCACTTTGGGGTAACAGAAATGATGATGATGACAAGAGTGGCAGTCGTAGCTAGTATGTGCTAAGTGCTCATGATATGCCAGGCAGGGTGCTCAGAGCTTTGCAACCCTTATTCTATTAGTCTCATGAGCAGTGGACAAAGACTGTCATGCTGTTCTCCCAGCTCTGCCACTAACCTGCAGTGTGACTCTGGTAAATCACTTTGCTTCTCTGGATCTCTGTGTTCTTGTCTATAAAGTGAGGGGTTTAGATTAAATGCTGTCTATGACTTTCAAGTCTATGATACCACTGTCTTTGCATGCCTTATTAATGGTCAACAGAGAAATGTTCAGTTAGAGGCTTAAGTTTAGACTTCACTCATTTCTCTCGTTTAATTCTCTAACACCCTGTTTGAGGCATGGAAAATGCATGGAGATGCATCAAGTTTTGCTCATATACTAGGGCACTGTATAGCATCTACAGATGACATTTCTTAAACAGGGCCCCAAATTAGGAAGGTATATACATGACTATCTCTAGAACTATCCTGTTTGTTTAACTACTGAATTTACTTTACCAAAGAGTTTTTCTTTTTATAAATAATAAAGTATTAGATATTACATTCAAAGAGTATGTTCATGATATCACATTATTTTGCTTATAAACAGACTATAGAACTTATGCTAAATTTATGAGACGTGCAACAGAATGTTACAGCGTTCTTGAGCCACCACTGTTTTACAAATTTGGCATCTACAGGCCTCAAAAGGCTGAAATGTTTTAAATTTATTTACACCCTGCAGTTTCCTTAGGGAACTGTTTTCCATAAGCTAATGAGGCGCTGGTGCAAGGCCTCTCTGTTATTCCTGGCAGGCACACTGAGACACATCGCCTGCTGCTCTGCTTTTTTCCTCAGTAGTCTACTGCAAATAATAAATATGGGGAAATACATCATCCCTTTGAATGTGGGAGCCAAGCTGCAGGGCTGCCAAGGTTAAAACAAAGCAATCGCAAGCTTGGAGCTCGTTCATGTCCTGTACCACATGTGCCCGCACTTTAGGGGCACTCTGAACGTGGCCTTTATCATGTCAATTTGCTTATTCTGAGCACAAAGTTAGTCTTTTGAAATCTCTATGAAACAGGTCTTCCCAAAGAAGTTGCGTTTTGTGGATTAAATTCTATCCTGAGGTTAGGGAACTTGTCTTCTGGATTATGAAATCGTGAGGATTTATCGAGCACCTCCAAGGTGCCTAGCCCTGTGTTGATGGGAGCCATGAAAAGAGGGAAGCAGAGTATATGTCTTGCTTTCACATGTGGTCATGGTCACTCTGGAGGGGGTGTTTCAGATTACAAAGGCTGCTCTGACCAGAGGTGGCAACCTCATGTGTCCAACCCAACTTCCTGGCGGAGGCCTGGGTGCACCCTTGGTACACAGCAAGCTTCCAGTGACAGAATGAATAAGTAGGGGTTGCTGCTTTGCTTCTGGTCTCCCCTGAGAGCAGTCTAGTGATGGAGGTTACACTGATACTAACATCAGCACAGCCTGAGGACTAAACAGAAGTGGGTTAAATAGCCACAGGGTTTTCTCAGCCCCTAAAGCATGCAGATATTCTCACCTCCAGCTATCCTTTGATAACACCCTCTTCCAGCTTAACTCCATATGGGCAATTAAGTCTGACTGATTTAATTGGACATGTTTCCTCCTTCTCTTTACTGCTTTGTTTTCTCTGCTTGTCACTCAGAGCTGGTTGAGGTCAACCCACAAGTGTTTCTTGAGTTGGGGGAGGCAGTAAAGGGATTTAAAAAAATCTATTTGGTGGCTCATGAGAAATGGTCTCTTCAATAATTAAGCAGATGTTTCTGCCTTTGCTATAGTTCTTAGGTGGTCTTAGGTCCCAGAATAGAAGGTAGGCCTGATGATTTAAAAGTCCTTTTCCAGTTCTGGAACTTTACCAGAACCATGTTATCCTTCATGTCTGGAGGACCCTGGCATACCAGTCAGGCCTGATCCTCAACAAGGATATGAAGTGAGTGAAACTTGTCTTGTGCTTGCCCACCAAGGTACCCTCTTCTCCCACATAGCTTCCTGATTGCTCCCTACCTCCCGATCTATCTTTAGATTTTGCCCTTAGTTGGATGTCCCTCAGGGTATTATTAGAAAACCAGATTGTTAGCTAATCAGGGCTCAAAGAATTTAGAAAAGATAAGAACCAGCAAAAGGGTAGATAAGGGAGTTAAGCCCAGGTTCCGTTGCAAATTAGTCAATGTGCCTGTGGCCTTTGGATCTATTTGGGGCGCACAGGGACCTATTCTAGACACAAAGTCAAATTAGACATAGCCTGGCATGCATTTCTGCCCTGCTTCTCTGAGACTGCAGACCTGAATGCTGGAAATCGCTTCATTCTGCTGCTGTTGGGAACAGTCATTTCTACTTAGGTTTTCCATAAAGAGAGGTGTGACTGGAGAGAAAATCAGAAACTAGGGGGTGCTGTGAGATTGTTTCTCCCTGGCCTAGCTATTTCACATATACTACCTCTATAATTATATATTTAAGACAACTTTATGAGGTGTATACCTTTTTTGCCATTTACAGATAATGAAACTGAAAATCTGAGAATATAAGTAGCTGACCCAAACCTCACAGCTAATATTGGCAGAGCCAAGACACATACCCAGGCTGGTATTTTTGCCCCTTACTAAACTATGGTGCCTCGTTCAGTCTATCAGCTCTATGAGTGGTCTGGGCCATTGATTGAATTCTTTGCTCACCTTTGCAGGGTAGACCATCTGGTTGTGTTCCTAGGGCCCCTTTTCTGACTGAGCTCCCACAGCTCCAGGCCTCTGCAGTATTCTTCCCTCTGCTTGAAATCCCTTCCCTACCTTGGTCATTGGGAGAATGTTAGTGTTGCTCAAATGTACTCCCACAGGACCCTGTGTGTGACTCTGATAAGGCTGGCATCTGTCGTGCTTTACCGTCCTTTTTTGTATACCTGTCTGTCTCTCTAGCATATGAAGTTGCAAGTTTCATGGAGGCCTTTTTAGACCATGCCTGATGTGGCAGATGTTCAGTAATGGCTGGATAAATGAATGGTGTAGAAAGACAAAATTTTCATCACTCCTCTCTGTGTTTCAGGACAACATGCAACTAATTCTTGCCTGAGCATGGGAAAAAATTGAGCCCAGTGGATGTTACCGTCTGTTTTAAGGCAAAGGCCAGCAGTGGACTGGAGACATCTGGGTAGGCTGTTGGTCAAAGTTCTTGTGCAGTTTTGTCACCAAGGAGGAGCAATGACAGACTGTCCTCTGCTCAATTAGCAGTTCCTTTAGGGTGATAAAATCATCCTTAAAATGGAAATGCCTCCTGGAGGGGTTAAGTCTGTTGATGCTTTGGTGATATTAATTTTACTAATATTAGCTATTGTTATCTTAATCATTATTTCAATGTTATATTCAAACTACTTCCGGAGAGTCTGAGATGATCTCTTTGAGGGAAACAGAATGAGGAGTGGGATGGAGGACTAATTTTTAGGGCAGAGAAATCCTGTGGGGAAGACATCATTTCAGGGAGACTTCTTCTCCCCATAATGAGGTTTTGAGTAGCTAGAAGCAATATGAGGTCATGGGGGGCTATGATGGTGTGAAAGCCCCAGAGAATGGAACAGGGAGGATGGAGAGAGAGAGAGAGGGAAGATCAGAGAACAGTGTTATCTTTCTGATGGCAAAGACAACTTTGCAAGGGAAGATTCCTTCCCACAGTTGATGCCTGGGTCAGAGCAAGGCTTGCCAGAGAAATGACAATATTCTGTGATTGTGAAAAATTGCCTTTGAAGAGGAGGTCCTATGCTGGGTGTATATGGCACCTTGCACTTAGGAGGTCTTAATGAACATAAAACTAACCTGTGCCCAAAAGATGCCTCAATTAACTGAAACATAACTCAGCAGAAGCCCCAATTAAGTGATATATTTGGGACAATCTGCAATTAGCAGAAAGCAGCAAGAGAAAGCAAGCAGCATCTAGGATTTATAGGGGATGCTATAGGGGCCAAATTCTAGGTTTAGCAAATTATCTACACTGCCTACAGCTTACTAACGAGAACTGATTTCCAGAATAAGTCTGGAGTCTTGCAAGATTCTCATTCATCGAAGTTAGATCTTCTGGTCAAGGTGAAGCTGGCAGGTGGTGAGATTGTTCACTGAATCAAATTCACTGTAACTTGCACACAAACTGAGTGGTTTACCCACTCAAAGAAGCTAATGTAGAAACCTGTACTATGGTTTTATCCAGGTAGTTCCCAGGGCCCTGTCATTGTCCCTCAAGGCCTGTGATACCTTCTTCTAAATACCTCCAATGGATTCAAATCCTTTTCTGTTAACAGTGAATGGGATTTGTGAAAACATTCCACTGTCTCTGAGTTTCAAGTTTAAGGAAGAAGATAGCTGATCAAGCTGTATAGCACTTTTGATACAGAAGGATGCATGGCTTTGACAAATCATGGAGATGCCCACACCTGGATTAATCACTGCGATTAACTCAGCCCACCACAGAACCCAAGGCTCCCCTGTGGTTCAGGAAGGGCATATTCTGAAAAAACCCTCCTCAAATTGTGTGCCTGCCCTGCCCCAGCAGCACTGTTGGGGTGCCTTTGATGGCAGCCCACACAGCAGCTGATACCAAGACCTTTTCTGCACGTCTTTTTTCTTTTTCTTTCTTTTTTTTGAGATGGAGTCTCACTCGGTTGCCAGGGTGGAGTGCAGTAGCGCGATTGCAGCTCACTGCAATCTCTGCCTCCCGGGTTCAAGTGATTCTTCTGCCTCAGCCTCGCGAGTAGCTGGGTTTACAGGCGCCCGCCACCACACCTGGCTAATTTTTTGTAGAGTTGGGGTTTCACCGTGTTAGCCAGGATGGTCTTGATCTCCTGGCTTCATGGAAGCACAGTCCAGGGGAGATCTTGGGCTGACACTAAGGAGTATTCATGGACTCCTGTTGAACCAGTGGGGAGAAGGTGTTTTGCTTGCAGAGTAGTGAAAGAGCAGTGAGACATGGGCTTTGGGTTTGCATAGCTGGATTTGAATTCTGACACTAACTGGCCCTTGAGAATCATGAGATCCCTTGGAGCCTCAGTTTTCCCACGTTAGATGGATATAACAACCATAGAGGGTGATTAAGAGACTGCAAGAGAATACATGGAAAATGCCTAGTGCATAATGGAATCTTTCTGTGATTAACTCTCACTTGCCCTTAATAGTTTTGCTTAGATATGCCTTCCTTCAGGAAATCTCCTCCTCCTAAGTCTGTTAGGCACCTCTTCCATAGACACTCTCCTTTCTCACCACCATCCTTAAGACACTTCAAAGCATGTGTTTTCTAACCTCTCCACACTAGGTAAACTCTCTCTTGTTCCCTGATACCTAGCACAGTGCCTGACACATTGTCAGTTCTTTGTACTCATTTGTTAAATGAATGAAGTAAATGAATAAATGGTAGATAGTATGTGTTCCAGTCATTTGAGGATTGAGAGAAGAGCCTTTCTTTTTTAGCAGAACCTATCTGGAGCTAAGATTTTTATGGGTCTAGTTTAGTGCTGCCAAACCATGGAGCTCCAGGAATGGTTACCTCGCTGAGGCAGCCTGACCCCAGACCCACTAATTCCTTTTGCCCTGGCCACAGCTAGTAGTAAAGGTGGTCACCTATGACAGGTGAGTCAAGAGGGGGAAATGACACTTCTTTTGCTATTGCAAGTATTAAAACACTTGGTGACTGTGGTCAGTAGTCAATAGAGTTGAGTTGATTGAAGAAAGCCTAAATGTTTTCTTTAGAGTCTGCTTTAGAGGTTGGTGATTAGAACTGTTTATTTCAGGCTTGATTCTACTCATTAGGTTGAGAGAGGGGTGAGGACACTGCTGTCAGACTCATATGGGCTATGAAGGGTCTTGCTTTAGCCCTGGGCATGTGTCAGGAATGTCAGACATGTTGATCTGTGCCTGCCACCTAGCACTCTGTGTGGGGAATGGATGTGGAGGCAGAAGACCTGAGTTTATGTGGCATCTCACGCCCTTGCTGGTTGATTCCTTAACCTTTCTGACCACCCAGTGTTTCAGAGTCTCAGTTTCCTTGTCTATAAAGTGGACACAGAGTACTGATTTCAGGCTTGTGAGGATGAAATTAGTGCTATATCAAGGTAAGAAGTCATGAAAGATAATAATCTCTGGCAGTGGCACAAGTCAAACACACTGAGCATTGATGGGAGCACTTTCTGTCATGGCAGGTATGGAGAAACTTAGTACTCCTCTATTGCTCTTTCCTGTGATGAAATCAGCAAGCTAGTCCCAGTTGGCATATATGTAAATAGAAAAATAATATGGCCAAAGTAAACAGAATTGGGAAATTGCATTTGTATAATTTAAAATAGTTTATTTTAAAAAATTCAAGTCATTTGTTTTCATTCAAGCCATTTCCTCTTGATTTGAGTGGATTTTTTGTTGTTGTTAATTGTACTTTGCTTTGAGCTTTCCCTATTTATTTCAAGACCAGATACCATTCTTTTGTTGATATAACCACTGACCTTATTAAAAGTTTGTCCAGATAAATCACGATTTTTAAGATAAGAGAGACACAAACACAAACATGGTCATGTTTAGTGCTGCCAAACCATGGAGCTCCAGGAATGGTTACCTCGCTGAGGCAGCCTGACCCCAGACCCACTAATTCCTTTTGCCCTGGCCACAGCTAGTAGTAAAGGTGGTCATGTTCCACAAACATGGAAAACTGGTCACCACATGGAGACTGGGATAAATAAATGCTTTATAATTGGCTAATAAGGGCACATCTTGGCCTACAGTTTTGATTTGTCTTTTCAATCCATTTACAGCCTCACTGGGAAATAGGGAAGGGCTGAGCGTTTACTTGAAGATTTGCACAGAGTGTTACATTTTTAAGAAATTTCCAATGCATTTTGATTCAGACAAGCTTTTGTTGGCTGAGAAATTACATGATGCACCCAAAATGCTTTTGCAGAGTGTGGTGTTGAGTGCCATTTTATTCCCATGAACTAGAAGTTCAGTACAAAAGGCCAGGATTGAGAAATGCAGTCTGAAATTTTATATACTTACTTATATCTCACTTACATCTGAGCCTCTCCTGAAAGTTAAAAGTTTAAATTTTCCAAGTATATTTGGGGAGGGGAGTGGAGAAACTCTCAAGGCCTGAGAGGTACAGAGGCATCTCATTTGTGGGACAGTTCAGACTTTCCATTTCTTTATTATGTGTGCATGGTGGAAAGCTCTCTAATGTTAAAAGTAAATAATGTCCTTTAAGCTATAGCACTCAGATTAGTTAGTTTAAATATTGTGCATTTGTAACCACAGCCAGATTATTTGATAACACCTGTCTCTGTCTATTATCAGAGAGCACTTGGAATGCATTTCTCCTATTTTATTAAGTTTTGTTTCATGAAAAGGGGTAGATGTTTTAAAATATGATAATTTGTTTATAAAACTTCAGTTTCAGATGTAAAAAATCGTTGTTTGTTGATGAGAACACAGCATGCCCAAAGCAGAAAGGCTTTTATTACTACCATTCAGGTTTACCTGCTTTTAAGTAGCAACAGATGAGTCTTTTTGGTACTAGATAGGGAGGAGTGAATGTACTGTGTTGATATATAATCATTTTAGTTATCTGCCCCGTCTTAATTTGTCTACATATTTAGTGTAATTATCTTATTCATCTGCATTGTCTTAGGATGCAAGGGGGAATTTGACTACCCTTTCTGCAATCTTTTCCTCCTATCAGAGTCTTAGAATCTACTCTTCTATTTCCACCCCTAATAACTAGCAGAGTAAGACTGACCAGTTTCCAACTAATCAATTACTTGAGTTACCATGTCCTACAGATTTCTACTTTGCTGTATCTCTCGACTCTGTTGCCTTGTTCATTTCCAACACCACTCTGCCAGTCCAGGCTTTGATCCGCATATGGCTGGACTAACTGCTCATCTACCTAATGTGGCTCATTCTCCATAGCACTATCAGATTAATTCTCCTAATGTAGAGCTTGACTCCTACTACTTTCTGCTTAAAGCACTGCCTGCTAAATAGCCAAGTGCCAGCCTCTCCATCTGGCATTTAAGCTGCTCACACAATGGCTCCAAACATTCATTGAAGAAAACACTCAGAACACACTGATGGTTCTGGGGATATGGTGGCAAACAGGACAGCAAGTTGCCCCTGTCATCATGGATCTTATATTCTAATGAGGGAGACAGATTTTAAATAGCTTATGATGAAATTAATTATTTGAAAATCATGTAAAGAACTGCAGAGGAGAAGCACCATGTGCTTGGAAACTGTGCTGTGGGAACGTGAAGTCAGGGAAGGCAAGCTGAACTCAAGAAGCTGTTCTGAAGTGTGAGCTGAAGCACATTAGATGGAGTATGACTTGGGGGAGGGAGACTGGGGGAGCAAAGGGGAGGACCCAGGAAACAGCCTGTGGGAAGGAGTAAGGTACACATGTGAGGAAGTCACAGAAGTCTTAGACTAGGGAGGCAAGGGGCAGGGCCAATCCTAGAGAGGACAGTTGGCTCCATAGGCCTGGGAAAGATTTTGGACTTTCTTCTCTGGGTAGTGAGAAACTGAGTAGGATGTGACATGGCCAGATAGTTTTTAAAAGTCACCTTGCAATGGGAGAAAGGTCTAGAGGCAGGCCTGGGTGCATGCAGGAACAGTTAGGAAGCTGTTACAGAAACCCAGATGAGAGACTACTGTTGCTTCATGAGGGTGGGAACAGTACAGGGGTGGAGGAGAGTCAAATTTGAGAAATATTTTGGAGGATTTGGTGATTGTTTGGACATGGAAGTAAGGGAGCACCAGAATGACTGTCAGGGTGGGAGTAACATTCTCCAAACTGTGGAATACTGAAGGAAGGCTGGATTTGGGGAGAAATGTCATGTTTAGTCGTTACTTTCTGTAAGACATTCAAATAATGACTTGTAGTAAGCAAATACATCTAAAGGCAGTATTATGTAGTGGTTAAAAGCATGGTCTCAGCAGCCCATGTGATCAGCATCTGTGCAACCTTGGGAAAGTTACCTAACCTTTCTGTGCCTTACAGTTTCTTCATCTGTAAAATGGGGAGATTCAAATGAGTTTAGTATACATAAAAACTTAGATTGGTGCCTGGTACAGAGTGAGTACTATTTAAATGTTAGTCGTTATGACTATTATTTATATACAAGTCCAAAGCTAAAAGAAGTCTGGGCTGTTCGTATAAACTTGGGGCTTGTTCTTAAATAGTAAGTGAAGACACATGTGGGGATAAGGCTGTCTTGGGAGTGCATATAGAGTGAGGGAGGAAAAGGGCCTAGTTCCAGGTCTCTAGGAATCTGGGAGTGGACTGAGGATAGTAAGCGAGCCAAGGCGCTGCGGACTGAATGGAACAGAGAAAGGGAGAGAGGAGAAATTCAGAAGCAGACAGAAGAGTGTGTTTTGATGAGTAGAGAGTTATTAGCAGTGTCAAATGCTGCTAGGAATGCCTTAATGCTAAGACTGGAAATTGACTGTGTGATTTAGCAAGCTGTTGAAAACTTTCCTGAGTTGTAGGTGGCAAAGTGGAGGTTGAGGACAACTTGAAGGGTGAGGAAAGAGGGACACATTAAGTGAAAACAAACAATTTGAGAAGTTTGGTTTTTCGGAGATGCAAACTTCAGCCAGGAACATAGGGCTACCCCCTGGTCAAGTGTAAGCCAATCTATAAGGACCAGCCCTAAAGAGAGTCTACATCCACTTTGGCTTGTGACAGAGAGCCATAACCCCCTCCCTCAGTCATGGCCTTCAATGGGATGGAGGGGTTGGCCTCAGAGGTCTCCTGCATTGCAAGGTTCTGGCAGTGGTGAAAGTGGCCTGTGTTAGCAAGATTGCTGTAGGCATCAGTGGCCTTGACTTCGGCAGTGGCCAACAAAAAGATCCCACCACATGAAGAAGATGATGAAACATGAAGGATTGGGGAACATGCAGCCAGGCTCTTTGTGGAGGGTGTGCTGGGCCTCTGACTCAGAAGGAACCTGGCCTCCAGACTAGGAAGAGTGGACTTTGAGTCTGGGCTCAAATGCTTGGGTTTGGGAAGACCATTCTTCTAACGTGAGTTTAGAGGAAACTCCAGATCAAAGTAACACTTTATAAAGGTGTGTACCATCGCCCTGGGAGAGGGAACCTGGGAGAGCAACCAGGTTCGGGTTGAAAATCCATGTTTTGTGGGAATGTTCTGCTTTTGGGAAAACTTTCTTCTAATGTTTTTGACTGCAAAGGGTGCAAGCTGCACATGCGGTGACTTGCTAATGATTACTGGGATATGGAGGTAAACCATCTTGGGTCATCTGATCATGATGCCAGGCCACTAATGGGTTCCAGGCAGGCTGGATTCATAATCGTGAGGTTGGATCTCATAAGGGAGAGAGTCACTGAGATTGATGATACTCACTTTCTGTAGCTTCCTTCCTCAATCCTGCCCCAAACATGACGCCTTTGTGTGAGAGAAAGAAGCAAATAAGAAGCAAAACATATAGTCAGTTATCATTATTCATAGTAGTTAAATACTATAAAGTTATGTGAACACCGATTTAGTGAATACTAAACCGTTGAGCCTAGGGGAAATACAGGGTTACGTTAATGTGAGCTTTTGGTCATAATACTTTCATCAACTAATCAATACATAGCCTTGTTTTATGTGTGTTTCTGTTTAAAGACACTTATGCAATATTAATATATGTTGTTGACTAACATTGAACCCGTGGCCAGCAGCATACCACTCATGTCAGAACAAAGCTTATTTAACAAGATATTTTCTCTGTAAGGCATATCAGAGTCTTCTTGTTCTTAGGAAAGTTATACAACACTACATTGGGGGAGGTGCATTTTAAGCAACAAAGTTACCAAGAAAAAGCACAAAAAAATGCAAACCATATGGCACCAACTATGCCATGAAAGGACACTGGTTTCCAGCAGGAGAGCTGAGACAAAAAGGCAGAGCACCACCTTGTCTGAGCTCAACTGGGAAGCTGCACATCAGGCCACTCAGGTTTTTCACCTGCTCTGTGCTTGCACGTGCTTGTAAATGACTGCAAAAGTGGGGCAAATCATTATTTTGGGATTACAAATAGATTTTAGTGACTATATGAATTAACAAATATGAATTTCAGAAATAATGAGGATCTGCTGTATATTAGCCTTTCGATGTTCGTGGCTGTCTATAATTTGGCTATAAGTTGATTATTCTAGATGCCATTTAACTCACCTTCTTACACTGAGATTCCATGATTGTCTCAAGAGTCAAAAACCAATCAGTTCAAATGTCTGCACCTTTTATACCTAAACTGCAGCACAGTGGGGAGCTGTGCAGAAAGATGACGGACATTCTCAGACTTGCTCTTCTCATGGCTGCAGGATGTTTGTGGCAGTGCTGAGCATCCTATCTGGACACAACAAAAGAGGAACTGTTTCTTCTTGTTCTGTTAGTGAAAAATCCTTCCCTAAAACATTCTAAGAGATTTGTTCTCACATCTCATTGGCTACGAATATGTCACATGTCTATCCATTCACCGGCAAGGGTAACAAGACCCCCATCACTGGCACAAACCAATCCTATTTCACCCCCTGGGGCTAGAGCTGCACCAACTTCTGAAGCACATGGCTTTGTAGAGAAAGTGATTTTGAACAAAACTGGGGCTCTGATGAGAGGACAAGGGAAATGGATTGGAGATAATCAGACTGTAGTGTCTACCATACTTAGTAAAGGAATTTTGCATTACTATATGAAAAATCTTTTAATCTCAAATTGAATGTGTGCTTTATTTTTTGTTAGAGTTTCCAGCACCCAGCAGACTGTCAGGCCAATTCCTAGATACTTCTTTTTGGAGGAAATCTTCAGAGGGTTGGTTTCTCTTCAGACACATATGAAAGAACTTGTGATTAGAATCATGGGGGAAAAACTGTGGGTGAGAACTTGAGGGACTTAATCTTGCTATGGTAGAATAAAGTGGGGTGCTGATTCATTGCTACTACTCCCTGTCTGATTGCCTACCTTTTGAGTTGGGCTGATCTTTGTTGATTGCCTGACCAATAGATTGTAGTGAAAGTAAAGTTCTGGGACTTCTGAGGCTAGGTCATAAGAAGTCTGTCAACTTTGTTCAAGACCTCTTGGAATACTTGTTCTTGGAATCGATCCACTATGTTGTGATGAAGTCCAAGTACCCCATGGAGAAGAACCAAAGCTCCTAGATCCCAGCCTGGTTAAGCTCCCAGTTAATAGCCAGCATCAGCTTGCTAGATATGTGTGTGTGCCATCTTGGAAGTATACCCTCCAGCCCCAGTGAGCCTCCCCAGCTGTTATTTCATGGAACAGAGATGATCCATCTCTGCCAAGTTCTAGCCTAAATGCAGATTCATTAACAACCTAAGTGATTATTTTTATTTTGAACCTCTACATTTTGGGGGTGTTTTGTTACTCAGCAATAGATAACCAGAACACTTACTGCAAGAGAAAGCAAGACAGACTCAAAACTGCAATAATTCCAGCTGGATGCTTCAGAAACCAAGAGGCCTTTAGTTAGACTTCTATTGATCACCCTATCCCCAGTGTGGTGCTCCACAGCCCTCATCAAGTGAATGAATGGCCATTTTGCCCTTTATACATTCAGAATATGCAGGGAATAAGAAGAAACTTTCAGGCCATTCTTTTCTAGGAATATGATTTCAAGCTGTAGTTTTTTTCGGTTTTTTTTTTTTTTTTTAGAACATTCAGAAAAATCCTAGAATCAAAGGGTTAAAAGGGAGCAGGTGCAGCTTGTCACCCTGCCCCAGGGTTACTTGGCACTTCATTCATAAGCTTTCCAGCAAGGATGCTTTAAGCCTCTTCTTGTATTGTGTTTGCTAATGTCCTGTTGGCGTAAGTGAGAGAGATGGCCAAGCTCAGATTCCAGGGTAGAGAAATAGACTCTTCTTCTTGATGGGATTGATGGGAGGAACTGCAAATGATTGGGCTTGTTTTGGCCAATCTATAATACCTATATAGGAATCTGTAATTCCTAAAGTGCCATGATGCTAAGTAACCTCCAAGGAGGTGGAAGGAGCACTGACAGGTGTCAGAACAGAGTCTAGTGCCGGTGCTGCCAATTTTTTTTTTTTTTTTTCCCCTGTGGATCCTTAGAAAAGTCAACTCATCTCCTCTACCCGACCCCAGATGCAGGAACTGAAGCACATGCAAACTGTTAAGCTCAGTAATCGCCAAAGTCCCTTCCAGTATCCCTTCCAGTACCCTAATTTTATCTTTTTTCCCCAGCAGAGGAGTCAGGTTCAAAGTACACAATGTGGTAACTAAAAACATACTGGAGTGTGTTGTTTTATGGCAGTACAGGGCACCTCCCGAGCAGCCAAACCCTGAGGCAAGACTCGGAATGGACCAGGCAGTTGCCAGTGCCAAGGGCCAGCACAGCTGCGGCCACTTCCCTCTCCTTTCAAGTTTGACTCGGGTGAGTGGGAGGTGGAAATCATTTTTATTTCTGGTCTGCTTCCTGCTGATTGTGAGTCTTCCGTTCATGCCCTGTGCACATTGAATCTCACCTCCACGGTCCTACATCGAGCTGGTTTCTCCTTTTACAGGTGTTTTCTTTTGCGGAGGTGGTGGATTGATGTGGCCACATTTTCCAAATACAAATAAGCCAGCATGGAAGGAGCCCTTGAAAGTAGAGTGCCTAGAGCCAAGTCTTGGAACTGTGGGGTGCCCCAGCCTCTTGGGGCCGCTCTCGCTTTGCTTCTCCTTGCTTTGCCAGTGAGGTGGCAATGGTGATGATTGTCCTCTTTAAGAAAGCAGCAGTCAAAAACTTGAGGGGAGGGGACATCAGGAATAGTGTCCTCTGGGGTTGGGGGCAGAATTGTGAATTTTGTCTTTCACCCACGGAAACAGCCAGAATGATGAGAGGTTATGTGGCTTTTCACATTCTCACAGCTCCTATCCCACACCTCTCTTCAGAGATGCATCCCAGGAGCCTGAATACAACCCTCTTAGTGGCCTCTTTCTCTCTAGCCTTCCCATGTTTCCTTACAAACAGAACCACTGGCAGAGAAAGCACTGGAAGGAAAAAGGAGCCCCAGAAGAGCAGCCTCCGTGCCTAAGGTGTGGAGAGGAGCTGATAGGCAGAGTGGGGTTAAGAGCCTCAGGGCTCTGTGAATCCCCCTGGCAGCAACTCCCCTAATACCCTCTCCATTCCAATCCAATCCCACAGACTGCCCCAGAGACCCTGCAGGGCCAGTGCCAACAGGAGAGCTCAAAGGCCCAGGGCTTACAGCTCCTGAGCTGGGCTTAATTCTCTGCATCAAAATAATACAGACCATGATAGTGGTAGTGGCTGCGGTGAGTGGGAGAGGAAGTGAAGGGTAGGAAAGAATCAAACGGAGCTTCCCAGACCGTCCTACAACTGCAAGCTTTTGGGTGAGTGTGGAGACTCCTTTTATTCTAATGTTGCTGCTTCTAGCAATCGAGAGAAAACCAGAAAGAAAACAGGAGCTAGGAACTGGCTGCCCTTTCTATGCTATGAGCTATTCAGCAGAAGGCCTGCCCAATATTGGTCAGTTTCTTTGGGAGTAAAAAATTAAACAGGGTTAGAAGATTTCCAGGTAAGTGTAGTGACTCTCACCTAATGTCTAATGACTGTTGGGACAATATAAAATAGTGAGTGTTGAAAAGGAGACCATGATTGTGAGCTACAGTGATCATTGTTGGTAGCAAATGGGGACAGGTGAGTGTGTGTCAAGAGCACAATCAGGAAAGGGTTTGGGATGTAAGATAAGAAGGAGAAGTTGTTGGAGAGTTGAGTAAACATGAATTACTGAAAAAAGGTAAGGGAGATCTTGGAAGAACAACAGACAACACAACTGAGTTGGCCAAGGATATTTTGCAAGTCCCTCAGCAGCAGAGGGATAGAGTCACAGTTGTCTGCTTTTTGGCAGACAGCTGATACCATGGAGAGGCAGGGAGAGAAGAGATGACTGAGAGGCTGACTTTGAGAAGGCAGCGAACTTTGTAGAAGAGTTTTGTATTTTGGATAAAAGGGGCATGAAATGGAAATTCTTAGAAGCATTCCCTCCAACTACTGCTTAAGATGTTTCCTGATCTACTCTGTCCAGGGCTGGGCATGATGAAAGATTAGAAGTAACTTGTGTAACCAATAAATCCTCAGCCTTATTAGTCTATGTCCTGCAAATAAGAATGCACTTTCTTTTAATATCCCAATTAATTTGCTGGAGTACCCATTGGCCTAATTGCAGGAAATTAGTTTCTCTGAAATGTTCCCTAGCTAATTCTAAGATAACTTCCTTACTACATAATTAAAAGGGCTCAACCAAGTTACTGCTCTGAGAACAAAGGGATAGGCTGCTTCAAAGGCAAATTCTGGGTTGCATCCAGAAGGCAGTGACTTTTTGTTACTTTCAGAAGAGACGTTCTTTTTTCAGCTTTCAAGAAAGCTAAATTGGTCTCTATAGATAACTTCAATACAGACAATTAAGTACCTACTGTGTAGCCAACTTGCTGCTCTGCTATCCCTAGGCTCCTGTCCTTGCTCATGTTCCAGGGTAGCCCATCACCACATCACAGGTGAGCCAGAGCAAAGAAGAAAGGAAAAGCGGCAAGGCCTGGAAATTGCACACACATTTTTTTTTTTCGTATCCCAGAACTCATGTACATTTTCAAAGGTAGCTGCAAAGGAGGGTGAACATGTAGGTTTTACTCTGAACGGCCATGTATCCAGATAAATACTTTAACAGTAGAAGAAAGAGGAATCATAAAATGAGTGAAAAGCATAGCTTTTGCTATAGGCATCTAACATATATACATGCCTTTTTTTCAGTGAATACTTAGAATAACACTGCAAGATTATTATAGTGTCCCTACGAAATGTAGGCTTAGCAAGATACCTTCCATTGGCTGAGTCTACCAGGAAGCCAGAGGGCAAGGAAGCCTCATGTAGATAGAAAGCACAGGAGGGAAAGGTTAGTGAATGGATGTGAGAGCAAACGGGTCAGTGATGGGCATGCCATTTGGAAGTCACTGTGGACTTGGCACGTGGGAGAATCCCTACATCCTCAATAAAATGAAAATATTTATTTCATATGTGCCAGAAGAATACATGCCTAATCCAAGCACTTAGGAAAAAAGAGAAATCAGATAGTACCGAGTCTGAGATTTGTACTACAAGGTCAAAAGGGAAATCCTTTGTTAGTTGTTTTCTGAAAACGCTTGTGTGTCCGGAATTGGTTCCTTCCAGTGGGTTCTTGGTCTTACTGACTTCAAGAATGAAGCCGCAGACCCTCGCAGTGAGTGTTACAGTTCTTAAAGATGGTGTGTCCAGAGTTTGTTCCTTCTGGTGGGTTCGTGGTCTTGCTGACTTCAGGAGTGAAGCCGCAGACCTTTGCAGTGAGTGCTACAGCTCTCAAAGGGGGTGCATCTGGAGTTGTTTGTTCCTCCTGGTGGGTTTGTGGTCTCGCCGACTTCACGAGTGAAGCCGCAGACCTTCGCAGTGAGTCTTACAGCTCTTAAAGGTGGCGCATTCGGAGTTGTTTGTTCCTCCCAGTGGGTTTGTGGTCTTGCTCACTTCAGGAATGAAGCTGCAGACTCTGGCTGTGAGTGTTACAGCTCATAAAAGTAGTGTGGACCCGAAGAGTGAGCAACAGCAAGATTTATTGTGAAGCGCGAAAGAACAATGCTTCCACAGCATTGAAGGGGACCCAAGCAGGTTGCCTGTGCTGGCCCGGTGGCCAGCTTTTATTCCCTTATTTGGCCCTACCCATGTCCTGCTGATTGGTCCATTTTACAGAGTACTGATTGGTCCATTTTACAGAGGGCTGATTGGTCCGTTTTTACGGAGTGCTGATTGGTGTGTTTACAAACCATTAGCTAGACACAGCGCTGATTGGTGCGTTTTACAGAGTGCTGATTGGTGCGTTTACAAACCTTTAGCTAGACACAGAGCACTGATTGGTATATTTACAAACCTTCAGCTAGACATAGAGCACTGATTGGCGCATTTTTACAGAGTGCTGATTGGTGTATTTACAAACCTTTAGCTAGACACAGAGCACTGGTATGTTTACAAACCTTCAGCTAGACATAGAGTGCTGATTGGTGCATTTTACAGAGTGCTGATTGGTGCGTTTGCAAANTGATTGGTCCATTTTACAGAGGGCTGATTGGTCCGTTTTTACGGAGTGCTGATTGGTGTGTTTACAAACCATTAGCTAGACACAGCGCTGATTGGTGCGTTTTTACAGAGTGCTGATTGGTGCGTTTACAAACCTTTAGCTAGACACAGAGCACTGATTGGTATATTTACAAACCTTCAGCTAGACATAGAGCACTGATTGGCGCATTTTTACAGAGTGCTGATTGGTGTATTTACAAACCTTTAGCTAGACACAGAGCACTGGTATGTTTACAAACCTTCAGCTAGACATAGAGTGCTGATTGGTGCATTTTTACAGAGTGCTGATTGGTGCGTTTGCAAACCTTTAGCTAGACACAGTGCCGATTGGTGCATTTTCACAGAGTGCTGATTGGTGCATTTACAAACCTTTAGCTAGATACAGAGTGCTGATTGGTGTGTTTACAATCTTTTAGCTAGACAGAAAAGGTCTCCAAGGCCCCATCCGACCCAAAAGCCCAGCCAGCTTCACCTCTCACTTGTCCCTCTCACCCAAGCTGTACATGGGGAAGATATATCTGTGAACATTTGATAGAACTTGGGTGTGGAGAATAAATGCAAAATTAATACCAAATCAGATGTTCCTGTTGTCCTCACACAAACTTGAAATGATGCCAGCATCTATACAGTATGGAAATAAAGCTGTTATAAATACCATCCAGTGTACCCTAAACCTTCCATTTCCCCACTGTTCCCTGGTCTCTCCTGCCTCCTGTCCTCTGTACATGCTGTTCCACTTGAAACTGCACGCCCTAAATGTCTCTTCCCACTCCTGCCTTCTAAACCCTTTTCTATTTTCCTTTGTTTGGCAAATTGCTTCTCATCCATTATGCCTCAGTTGCATACCACTTGCTCTAAAAGGCTCTTCCCAAGTCTGAATTAGACTTGTCTTCTATGTTCCTAATACATCACTACTACTAGTAATAATAATATTAATAGTTAGCAGTTACTGAGTACTTGACATGTTCCAAGTGCTGTGCTAAGTTCTTTCTATGCATTGTCTCATTTGAAAACCCCAGTAAGGTATGTACTGTTATTACTATGTTTTAGAGATGAGGAAACTGAGGATCACAGAGGATAAGTTTATTGATTTCTTGAGACTACCGTAACAAATTACCACAAACCTGGTGGCTTAAAACTTGGCTAGACTTGAAGCCCTAGGAGCCAGACTGTGTCTTATTGATGCCTACTATTTTCACACCATAGTGCCTGGTTGGTGATGCATTTTCAATAACTGTATGTTGAATGAATAAATCAGTGTCAGGTACTGTTAAGAATGCAGAACTGTTGAGGGCATATTGTTCAATCTGAGTCATTACTCTGGCTATAGAACCTGGCACTTCATTGTCTCGTGGCTCCCCACTACCCCCTTTTCTGAAGGTGCTACTCACTTCCTGGGCTGTGTGGCTATTGCTGGTGCCCTGAGTGGGCTGGAGTCTGAGTTGACAGCCCAGGTTTTCTGGTCTGCCCTCATGCCTAGCATCCCAGGCCTATCTGAGTGCCTCTCCACTTCTGGAATAGGATGAAGTACCACTCCATAGGGATGCACCCCAGTTTCCTGAGCAGTGGAAGGGGGACTAGATGATACAACTGAGAAATGTGGGGGATCAGGTCCCCATTGGGTAAGAGCTCCATCAGTAGGAAGCAGGGAAATTTAGGTTTACAGATCATCTCAGAAAAGATACTGTGATAATGTGTGCTTCTGTAGATGCTTTTTGACAGAATGTAAAAATTGTATATAACTTTCAAATGTTTCTGTGACATTTTCTACTTGGTCTAAAAAGTTCTTGGATTGTAATTTAAAAAATCCACACATATTTATGTAAATATAAAATACAACATCACATTTAGGTGGCGAAAAACCCTGTATCTTTCCTCCTGACTTACCTGCTAAAAACCCATATAGTGATGTTAGCATTTACCTTTCTTATCCCACATTCACTAAATGGTGCTATTCATATAGTTGCTGTTCATATAAGTGCTTATATAGTTACAGAAATGAGAAATACAGATATAATGGAATGATTAAAAAGGGGCAGGGACTGTGTGATGAGAGGCCTGGGCTGGGCCCTGATTCTGAAGAGGAGGCCATGAACTCTGGCTGGTCTCAGAGGCGGCAGCCAGTGGAGTGCAGTGGGGCAGGAGGACAAGTGACTTGAGGAAGGTAGTGAGGAGGGGAGGGGGCATTCCAGAGGGAGGAGGGACTGGTATGGGCAAAGGACAGAGGCTGGAGCTCCTATGTCATGACACCTCTTCTTTCAATTGTTTCTTGCTTGGACCCCATGATAATCCTTTTTTAAAAAATTGAGATAAATGTATATAACATAAAGTGAGCCATTTTAAAGTGGACAATTCAGTGGCGTATAGTATTTCTCAGTGCTGTACAAGCATCACCTCTATCTCTTTCCAAAACATTTTTATCACCCCAAACGAAAGCCCTGGACCCATTAAGTAATGTTGTAGACTGAATGCTTGTGTCACCCTGAAATTTGTATGTTGAAGTCCTAATCCCCAGTGTGATGATATTGGAGGTGGAACCTTTGGGAGGTGATTAGGTTTCTATGAGGTCATGAGGGTGGGGGACCCATCATGGGATTAGTGTTCTTTTAAGTAGAGGAAGGGACATGAGATCTCTCTCTGTATGCACACATCAAGGAAAGGCCCTGTGAGGACATAACCAGGAAGAGGGCCCTCACCAGGAACCCCACCATGCTGGCACCCTCATCTTGGACTTCCTAGTTTCAGGAACCATTACAAACCCAGTCTATGGTATTTGTTACAGCAGCCCGAGCAGACTAAGACAAGCATTTACCACTCATTCCCACTTTCTCCCCGACCCTGGCAATCACTAGTCTGCTTTCTGTCCCTATGGATTTACCTATTCCAGATATTTTATGTAAATGGAGTCATATAATATGTGGCCTTTTGCATCTGGCCTCCCATTCTGGTCTTTTTAACACGTCTTCCATTTTTCTCATTGCGCCTTCCAATCTGTTCTCTACAAGCAGTTACACTGCTCTTTCTTTTTCCTTTCTCTTTCTTTGATGGAATCTTGCACTGTTGCCAGGCTGGAGGGCAGTGGCGTGATCTCGGCTCACTGCAACCTCCGCCTCCCAGGTTCAAGCGATTCTCCTGCCTCAGCCTCCTGAGTACCTGGGACTACAGGCACATGCCACCATTCCCAGATAATTTTTGTATTTTTTAGTACAGACAGAGTTTCACCATGTTGGCCAGGATGGTCTGAATCTCCTGACCTTGTGATCCGCCCACTTCAGCCTCCCAAAGTGCTGGGATTACAGGTGTGAGCCACCACACCTGGCCTACACTGCCCTTTCTAAACATGAAGCTGAGCATGCCACTCCTTTCCTGAAAACTGTTGCAAGGCTTCCCCTTGCCCTGGGATATATTCTGTGTGCCGTGCCTGCCTACTTCTCCAGTGTCAGCTCTTAGGCTCTGAGAGCCTTACACACCACTCCCCCTGCCCATTGTTTCCAAACCCACCTCCTTTTAGTTTTTTGCACACAGCTAGGCCTTGCTATTAGGTTGGTGCAAAAAAAACTGTGGCTTTTGCCATTACTTATAATGGCAAAACATGTAGTTACCTTTACACCAACCTAATATATGCTGTGGCCCCAACATGTAACACTGTCTCCTCACTCACCACCCTTGACCTTGCGTTAGAAAGGACTTCCTTTAGAAAAACTCTAGATGGGGTCAGTACACTTGTGTGATCTCTTATCTCTTCTTCCAGTCTGATGGTAGTTGCCCTCTCTTTTGCACCTGCTGGTTGAATACCAGTCTCCCCACTGCTTCCTGAGGGCAGGCACCGTGTAGGCCTTGCTTACTGTTTACCTCTAGCACATGGTGAGCTGGCAGTAGTGTTTGTTTAATGCAGGAAGGTAGGAAGGGTGATCTTTTCTTTTCTTTTTTTTTTTTGAGGCGGAGTCTCGCTCTGTCGCCCGGACTGGAGTGCAGTGGCCAGATCTCAGCTCACTGCAAGCTCCGCCTCCCGGGTTTACGCCATTCTCCTGCCTCAGCCTCCCGAGTAGCTGGGACTACAGGCGCCCGCCACCTCACCCGGCTAGTTTTGTATTTTCAGTAGAGACAGGGGTTTCACCGTGTTAGCCAGGATGGTCTCGATCTCCTGACCTCGTGATCCGCCCGTCTCGGCCTCCCAAAGTGCTGGGATTACAGGCTTGAGCCACCGTGCCCGGCCGGAAGGGTGATCTTTTCAAGGGCTATCAGGTAGGAAAGTTTTTGAAAGGAGGGGTCAGATATTCGGCAGTGGTGTTATGCAGAGTCAGACTGGGGAAAGCCTTGAATACCAACAGTTCAGAATTCATTCTGTAGGTCAAGGGTTAACAAATCTAACCACTGCAGGGGGCAGGCAGGAACCATAGTGGGGAAAGGCCAAGAAAGATGCAGAAGTGGTGATGGGGTCATGGTGGGCCATGAAGAGCAGGTGCCAGGGACAGGGCAGCCACCACTCAGCAGGTAGAAACATGGGCTCAGAGTTGCCAGACTTGCTGACTTTTTAAGAGAAGCCAGAAATCAATCAATTTCTCTCTCTCTCTCTCTCTCTCTCTCTCTCTCTCTCTCTCTCTGTGTTGTATGAAATCTCAATTTAAAATGTTGTATCTAAATTATGTTTTGAAAACACAGTATGAGCCAAACAAAAGCCATCTGTGGGCTAGATTGAGCTCAGAGACTTCTAGTTTTCAGCCTCTGCTAGAGGCATTTAAGTTTTGCTTGAGTTGGGAAGTAACAGATTGCAAGTGGTATTGTAGGAAGGTACCTGCATAGGTGATACATAGGATGTCTCGACAGAAGAATCATCTGGCTGCAAGTCTAGCTACAAGGCTGGCACACCAATTCACTTGTTCAGCACCCACTGAGCACCAGGTCTGTGCAACACTATGGAGCTGTTCCAGAAGAGAAGACCAAGGTGGCATCTGCAGGAATAGAACCAGCACGTCCTTCCTCTCACTATAGCCCTAGTCAGTGCAATGGAAGGGCTCCAGCTTGCGCTATGCAGATGGGTAGTCTGCTAGTCATGTGACTGTGATTTGGGGTCTGACCTCCTACAAGAGCTTGCATCCCTGGGGTCTCTGTCTTGTTCTTCAGTCTTGCTTCCACTTCATGGCTGGTACCTTGCTTTTCTATGACAGAGACCCTTGTCTTGATACCTGATCCAGTGTCTTAGCCCATCTGAAGCCAGTCCCATGACTTCGTAGATTTGAATGGTGATTTTTTACTACTTTTTGACAGACTTTGGGGTTGGCTTGCCTGTTTCACCCATTTTCACCTGTTCCTGAATTCTCAGTTTGTGTGGACATCTCTGTTGCTTTCTTTAGACCTTCCTAGTCCATGCTCTGATGGTCACTGCTGCCAGAGGTGACACCTGCCATTCTCTTTTCCTTCGGGTGGGTGTTGTGTTCTGCCTGCAGGACTCAATTTCCCTGAGAGCCTGCAGAAGGCTGTGTCCCACCAGGGTCTCCCCACTCCAGCAGGTGGTCTAGTTCTGGATCCTGACCCTTTATTGCCCCACAGCTACATGCCAGGCCCTGATAAGGAGTGTCCACCCTTTCCTTAGTGTCCATCCTCACTCCTTACTGTTGACAACAGAAGTAAAAGTGTAGAACATTTACACACATTCTAGGGGTTTAGATGGGATAGGGGTCAAGTTAAGCACTGAAAAGTTATGGTCCCCTTCCCATCTACCTGTGTCTTAAAACCATAAAACTCCAAACTCATCTATATGTTGGAATTAAAATAGCCTCTTTTCCAAATTTCAGCTGGCAAAATTCTGGTTGAATTGATTAAAGCTTTCTCATGTTTTCCCCCTGCTTTCCTAGTGCCTTAAACATATTGATCTGTATTGGGCCTGGGGTGAGGAGGACAGAAAGATTGTGAAGCCACCCAAGGGGGAGATCCGAGCAAAGCAACCATGAGAACGCGCTTAGGGTGGTGATAAAGCAATGGGTTTCCCAATAACTCTAGATCCTAAATGTCCTATAGTTCTTACCTATTGAATTAATGACATTTGTTGTTTGAAATAGAGCCTAACATTAAGTGGTCATTGCCGAGATTTGAACTTCAAATCAGACTTTTTCTGAATTTGAGCAAAGGCAAATGAAGCTTTTATTTTTATTTTTTGAAAGACAAAAAGGTTTCATCAATTTCAAAAGCTTCTCAGTTTATATCAAGATCCAGGAGTGGTTAAGTTAGATGTTAAAGATATTAGCAAACGCTGTGGAGCAGGAAAAGGGGGAGACAATTGTCAGGAGGGAAATTTCTGGTAGACAGAAAGGGGAAAGCCCTGCTCATGCCGCGTGAGGCATCTGGAGGGCCAGGGAAGGACCGTGTCAGCTGTCAGTCAGCAAAGTGACAGCTTAGAGAGCTTAGAGCTGACAGAGGCAGGCAGACCAGCTGAGTATACCTCTGTTGTCTCCAGCACAGGACTCCGGCGAGTAGGGCGATGAGGAACATCTCAGCAGAGGATAGCCTGGAACTAGGTCTGCAGGGCCCCCTTCACTGCTGGGGGAAATGCTGGCACTTCTTGGGAATGAGGAGAGGGAGAAAGACCTCTCAAGAGGGAAGAAGCAGTCCTCACATGGAGTTTAAACTTTGAGTGGTTTTAATTGGCTGCTTTGAATATTTTTGTTTTTCTGCCATCAGCAGATTTGGGGGTTCAAAAAAGTAGACTTGTTACAACAAAATAAAATATCTTTGTTTTTTTTTTCAATATCTGAATCACAGTGTGTACTTTTCAAGTCTTCCCACATATGCACATATGTGCAAGCACGTACACACAATATAGAATCATATGTAGTACTTTGTGTCTGGGTGTTGGAGACAAGGAAGAAGAAAAAATTCAAGATGACATTGAAGTGCCAAGTCTGAATGATTAAACCAGGGACAATGTCAAATATCTATAACAGGACTAGGTAAGTAGGGTGTGGTGGAGTAAGCTTGTTTGCCACAGATTGAAGGTAGCCAATTCTTCCATTCTGCAGGTAATCATTGGAGATATTCCTTCCTGACCCACCTTGCTCTGGGCTGCCTCTTCTCTGGCTAGAGTGGGTCTGTCTTCTTCTTGGCAATTATTTATCTGGTTGGGGTCCAGAAGAGAACACAATGTAATCAGATTGTGCCTCCATGGCCTAACCACTTCCTTCAATGAGCCAAAGTATAGTAAAATTAGTTTTTGTTACGAGTAGCAACTACTGACACTATGGCTGCAAAGACGCTTTTATACTATGGCTGCAAATCTTTTTCAATTAAATTTGACTGCCACTGGTATAACTGAGAGTTGATTATGTGTGAAATAATTTAGAGAAAATAAACTGTAAATTTTTGATGTTGGTGTTAATTTAGCCTTGAACTTCATTGTATAATTAAATTTAACGTTTAGCATCTCAGAATCTTAGGATTAGAAGAAACCTTGGAGGCAATTAAATCCAACTTCAGCCCCACATAAAAATCAAAAAAACACTTTGGTGTTTTATCAATAAGACAAGCTCCTTAGTGGGGAGGGACTGTGCCTTACTTATTTTTGAATTCCCAGTGCATTGTACAATGCCCGGCACATAATAGGTGCTCATTAAATGTTTCAATGCTTGTCCAGTATGCTTGTTCGTTGGTAATAAGCAAGCCAGCATATCTTAGAATAAGTAGTCTAAGTTTCCAAATCTAGAGTTTTGTTCATTGTAGACTAGAGACAAGTTTAGCAGATGCTAAACCACAGGTTCTAGCTTACATGCTAGAAACATCTAAGTCAATGATGGTGATGGAGATGTCCATCAAACATTAAACATCTCTTTCTGTGCTGACATATCAGAATTAGGAATTAAAACACTTAGTTTAAAAATATTTTAAAACCCTTCAAGACTTGGAAAAGACAAAAGACATACCCTTCTTTATAGCCAGACAGACTAAAGACAACTGTGATGTATAGACATGTTTTTAACATTAATACTGTTTTTTTTTTTCTTTTTTTTTGAGGCACTCTATCGCCTAGGCTAGAGTGCAGTGGTATGATCTTGGCTCACTGCAACCTCCACTCCTGGGTTCAAGCAATTCTCATGCCTCAGCTTCCCAACTAGCTGGGATTACAGGAGCTTGCCACCATGCCCAGCTAATTTTTTTTTTTTTTTTTTTTTTGCATTTCTAGTAGAGATGGGGTTTCACCATGTTGGCCAGGCTGGTCTTGAACTCCTGGTTTCAAATGATCCGCCTGCCTCGGCCTCCCAAAGTGCTGGCATGGGCCACAGCACCTGGCCAATATTAATACTTTTCATGTTGAAAATATAGATTTCACATCTGGGAATGAAGAAAAAAAAAACAGAAGCAATTTCTCCCCCAGGGATCAGCAATATCCCATCTGAAAGGACAAATCTAGTATGCTGGGGAAGCATAATGTAATTATGGGGAAGCATAATTACAGCAGTGGCAAGACCTGGAGACTTTCTGGTAGGAAGAGTCACAGCAGGGAATGAGACCAAATAATAAAAAAACTTTCCAAAATGATGAGGGCCCAAGTTGTTGCATCTCCATGACAACAGAAAATGCAGTATTTACACCCTTATTTACCCTTTTATTCAGCCAAAAAAAATGCATGGCATTTGCCATGGTAATGCCTACATCATATATGCATGTATCACTTCAGATGTGTGGCCTGCTGTTCTAAAAACAACAAACACATACCAAGACATGGGCGTCATGTGAAACCTCTACTCATTTTACAGTGTTTTGATGGAAAAATATGTCCCGCTGGACCTGACATCTTTTTTTCTCAAGGATTGTGTTCCAATTTCAGTGGCAGAAAACCCAGGTGTCCCTCTGCTTCTTTCTCTGCCTCCAGAGTCACAGTGAGAGCCATGTCGATGTGTCATTGTGAGTGGATGGGGGAGAAAGTTCGGGCTAAGAGTGTTAGCCATAGGACAGGTTAGAGGGGGTTATGGTTTTGACAGGACAGGGAAGGTGGCTCTGTAGTTACAATGCCTGATTCTGTGGTGCAGGGGAGCACAGGAGACAGCTGTCTGTATTCCCCAGAGTGACTTGAAAAGCCTCGATAGTCCTGTTTTCCCCCAAAGCTTCTGTGGATTTGCATTGAGAGATGACATTCAGACAGTCACATCTTTCAATTACAGCAACGATGCTGCCTCTTTCAATGTAATTAACTAGGAGAATAATGGCTCACTCCCAAAGTAGGCAGTATCACCTTGGCTCATTAAAATTGATATATGAGCTTGTCCACGCTCTAAGAGGACTGGGCTTGGGACCGACAAGATAGGGTAGAGGAGAAGGAAGGTGTTGAGGGTGGGGTGTTGCTGGGATGGCTTCAGAGGTTTGGAACCTCAGAAGAACTAGACCCTGGGTGGCTGAGGGATGGGGCTCAAGGTCCTGAAAGAGGCAGGGGCAAGGAGAGTGAACAAACAATCTAAGAGATATTGATTATGTCAGTGGCATGGCATATATCGGGCTCTAAAAATAAACTTCACAGTTTTGTCCATGGCTGCCCAGGTTTTCAGCTTTCTAATGTGCCATGCTGTTGGCCTGACATGAAAGTTTGGAGTTTGGCTGAGAAGCAAAGTTCCATGCCATGCTGTACCACCTCCATCCCTGTCCTCTCCTGAGCCCGCCACAATAACATCTTTCCCAACCACACATCCTTGGGATGACCAGGATGGCCACAGGAGAGGGCACTCTTCCATTGCTTACCAACATTTCCCATCCTGGTATTTTGTTTGGCACCTCTCCTTGGTATTTTTCTCTTATTGCCAGTTATATGGCCACTATTTTTGGTAGTTTCTGACCCAGAGAGTCTTGAGGAAAGATCAGAGTGCCCTTATCTGAGAGTGTAGGGCTATTGTGTTCAATTCCCAGTTTAGAGTCCCACTGAGTGGCTAGGTGCTTCTGGAGGCCTAGTAGCATTCATCAGGTGAGTCTCTGCACAGTGATGAACACGTTGCAGAGTCTCTGACTTAACATAGAAATGTTTATTTCTTGTTCAAGCCATGCCCGGTGCTTCCCTAGGGCATCTTCCTTCCAGGCCTTTACTCAGAAACGGAGGCTGCTCAATATTAAATAGTCATGCTTTTGAAGCAGATTACAGGGTTGGAGGGGTCATGTACTGGCACATCCAGAAGTGGCATGCATGCCTTATTTTCACTCATGGCCCACTGGCTGAGCTTATGAATATTCAGTGATCAGTAAATGTCCCTGCTATAGTTATGATGTCCGGTGGTCAACTTTAGACTTGTGATTTCAAGAATAAAACGGGAGCAGTTAGAGCACGGTTAGGGCACAGTGATCAGTTGTCAAGAGGTCAAAAAGATGAACTCTTCTGAAGACATCCACATAAAAGTTGGGAAAATCTTTGTGTGCCACTTCTGCTGGGAAGGTGCTTTCTAATAAGCATTGTCCTCAGACAGATTGGACCAGCCAGAGACCAGCTGCGGGCTGCAGAGCCCCCTTCGCTATACTGCCTGTTGCCTGTCATCCCCTTAGCACGGACAAGGCATGGCTCCTGTTGTGAAAAGACTCATGGCTGGAGCTTCTTGATTGTTCCAGGTTCTTGTCCCCCAAACACTAGATCATCTGTTGCTTTTGTGTCTCAGGGGTTCCACCTGTTCCTGACACCACAGACCCCTCTCAGTGTAAAGAGTATGTTCTTTTGCCAAAGATATGAGATGCTGTTCTACCAAAGAAATTGAGATCCAGTTGTTCTGGAAAATTCCTGAACTCAACCCAAATTATAAAAAGCAACAACCCCAATCCCAGCAATTTCTGCTGAGGGATGTGGTGGCGGCTTATCAAAAGAGGTATAATTATCACCTCAGAATGGTGAGTGTATCAGCTCTGAGGTGCAGCATAAGGCATGGGCTGAGGAAGCAGGAGACACCAAACAGGATCTTGATGACTAAGCGCATCCCTGTGGTGACCAGGAGGGGGCCAAGCCAGACTGGCTCTGCTGAGGGGCAAAGTGGTGTGATTCATCAAGGCTCACTTCCTATGGGAAGCTGCCCCTATTTGCTGGGGCACCAGCTTCTAGTTCGAGGCTGGGTGCTGCCAGTGCTTTCAGTCTGCACTACACAATTTAGTACTAAAATAAATGGTCTCCTGTGCGGATCTCAATGTTTGTGTGTATGTCACCACTGCTTGCCAAATATCGTTAAGTTAAAAGAAAGTAGTTCCCATGTCTGCCTGTCTCTCAGCTGCTGAGAGATAGAGGAAGATCTAAGTTGGATCTTATCTGAGATCTTAGAAATGGAAAGCAGAGATGACCTTACATCTAGTCCAAGAGTCTTATTATGAGAGATTTAAATCATGACTGCAGTTGGAAGTGGAAAAGAAAAACAAGAAAGATAACCATGGTTTCGTGTCTATGAAAGAAGTGCCATGTAACAAGCATCCTTTCTTATGATATTCATCTTTTCAATTGATCAGTTACCCAATATTAATAATGCCCAAGGCTGTCTTCTTTGGTTTTCTTGACAGCTCCTATGTGTAGGCAGACCAGGTAGAAACAGAACCATTTTGCAGGAGTGCAGGTTCTCTTTTCTTTTCTGAAAGATCTATAGCCTTTGACTGGTGGTGACTGTGCAGTGGAAAAAGGAAATAATCACAGCTTTCAGGGACTGCTGGTTGTTGACTCTGAACTGAGACGAATTCCAGGAGACCCAGAATGTTGCTATAGTCTACCAGGCAGAGTAGGGGCTTGTGGAAGTCAGGTGATCAATGACGTTTTAGTTCAGGTCCATTTCACAGTGGGCCCAATGGGTCCCCAAACCCATTCTGTGGTTTTTTCCCCAGTTTTATAATGCGCAATTGAAATCGACACATTCAGCAGCTGGCAGAATCTCCACACTGGGAAACCTTCGTAACTTTTTCTCCAAACCTACTTGCCTCCGTTATCTGCCCTTCCAAGCTTCTCTCCTCCTCAGTATCAGTTGCCCTTTCTTTGTGCTCTTATAGCGTTGTTTATTTATCCTATCAGAATGCACATCACACTGTAGTATAATTTTTCATGCAATTGCTTTTCCCATGTGAAGGAAGCAACCATGTGCTATTTATACTTGGCATCTCCAGCACCTTGCTTAGGGGCTAAGTAGATAATAAATGTGCGAGGAATAACTGAATGAACCAGTGAATACATCACGAGGCTCAAGGACATTATGACATATATCCAAGAAAACCCAACCCATAGCAGAGCCAGACCTTGAACCCAGATCTCAATTTTAAGTCCAGGCTTCCTTTTACAGCATCAGACATCCTCACCCCTTACTGTTGACGTTTCCCTGGCCTTCTAGTTCACACATTTAATTTGGTTTCTGGGTCACTGCTTTGCTGGCAGAGTGGTAGTTATCACTAGAATTGGCTACACAACTTGCAGGACCTAGTGCAAAATGATAAGACAGGGGTCCTTGCTCAAAAATGATGAAGAAAGCAGCAGCAGAGCATTCAAATGATGCAGGCATAGGTTGCCTACCCACAAAGTTGGGACCTGGTTTACCACAGAGTACCTTTTTCCCTTAAGGAGATGTACCTGGTTTCTGACTGCATGAACTGTGACCTGTGTAGTTTGATTGTGTCTATTCCTGGAGCAAGGGGCTTGATCAGTCACCTCCAGCAGGAAGGGCATGGTGACAGACCTGTTGCAGAACTAAATTCCGGAGAGGAGACCCTGCCCAGCATGGTTGAGCCCCCACACAAGTCCTCCCCATGGGTTCCCTTTCCCCTCCCTCCCCTGCCCCAGAACAGTCCTCAGAGGGACAATAGGGTAGTGAGTGTGTGACAGGGTCACGTGAGCCATGTGGCCTTTCATCCTCCAGCTTCTGTGTCTGAATGACTCCCTCTGATTTCACTTAGAATCCCAAATAATCCACTTGCACAAAAACATCAGTGAATTCTGTCACCTTTACGTGACACAGAGGAAACTTGAGGACATATACATTGCACATATTAGTACAACTTATAATCCCTCAACAGGTGTTTCTCTTCTCCCCTTGCTCTTCCCTTTCTCCCCTTCCCTTCTCCTTCCTTCCCTTCATGGCCCCCAGCCACCTTGGACCTACTCCCCATCCCACCTGCCCTTTATGAAAAGTAGTGCAGTTCAGCCCTTCCAGCATCGAACTCCGAATGGAGAGACACAGGTGACCCCTCTGTTGATGGGACCTTCTCCATTTATAAGGTCATCATCTTTGCTATTCAAGTGAGCCCCTTGGGGTCTTTTTCCCTTCACCTAAAGTTATTAATACATTTGTTTAATGCATGTACAGTGAAAGAGTACAATTTTCTTTATTCTTATTGCCTCTTTCATTCTGGCTTTTACATAGGACATCCCCACTCCTGTATAGCCATGGGGGTGGGAAGAGAGTGGGTGGCTAAGGCAGGGGCCGAGCCTGTTCTCTCTAAGCATGGTGAGGTCTTTTCTCCTGAGTCCCTGGCAGAAGGGGAATATCTTCCTGGCATTCTGAGTCTCAGTCCTGGATTTATGGTACTGTCTATACAGTGACCATTTTGTGGTCACTGCATGAACTATGAGCCCACTTTTACTTTGTAAGCCAACAAATTTGGTCCAGGCAAGTATCACCACCAGAAAGAAAGGGTAAACATTTCTTTTGCTGTTTTTACTTTTTGAGACAGTCTCACTCTATTGCCCAGGCTGGAGTGCAGTGGTGTGATCTTGGCTCACGGCAACCTCCGCCTCCCGGGTTCAAGCAATTCTCATGCCTCAGCCTCCCACATAGCTGGGACTATAGGGGCCCGTCACCACGCCTGGCTATTTTTTTTGTATTTTTAGTAGAGACAGGGTTTTGCCATGTTGGCCAGGCTGGTCTTGAACTCCCGGCCTCAAGAGATCCATCTGTCTCAGCCTCCCAAAGTGCTGGGATTGCAGGCATGAGCCCCTATACCCAGTTCAAACATTTCTTTTAAGCATAGACTTTTATGCATTTTGGTATTGTCAGGAGAGAATGCTTTCTGTTTGGCAAGGCTTTGTCTTAAATAAGAGAAGTGCTTTTCCAATAAGATACAAACTTGAAAGGAAAAGAACACAGGCAAGAAATATTAGCTGTTTGGGTGAAACAGACAGATACTGTCTGCTCTTTCCTCAAGAGAAACATAACACCAGGACTAGTGTTACTAGGTGTGGTCTCATGAAGTCAGCTGGCTCAACGTTGGATGGAATCCTGCTCTTTGGGAGAGCAATATTCATGTGTTAATCTAGTATGGCAGTCGGTTTCTTTTCAGTGGAAGGAAAACTCAAATGAAAAACACAAAGCCTTAGCATCTTTCCTGACCAAGCTCAGGGGTGTGAGTTTAGGTGATTGGCTGGGTTTTCGTTCTCACTCCTGGGAGGGTGCCAGCATTGTCTTTTCCTGGATAATGGGGTGTGCGGGACTCTTGCATGCTCCTTTTCCTTCTTATTTCAGTCCCAGCCCAGCCCCTCTTCTTTCTTCTCGTTTAAACCAAGCCAGTAGCTAACCCAGGGCAGCTCCACAGAGAGGGGCCTCTTGAGGATGGGAACTGCTTTTGTTTACAGTAGTGTCCCAGGATTTTGCTTAGTGCCTGGTGTATAGTAGCTGCTCAGTAGATACTTGTGGAGTACAGAAGAAAAATGGAATGGGGAATTTGCAAAGCAATCCCGTATAAAGCACTGTGGCCCCTATTCTGGAGCAATTTACAAACTCAAGAGCAGTAAGACTGAGTAGCCACTCAAGGGGCTGTATTCACAAGCCTGGGGTGGTGCGGTGCTGGATGTGCTGCAGCAGGTGCCCGTGCCTGTCTGTACTGGACATGACTGAGACCGGTGCTGTTTGCAGACAGCAGCACATTGCCAGCAATCCTCAGAATCTGGAAGGCAGGCAGGAATTGGAATTGGAATGGATTAGTGGCTGTCTGCTTGTAGGCAAAGCTGTCTGAAATAGAGTGCAAGAATCAGTGATGTCCGTCATGGAACAGGATTCTATGAATTGAAAGGGACGTTAGAAATAATCTAATTCAACCTCCCCTTTCTCCGTCTCTGTCTTTTCCTTCCTGCTCTCCTTTGGCAGAGAGAGAAACTGAAACCTAAAGAGGTTAAGAGATATATTCAAACCACCTCCCCGGTGATCTTACTCCTGGAAAGTGGTTCTTAAACATTTTAGGGTCACTCTTTGATAATTGGATGGAAACTCTGTACTTGCATCACAAAATGCATATCCTCTGAATTATACAAAATTCTGCATATTCTGGGGATTCCTGTAAGTTACTGTTTATTCCCCCGACCTCAGTTTATTTACACCATTGCCATTGGACAATGTCAGAAATGCCCCTGGGGTTAAAGCAAAGCTTAATCTTCACAAAGATTTTAGGTCCAGCACCTTTTAAGGGCTACAGAGCCAAAAGGCAATTTTCCTATTCTGCTGGGGAGTGGTAAGAAAGCTGTAACTATAAAATAAGATGAAAAAAGAAAAAAAAAAAAAGAAAAAAAACTACAAAAGGACTTGTGTGATTGAATCTCAGGGGTGAAAAACTTTCTGAGTGGAAGAACTTGGAGAATGTAGAGTCATTGCCCACAGTGGGGGACTCTGGTCTCACTGTTTGAAGGATTGCAAACATGCCTAGGTACAGTCGTAGCACATATACCTTGGGGAACAATGTCTCTCTGGCAGGGGGCAAGTATAAGATGACTTAATAAATCTTTTCCATCTCTAATTTCTATGATTCTGTGAAATAAAAACATGAGTCACAGACCTTCTAAAAAGCAGGCCATTTCAGAGCTGGCTTGATCACCAAGATCAGAATTAAAGTTAATGTCCACTTCTGGGAACTTAAATGTTCAGACTGATGTTCACAGGGAGGCAGTCAGAAGGACATTCTGGAATCAGTTGATTTTCACACTGTTGCTTTTCAGCACTGGGTACTTCAGAGGGTGTAATAAAACAAAACTAGTCAGATCAAATATGTGAGGAGGGCTGTCTGACATTCTGTTCTTGTCCCCACATGAGGCTGGGACTTCTGTGTCCAGGAGACTTGGCTGCTGGTTCTGTGTCATTACTCTGTTTAACATCACCAGGACTGTGCAGAACTACCATGGCCATAAGGATGCCCAGGTAGACAGAGATATAATAATGTGGTCTTGGGTCCATTCATTCATTCATTCACAAATTTAGAAAGAATCCACCTGACCGTGAGTCTATTTGACATTGTATACTGTGTCTATCACATGGAAGCACCCTTGGGTCTGCCTATTGAAATCAGAATAGAACCCAAATTCCTTGAAATGGCATTCAAGGCCCGCCAGCGTGATCTGGCCCCTGCCTACTCTGGCCTCATCTTCCTTTCCTTCTCCTCATTCACTGCGTTCAGCAAGCCACCCTTATTTTTACCCCCTCAAATGCCAAAACTTTACTGATCTCAGGACATTTGCACTTGCTCATCCTTTTGCATGAGGGACAGCTTTGATCTTTCTGTGGTGTCCTTAGCACCCCTCAGATCCCCAACTAGATATCCCCTCTTCAGAGAGGCCTCCCCCTTGATTGCAGAGCTAGTGCTGTGGTCCGGCTCACTCTCTAGACTTTCTCTAGAGCACTTGCCTGTACTGGGTCAGCATCATGTTTGTTTCTGTGTTTATCACCTGTCAGAAAATTAGTTCTAGGGCACCAAGTCTGTCTCATTCACCACTGTATCCTTAGTACCCAGAGCTATGCCTGGTATATAGTAAGTGCTCAGTAACAACCTGTGGACTAACCGATTAAACAAACTTAAGACACCAACTGCCTACCAGAAACTTTCATATCTGTTGTCATGTAATGTTTATAGCCTTATAAACTATCATCCATATCTTTATAGGTGAGGAAATGGATTTAGGCAGAGTGACTTGTTCAGGATCACAGAGCAAATAAGTGCCAGAGTGAGACTTAAACCCAAGTCTTATAAACACACATTCCAAGCTCCACCTGCTAGACCCCCTCATGCTTTTCAGGGGATCGTATTACGAGAAGCCTGAACACTTCAGATGTTTGTAGGAAAAGCCTCAACATTCTCTTCCTGATCTAGCCAGGGAGTTTAGCTCTTCCAAGATTTTCGGCTTGAGGCTTACAACCTTAGCTGATAACTCACCTGCTTCTGGAAACAGGCCCAGGGAAGGCCTCAGCATGGCACCTTGTCCCCCTTCCTCAATCTTTTCCTTGTGACTTCCACTTCTGTTCTGAGCCACTTGGGAGTTAGCATCACTGACTCCATTCACCTATAGGGCCACCGCTGCCCTGCCTCTTCCCCTTCCCCTTCACAACCCAACCCTCAGGTTATACTGAGTTCAGAGAATTCTGCCATAGGGCGGTCATAGGAAGAGGACCTGTCCCATATCTTGGCAATTGTGTGGGCCTTCCCGTTTTCTTTCCCTACAGGTGCAGGGGCTGGTAATTAGATCCCAGCTACAAACAGTCAAGGCATGAAGGGTTCTTAGGGTCAGGAACTCCTCCCTTATCCTGATATTCCAGATCATTCTGAGAAACCTGAAGTAAAAACAGTAGCATAATAGGGTTAAATCAGTATGCTTTATTCTTCCCCTTCCCTTCCTTCTTCCACCACCCCCTTCTTTCTTCTCTTTCACCAAGGAGCATTTACTGGGTGCTGTCAGCCCTGAGTTACATGAGAGTGATTCAGGGGCAGATCAGACATAATCCCTGCCTTTGCCTAAGTCTGGAAGAAAGAGTTAGAAATGTAAACACATAAGTATAATTAAATTTTTATTTTTCTCTTGAATAAGCTGGACATACAATTCTAGGTAGACTGGGATTTTTCCTCAGAAGATACCACTTCAGCACCTTTTGGACTTCGTTATTGCTGATGAGAAGTGTGTCAAACTCTAAGTGCCATTCTTTGCAGATAATCTGTTATTTTCTTTTCATGTTAAAGAATTTTAAAAGAAACATTGATAGTATATAGTTTCACTATGATGTACCCAGGTATGGATTTATCTTTATTTTTGATCTCAGAATTTGAAGTACACTCTAAATATGGGGTTTTGTTTTCTTTAATTCTAGAAAATCTAAGCTGCTATCTTTTCAAATATTGCTTCTCCACCATTGGTATTATTATGGACCTTTTTCTTCTCTCTTCCATATCTCTCTTAACTGTGTCTATCTGAACTGAGATTGGTCTATGCTGAATTTCCCAGGCCTGTTTATCTTTTCTTTTTTAAATTAAAATTTTTAAAAATATAATCACAAACTTACAAAACAGTTGGAAGTACAGTACAAGTAACTTTTTTCTACAGACCTATTTGAAGGTGAATAGCTGACCTGATGCTACATCACCTTCAAATGTTTTAGTGTGTTTCCTATCCCTAAGGACATGCTTCTACATAGTCACAAGGAAATTGTCAAGATCAGAAAATTAACATTGTCACATTGCTACCAGACTCCCTTCAAAGCTCACCCTGTTCCAGTTATAGCAAAATTATTCAAGCTGGAATCACATGTTGCATTTAGTTGTAATGTCTCCTTTCCCTCTTTTGATCTGGAATGGAGCCTCAGTATTTCCTTGACTTTCATGAGCATGAGCTTTTGAGGAGTTACAGGTCAGTTAGTTGATGGGATGATCATCAGTTTGGGTTTATCTAATGTTTCTTCATGATTAGATGGATCTCACACACCTTTGGTGGGAATATCACAGAAGTAAGTGGTGGGTGTTCTTCTCACTGTATCCATCAGGCGGTACATTATTTCACACCGCCTTTAGTGATCAGGAAGCCACTAAAGGGCACCTCACAGGGAGAAGGTATGAAAAAGCTGGATCTTGTGATGATCCTTTTTTTATTTTATTTTGTTTCACTTCATTTCATTTCATGTCTTAGGTATTTACTGAACATCTAGCTCCAAGGGGTTATGTGCCAACCTCAGAAAAACAGAGGATTTGGGATAAACTCTGAGAAGCAGAAAGGGATCTAAATAAAAGAAAGAGAGTGAAAACACATATGAAGGCAAGAAAAAGCATAACTTATGTAGAAGCGAGACAAGAGTGAGAAGACAAATAGGCAGTTCCAAGTGGGTGCTACAGGAGTGATAACTCCCAATTGTGGGGTAGATTGGTAAAGGCAATGAATAGATAATAGGGAAGTGATATGTTCACCCTCCCATCACCCTCCCGGCTGGGCGCAGCCAACTAGACACTACTTAAAATCTCCATACAACGGTACTTCTCTTAGACCAAAGGAGCAGTGGCCAGAACTCACCTGCCTTGGACTATGAGTTTCTGGGACAGTTTCCTTAAGACACTTGTATTCCACATCACAGTCGTTTTTAAATAACAATCTTGAGCGAGGCTCTCAAACATAAAATCTTTAAGTGGTTTCATGGCAGTTGCAAAAACTGGGTGGCCTCAACAAATTTATTCTTCAGATAATCCTGGGCAGTTAGAATTCTGGGTTGCTATTTTCAAGACCAAAAGTTAATTCTCCTCTCGTTTCTTACAGAGTTGCCACTGCTATATATCTGTTGAGAAAATGCTGAATGCTGTGTTCATGATTAAATGAACTCAACATTTTAAAATCAATGGTAATCTGTGTTTTAATTCCCAACCCAAATTTCAGAAAGTGGCAAGGTCTAACACTTTTCCCCATCCAGAATCAGGTAATATAGAAATAATATCTTGCTTCCCTTTCTCCTCTTAGTACATCTCCAAACCTATGCCCCAAACTCTTCGGCTAACACGTCTCTTGAATTAATGTGTAGAGAGTTTCCCAAGATCAACACTGACATCTTTCATCAATGCCTTAATTCAAAACTAACTGGTGTTTTAAGGTAACAGAACCAGCTGTGCACACAACATGCTTGCCTGAGACAGCTCTGCAAGATCCAGGCATCTTAATATAATCCTTCAAGCATGAATGAGCCCCGCAGCTCCCTGGAATCTCTGACCGGATAAAAAGCAGGCAGGAAACACTAACTCTGTGAATTTTGCATTCCACATTGAGTACACCTGCTTTGACCCCCCTGGGAATTTTTTTCTCTGTAATTCCAAGTATTTGGATCAAGCATCTCAGGATCAAGCATCTCAGTCCCTAGCAATCTGACAGTTCAATTAATATTGTCATACCTAGATAGATGGGGCTATAAAACATCCATGTGTCATTATAATATGCCCTATTTTTTAGGAGCCACCAAAACTGGAGAGGGGTCTTACAGTCACCACAGCCTTTGGATCTACAAACTCATGATTACAGAAAGGTCCCTCCTGTTCTCAGGTGCCCTCCCTTCATGGTTCATTCTAGCAGGTGATCAATTACCAGTGTCATGGGTCAAAAAGGCCATTTATCTGCTGCATACCCCACAGAACTTAGTCCCTGAAGACACAACTTACTGGTGGAGGCTTTCCATATGCTTTACAGCCACAGTCTAATTCCTCTAACAAAAAACTTCTTTCCTTGGGAGCTCAGGAACTGAGGGCAGACAGATAGCCCTTTGCTTCTAACATCATCTTCCTCTTGTCTAAGAAGAGGCTGTTTTTCGTTGGCACCATAGTAATTCCAATCTGAATATTTGGAGAGGATTCTGACATAAGATTGCCTGATTTCAGAGACACTGTACAACTTGCAGAAACTGACCCTTTGAAGAAGCAGAAAATCTGAACTGTGCAAAAATACAACAGAAAAGGGCTTCCAGCTTTTGGAGGTACTAGGCAGATTTCATTTGAGAGAACTGGAAAAAATGAGATGAATTATTTTTCAAATAAAGTAAAATAACCTCATGTATTTACATTATTAGGCTCTGAAAAGATTGGAGAAATCAAATTGGCTTCCATGTAACTAGAAGTCTTGTCTTGAAATGGTCAGATGCTTCTACTGCTGTCATGATGCTTTTAAAAGTTTACAATGTGCTTTTAATTGAATTCTGCCTATGCGCCTCAGTTTCTTCTTCAGAAGCATTCAAGAAGTTGCCTGTTTTTTTCTTCTGTTTTATAGAATGCGTTAGAAGTTTCCAGATGTACCTTAGATTTGCTGTGTGGCTCTAAGAACTTAGAATGGGGACTACAAGTTTTCCAAAGCAACATATTCTGTGACGTTTAATGGGGACCAATTTAATTTTGCAAAAATATGGCAGAATGACATTTTCTTTCCCTTCCTTCTCCTTTTCTGGAACTGGGAGCAAGATCGTCTCCTTTCAAGGGACCTGGCCATAAAACATAATAAAAGATCTTTGAAATTCAGGGAAAAGAGACGGAGACACTTAAGTAACACACCAGAGTTTTGCTCTCAGAATATTCAGGCACTGCCCCTCTTGTTCATGACCTCCCTTCTCTATTGCAGTACCTGAAGCATACACATCCGCACCACCTCCACCAGCACCACCCGCCCTAGCTCCACAGAGAGGAACAAACAGAAGCTGGGAGGAGAAAAGAGGAAAGCTTGGGAAAGGTAGAGATGATCATGAGGAAGAGAAGGAAGGGAAGGGACAACCAGAGAAGAGGCTTCTAAGGCCCATCAGAGGACATTCAGTATGGGCTAGGATAACCTTGAAGGGAAAAGAACTGATTTTTACTATCTACTGATCGCCAAATGTGTTGGATCCTTCAATAGTAAGACTTTTGTAAAGGACTGTACATTCCTGCCTTCCAGAAGTCATGGGTGGGACTTAGAGTTTCCATGCATGTGGTTAAAAGTCGTAGAGAAGTCTCATGATGCTAAGGACAATCTAGGGTTCACAGATTCGTACATTAAAAAAATAAGAATAAGGTTCTCTGTAAAGATAGACTCACAGATTCATTCTTTGCTTTCCACTGTGTTAAATTAGACTAAATTTGGCCTAGGGATGCCTTTGTACTTGGGTCCTTACATAACAAATGTAACCTAACTTAGTACATAAACTAACTGAAAGCCTAACTTAAAAGGATGTTTCTGTAACAAATAGCTGAGTCTCAGACAATCGCAGCAGCTGAGCATCAGTCAATCCCAAGTGGCCAGTTGTTCAAACTATGTTCAAATAAGGTAAGCGCCAAGATATAACCAATTAAGCTGACTCTATCTCACTTCTGTTTTCTGTATCTCATTTCCGTTTTCTGCCCATATAATGCTGCCTGATCATGTAGCCAACTGATGTTTCTCTTAACCTGTTCCGAGGTTCTGTTCTGGTTCTGAGGGCTGCCCAATTTGTGAATAATTCTTTGCTCAAATAAACTCTGCTAAATTTAATTTGCCTAAACCTTTGCTTTTAACAACTTTCTTCCAAATAATAGACAAAAAGAGATGAAACCATAAGACATATCTAGGCTCAAAATATCTATAAAAATCTAAATTCAGGGCTGACACTGTGGGCCTGCTGGGTTCTGGAGTCAGAAGCAGTGATAGCCAGGAGCTGCTGGAAGCAAGACAGGGTAATGAGAACTAAAGGTTCGGTAGGCATTGGGCCAGGTTCCCTGCAAGAAGCCATAAGACTGGAGTTTTCTTGATTATGTTAACAGCTAGAAAATAAAAGGTTACTGACCCCATAAAGGGAACTGTAGCTTCATAAGAAATTGTGAGCCCAAGGGATATGGGAACAAAGAAACAAAGCTTCATGACAAGAAACTAAGTCTGCCATCAAATCTCAATTTTAAGACCTGGCAGCTTGGTGATAAAGCAAAAATGGAACAATAAAAAAAAGAACTGGATATTAAGAAAGAGAAAAAAACAAAACAACAAAAGCTCTCACTTAAACCTGCAAACCAAAATTCTAAAACACAAGAAACCTAATACCAGGAAAGTTAGCCAACAAACTTGAACACAAATTCACTCCAGATGAAATAAACTCTATGGTAGAATTTCAAAAAATAATATTAGTAAGCATTTAGGATACTCAGAGAAATAAATGAAAGAAAGATACCATTAAACATGGACCAAAAATTTATAAAATGAAACACAAAATGAAAAAAAGGACTGCTACACATGATTTTCAAAAGCTTATTTGAAATATTGGAAATGAAAATATAGTCACTACAATTTTTAAAGACTCAAAAGATGTGATGTACTCTAGACTAAAAGCAAAGAGATAATTAGTGAAATTAAAAATAAGGTAGAGCAAGCAGAATGAGAAGATCATCCACGCAGGAGCAGCCTGGAAAACAAGCCAAGAGGGAACTCACACGTGGGGGCAGCCTATATGTTGCATACATATATGCATACATGCATACATGTTTATATACATGCATATCTCTATCTATTGTATGTGTATATGTAAGTATATAGAATACATATGCACATATTCCCTAGCTCTGTCCACTGAGAGGGCCTTGGGGCACAGACACCACAAGAACCATGAGCACACCGACTACCCAGATATTGGCTTCTAAGTACTATTCTCCACTGCAAGATCAGGGTTTCTTTAAAAAAAATTCCAGGGAATTTTTTACAAGGACCGCCCTTGTCGCTGCTGTTACCCCCAAGTCCCCAAGCTGCTCTGTGTTTTCAGGAGCCCTCCATGTGCCAGGGCAGGAGTGGAAAGCTGGGCATGTTCTCTTCTCTGTTACTCTTTGCTTTAAGGGTATGAAAACAGTGTGACTTTGTCTGTTTCCTACTGGGAGCTCAGAGTAAACACAGCTATACACTCTTGATTAACATCTCTCAACCTCCTTGTAATTCAGATAAATCCAAGTGAGAGGCATCGTGCTGTACTCCATTTATTCATGTACTCCATTTATTCATGGACTAGTGAATAAATGGATGAATGGAGTACAGCATGATATCTCAATTCAATGACATCCTGTGGATCTGACCCTGAACCCCTTATTGGTTCAGGGTCAGATCTATAGGATACAATGGTGATCCAGTAGATAGCATCCTTGCTCTCAAAAATTTAGGGCTATGGGCCGGGCGCGGTGGCTCATGCCTGTAATCCTAGCACTTTGGGAGGCTGAGGTGGGCGGATCACGAGGTCAGGAGATCGAGACCATCCTGTCTAACGCGGTGAAACCCTGTCTGTACTAAAAATACAATGCCAATAGCCTGGTGCAGTGGAAGACGCTTGTAGTCCCAGCTGCTCGGGAGGCTGAGGCAGGAGAAATGGCATGAACCTGGGAGGCGGAGCTTGCAGTGAGCCGAGATGGCGCCACTGCACTCCAGCCTGGGCAACAGAGTGAGACTGTATCCAAAAAAAAAAAAAAAAAAAAAAAAAAATTAGGGCTATGGTACTGAGTGAGCCAACTTGCTGTGTCTACCTCCTTTGTCTTTAGGTGTTTTCCCTGTAAGCGTCCTCTGATTCTTAGCAGGTGGATTCTAGGCAAGTCTATCCCGCTCTTCTGCCAGGTGAGGCCAGGCAGTTGTAATGGGGCTGGAATTAATCCTACCTGGAGGTGACAGTGGGCCATGCAAGGGGTGGGTGGATCTCTGAGTCTTTTATTCCCTCCCTTCCAAGATCAGGTGCTTAGGGCTTACCCTTTCACACTACTATTCAATGTCAGACTCCTACCCTTAGTTTCAGAAGGTTTATAAACCTGATGAATAGGCCTTGCCCATGTGGGACAGTTTGGATGGCAAGGCCAATTCTTGCATGGTATGCAGCTGATGGTGGAAACAAGGGCAGCTTAGATGGCCGTTCAGTGCAGGTGGCAAAGGAGCGCATGAGAATGGTGGCTGATGGTGTGCAGGTTGGGATCAGCTCCTGCCTGGATCTTAGGTACTGGTCAGTGGCCACGCGTGTTGGGCATGGCCCTGGGCAGTCACTCGGAGCTGACCCAGTTCCTTTTGGTCCTGTCTGTCCAGGTCCGGCCTCCTCACCATAGATTCACAGAGCTCTGTCCAGGTCAGACTCTACACTTCCTTGGCTGGGCAGCTCTCCTCTGCTGTCCATATCACACTCTCTGGTCTTTGTCTATTTTTTTTTTTTTTTGACAATCCATTCATTTGAGCAGTTTCTCAAAGAGGATGCTATTGGCATTGTGATAATTAAATAGTCATAATTAAATCCTCACCCCCATATTTCCAGCTTAACCCTACTTCCCAACTCCACCATCCTTGAGAAGGAGGGGGAGGTACCACTTCTCTCGCAGATCCCAATGACAGGGTCATGGGCACAGACTCTAAGCCTTGTTTCCTTCAGAGTTCAGCTTTTGAGTCTCAAAACTTTTTTTCCTCTCAAAAGGCTGGTTTCTACAACACAAAATGTTTGGCTTTCCTCAATTATCTTGTTTCTGTTATGAATTTTAATATCCGTGTACAAGCTTAGAAATTGAATATTAAAATGGTCTTTTTGCATCCCTGCTGTTACTCTACCTGGGGCAATGAATGGGTGGGGGTGGGATACGGCCTGGCAGTTCCAAGGAAAATCTGTGTTCAACATTTCCAAATTTCAATGCAGTGCCCATGTCTGTCTCAGCAGAAAAAATATAGCTTAGGCTCCAGTGGGTGCCTTACTCCATCAGCTGTGGCTTTCTATGACATCACCTGGAGCATCGTCCACTCCCACATTGGCACCACTTTAATCAAGATAGGCAAAACACAGCATGGCTTCTTAAGATGTCCAAAGCTAAAATCGAAGAATCATTTGCCAGGAGGTGGGGGGCACAGATTTAGGAAACAGATGACAAGACACGTTTCTAGTTTGAAGCGAATAGATCTGTAGCAGAAGACAAGGACAGCTTTGGAGAAATTGCAGAGCAGTTGAGGGTCCCAGGCCCTCAGGCGAAGGTTAAGAAAATTATTCAGAGTAAAAGCAGCATCTCATTAGAAAATATGTGTGAGGTAGATTGGTAAATCATGAAAACGTATAAAAGCCGAGAATGCTTATCTTGCTTTACTAATAAGTGAACAGCAATCGGAATGGCAAAGAGTAAAAGACGTAAAAGAGCAAAATGGCAAAGAGTCTGTTAGCACTAAGCGTGGCCAAGGAGGTCGGGTGGGGAGTGAACATTTGCTTACTTAGCCATTAAGATGGTGAACTCAGATATCCAAAACATTCTGGAGTATAGTTTGACAAAAGTATTGATATCCTTAGAAAATATATACTCCTTGATAAAGTAATTTCACTCTTGTATACACAAAAAAACCCAGCATTATAATGGAGAAAAATTGGAAAATATCTAAATGTAAATCAGCTGAGGATTAAATAAATTTACAGCATAGCCATTCACCATGATAATGTTGATCTGTATTTATTGATCATGAAATGTAACCATCTGGTTTTTGTTAAAAATTTTTTTTTGACATACAATGAAATACATAATTAATATATAAAACTTGGTGAGTTTGAAGGTAAGTATATCCCCTGAAACCATCACAATAATCTATGCCATAAACCTATCTATCCATCACCTACAATCACCTCCAAAAGTTTCCCCCATTTCTTTGGTTATTACTTTTGTGATGAGAGCATTTAATGTAAGCATATTTTAAATTATATAATACAGGATTATTAACTATAGGCACTATGCTATACAGTACATCTCTAGGACTTATTTGTCTTGTCTAATAGAAATTTTGTACCCTTTAACTAACTTCTCCACATTTCTCCTCCTCCACCATGTGTTTTGAGTCTCAAAAACTGTCACTCTGTCACCCAGGCTGGAGTGCAATGGTGTGAGCTCAGGTCATTACAACCTCTGCCTCTTGGGTTCAAGTGATTCTCCTGCCTCAGCCTCCTGAGTAGCTGGGATTACAGGCACTCACTACTACACCTGGCTAACTTTTATATTTTTAGTAGAGATGGGGCTTCGCCATGTTGGCCAGGCTGGTCTTGTACTCCTGACCTCACGTGATCTGCCCGCCTCGGCCTCCCAAAGTGCTGGGACTACAGGCGTGAGCCACTGCGCCCAGCCATATGTTTTTTAAGTGGGAAAAAAATAAGACAGACTATAAAGCATCTAAAGATATATATATAATTTCCAAACATATATATATATGTTTGGAAATGTCTAAAAGGATGTATGCTAAAATGCTATCTCTGGGCTGTAAGATTGTAGGCAATTTTCATTCTTTTCCTTATAATTTGTATTTTCTTAATGCTTGGTAAAGAGAATAATCAGAATAAAAGAAGGTACTTGCCCTTAGGAATGCAATTTAGGTTATTTGTGCTTTTCCTCTCATCAGTAGCCAGAAAATGGCTGGGAAAGATGGGACAGAGAAACTTGCAAGGGTCCTGAGACTGCCCTGGGAGCCTAAGGTGATAATAGCTTTTCTTTCTGGAATAAGGAAAAAAGAAGATTCAATAAACAGTTAAATGGAGTTTGTATTTCTTTTAACTTTTGTTCTGCCAAGTATATAGCCCACGTGTAAGAAGAAGGTATTTGTCATACCATGCTAGTATTTTATTTATTAGGAGGAAATGATGTATTTTGATGTCCTCACAGAGGTAAATGGAGCATGCTTATTTGTCTCTGTAGGACTATTTGCACTTTTTATCTTTCTAACAGCATCAAAATGGAGCTGACCGCACCAAGATTGCCTTATGCTCATTACCTTAGAGGAGGTCTGAATTGTCTGGAGGAAGCAGGCACATGGGGAAAAATGGAGACCAAGCCCCAGAATGGTTAATGAAGTGTGGTTTAGAAACCCCGTTTCATATTTATTTTTCAAAGGAGTTTTGTTCTTTAAACAAAAGAAACAAGCACAGCAAGCATGGCCATACCTTGGTGGATCCACAGTTAGGTCTGAGCTTGGACCTGTCTCCTCTGCATCTGCAGTGGAGCCATGCCTCACTCGACTCAGAAGCAGGTCATGTGTATGTGTGAATATTAGGGATTGTAGGAGGGTTATTAGCATCACTGGAAGCCTCAAATTTGAACTCCATCTTAAAGACTGGTATTTTAGTGGGAACTGAAATGATAAGAACACATGGACACATGAGGTGCAGGGGGAACGCACACACACTAGGGCCTGCAGGAGGGTGGGGGTAGGAGGAGAGAGAGCATCAAGAAGAATAGCTAATGGATGCTGGGCTTAATACCTGGGTGATGGGATGATCTGTGCAGCAAACCACCATGGCACATGTTTACCTATGTAACAAGTCTGCACATCCTTAGTTGTATTTTTTAGACCACTTTATTGGGGCATGATTGACAAGTAAAAAGCTGTACATATTTAGGGTATACAACTCCATGTATTTGGGGAGAAGTATACACCTGTGAGACTATCACCACCATCATATCAAGGCCATAAGCACATCCCTCACCTTCCAAAGTTTCCTCCCACCTTCTTTATTAATGTCATTATTATTTAATTATTCATCTTGGTGGTAACAACAGTTAACATTAGGTTTACTCCCTTGGCAAATTTTAAATATACAAAACAGTCGTGTTAGCTATAGGCGCCATAGTAGATCTCCAGAATTTATCTATCTTGCATAACTGAAACTTTGTACCCTTTGATCATCACCTCCCCTTTCCTCTGCCCCCAGGGCCCTAGCGACCCACCGTTCTACTCCCTGCTTCCACGGGTTAGACTATTTCAGATTCCACGTGTAAGTGAGATCACAGAGTATTTGTCTTTTATAGAAATCACCAGTATTTTATTACTTTTATGCCAGGAAGACTCTAAGTTTTGTATTATGTACATCCTTTAGTGAATAGAAAAGTGTGCTGATAGCTTTTGTGAATGTATTTCTGAAAAGTGCAAGAAAATGCATTATTTACAAGCAGTTGAAACATTCCTTCTGCAATTTCATCTATGAGCTTCATTTTCCCAAACCCTCATGAATACCAAAAGGTAAACTCAATCACAGCACACAATTAGTGGCTTTATATGTATAATTCTTATTTGATCATTAAAACAGTTTCTGAGCTCTGCAGACCAATCTCTTCTCCCCTCTTGACCCTGCCAGCCCTTATTTCGTTGTAGCTTTATGCAGTGACCTCCGCCCCTGCCAGCCTTTTTGTCTGGCTAGGCCCACATATGCGTAACTGAAATATCATGAATTCCAGATGAGTAGGATCCAAATTTGTGAGCTTGCTCTATATGCTTATTAATTCCACTGCCCCACACAGGTGGAAATGTGGTTTTGAGAGATGTTGGACAGTGTGAATGTTCCTCATACACTGCAAGGATGGAAAAAACATGTGCTAAATAACTCTGAGCTGACCGACTGTAAAAACTCATGGTGCGCAATAGCTCTTAAATTTTTATAATGGCCTGCTTACCTTTGGTGGTCTCGTTACTAGGCTTCAGTAATTGTTGTGTTGGGATTCTGTCTAATGGTGGAAGCATGAGGTAACATTGCTTTAAGATTTCTTAAATGAGTTAATACCTGGGAGGTGCCCTTGACCCTTTTCACTCATTAAACAGAATTTCTTTGTCTCTTAGCTTATATTAAATACATTTAAGAGGACAAAAGAGTTCCTAAAGGGAATAAAAAAATGTACTGGAGTGAGATGTAAGAATGCACCTAGTCAAACCCTGCATACAAGCTTATGATAGGAAGCTAGGTGGTGGTCTACTTTGTTAGGTTAGAAATGTTCTTGAAAGAACACCAGCTACCAAAGGTGGGAACTGTGTGTATATATTGAAATAAAGTGGGAAAAGCAGGTCAGCATGAAGATTAATAGGAGGCCAAAATGGCTTTAAAAAATAGGAATTGAAATAAAGTGCTTTTAAAGTTTCACTTATTTAATTAAAAGTCACAGTTATTCATTTATCTGAAGCTGTGGTTGCTTTCTAGATTCATGGTTAAGAATATTGATTCTGGTGCTAGACTTTCTGTCTTCAACTGTGGGCTAGCTTTGTCATATTGGGTGAGTTGTTCACTTCTGTAAGCCCTAGTTTTCTCATCTGGTAAATGGGGATGACAGTAGTATCTTATAACATTGTTATGTGGCTTAAAGGAAATAATCCATACAAAACATCTAAATAGCATGATGCCTGGACTAAATAAATACTGTTAATTTATGAGTGCTTCTTGTTCCACAGAAGGTGTTATTTCTGTATTTCTGCTCTAGACTTGAAGGATGTAATATATTTTTAATATATACTTTATGTCTTCACATGTTTTTTTTTTTTTTTTTTTTTTTGAGACAGAGTCTTACTCTGTCACCAGGCTGGAGTGCAGTGGTGCAATCTCAGCTCACTGCAACCTCCGCCTCCCGGTTCAAGTGATTCTCCTGCATCAGCCTCCCGAGTAGCTGGGACTACAGGTGCCCGCCACCATGCCCGGCTAATTATTATTATTGTTAATATTATTTTTTGTATTTTTAGTAGAGACAGGGTTTCACCATATTGGCCATGATGGTCTTGATCTCTTCACCTCATGATCCACCCGCCTCGACCTCCCAAAGTGCTGGGATTACAGGTGTGAGCTACTGCACTAAGCCTTCACACGTATCTTATTTGATTCTTCCCACCATATTTTGAGGTAGGCAGGGCAGGTGTTATTATCACCCTGTAATAATCAGGGTAGGGTACGTAATATAGTTTGGATATTTGTCCCCTCCAAATCTCACATTGAAATTTGATCCCCAGGGTTGGAGGTGGGGCTTGGTGGGAGGTGTTTGGGTCATGGGGGTGGATCACTCATGAATGGCTTGGTGCCTTCCCCATGGAAACAGGTGAGTTCTCTGTTAGTTTATGTGAAAGCTGGTTGTTGAAAATAGCTGGCACCCCTACTCTTGTTCTCTCTCATCTTCCCTCTCTGGTCATGTGATATGCCAGCTCCCCTTCTTCTTCTGCTATGATTGGAAGCTTCCTGACGTCCTCACCAGAAGCAGATGCTGGCACCATGCTTCTTGTACAACCTGCAGAACCGTGAGCCAAATAAATCTCTTTTTAAAAATAAATTATCCAGCCTCAGTTATTCCTTTATAGAAACACAAAACAGACTACGACAGTAGGCTTCAATAACAAATAGGCCCCCAAAACTTTGGTGGCTTAACCCAATCAATGTTTACCCACTGCTCATGAAACAGTCCAAGGAAAGTATTTTGGGTTAGAGGGCAGTTTTCTTTCATAGGGTCATTCTGGGATGTATTTTCTGGCTTTGCCATCCTTTAATATGTAGACAAATAGGTCCTCATCGTTACCCACGTGCAGCTGGTGGGAAGAGGAAAAGGTGGCACAATACATTTTTGGCTTGAAAAATGGCTCACGTCACTTCTGTGCATATTCTGCTGGGTAGGAATGACAGTTACATGGCCACGTCTAACTAGAAGGGACACCAAAGATAGAGTCTAGCTGTGTGCCTGGAAAGAAGATGAAACATATGACAGATTTATGGTGAAGAGCTGGCCTTCCCTGCCACACATGCATTTAACAGGGTGAAACTGAGTTCCTGGAAGCTAATGCAACTTGCCCAGTGTGGCATAGGTCTTTGTAGTCATCGTCCAATGTGTTGGGATATGATGTGAATCCTAGCTAGAATCGTAATTAGGGGCAGTGGGGCAGTGAAGAGGATGTAGAAGGAAAATAAGACAGAGCTGGGGTCACAGAGAGCTAGCCTGACATGTGGTGTGGGGATGCCCATCCAAGCAAATTCCTTGGAGGGTGCTCACAGCTGCTTTGTTCAGTGCTCCATGCCACTTTGCTTGTATTTCTTGCTGTTTCTTTTTCCCATTTGTAAACATCTGCTGGGCCACTTGCCCTGATAAGCAACTTCAGCAAAGTCTCAGGATACAAAATTAATGTGCAAAAATCACAAGCATTCTTATACACCAGTAACAGACAAGCAGAGAGCCAAATCAGGAATGAACTTCCACTCACAATTGATTCAAAGAGAATCAAATACCTAGGAATCCAGCTTACAAGGGATGTAAAGGACCTCTTCAAGGAGAACTACAAACCACTGCTGAGTGAAATCAAAGAGGACACAAACAAATGGAAGAACATACCATGCTCATGGATAGGAAGAATCAATATCGTGAAAATGGCCATACTCCCCAAGGTTATTTATAGATTCAATGCCATCCCCATCAAGCTACCAATGAGTTTCTTCTCAGAATTGGAAAAAGCTGCTTTAAAGTTCATATGGAACCAAAAAAGAGCCCACATTGCCAAGACAATCCTA
>NW_016809194.1:102130-156318 GCF_001698545.2 Rhinopithecus bieti | reverse complement strand
TTTAAGGTTAATATTGTTATGTGTGAACTTGATGCTGTCATCATGATGTTAGCTGGTTATTTTATGCGTTAGTTGATGCAGTTTCTTCCTAGCATCAGTGGTCTTTACATTTTGGCATGTTTTTGCAGTGGCTGGTAGTGGTTGTTCCTTTCCATGTTTAGTACTTCCTTCAGGAGCTCTTGTAGGGCAGGCCTGGTGGTGACAAAATCTCTCAGCATTTGCTTGTGTGTAAAGGATTTTATTTCTCCTTCCCTTATGAACCTTAGTTTGGCTGGATATGAACTTCTGGGTTGAAAATTCTTTCTTTAAGAATGTTGAATATTGGCCCCCACTCTCTTCTGGCTTGTAGCATTTCTGCCAAGAGATCCACTGTTAGTCTGATGGGCTTCCCTTTGTGCGTAACCCGACCTTTGTCTCTGGCTGCCCTTAACATTTTTTCCTTCATTTCAACTTTGGAGAATCTGACAATATGTGTCATGGAGTTGCTCTTCTCGAGGAGTATCTTTGTGGCTTTCTCTGTATTTCCTGAATTTGAATGTTGGCCTGCCTTGCTACATTGGGGAAGTTCTTCTGGATAATATCCTGCAGAGTGTTTTCCAACTTGGTTCCGTTCTCCCCGTCACTTTCAGGTACACCAATCAGACATAGATTTGGTCTTTTCACATTGTTCCATATTTCTTGGAGGCTTTTTTCATTTCTTTTTACTCTTTTTTCTCTAAACTTCTCTTCTTGCTTCATTTCATTCATTTGATCTTCAGTCATTGATACCCTTTCTTCCAGTTGATTGAGTTGGTTACTGAAGCTTGTGCATTTGTCACATAGTTCTCATGTCATGGTTTTCAGCTCTATCAGGTCATTTAAGGACTTCTCTACATTGATTATTCTAGTTAGCCATTCGCCAAATCTTTTTTGAAGGTTTTTAGCTTCTTTGCGATGGGTTCGAACTTCCTCCTTTAGCTCAGAGAAGTTTGATTGTCTGAAGCCTTCTCTCAACTTGTCAAAGTCATTCTCGGTCCAGCTTTGTTTTATTGCTGGCTAGGAGCTGCGTTCCTTTGGAGGGGGAGAGGTGCTCTGATTTTTAGAATTTTCAGTTTTTCTGCACTGCTTTTTCCCCGTCTTTGTGGTTTTATCTACCTTTGGTCTTTGATGATGGTGATATACAGGTGGGGTTTTGGTATGGATGTCGTTTCTGTTTGTTAGTTTTTCTTCTAACAGTCAGGACCCTCAGCTGTAGGTCTGTTGGAGTTTGCTTGAGGTCCATTCCAGACCCTGTTTGCCTGGGTATCAGCAGCAGAGGCTTCAGAAGAGTGAATATTGCTGAACAGCAATTGTTGCTGCCTGATTGTTCCTCTGGAAGCTTCGTCTCAGAGGGGTATGCAGCTGTGTGAGGTGTGAGGTGTCAGTTTGCCCCTAGTGGGGGATGTCTCCCAGTTAGGCCACTCGGGTGTCAGGGTCCCACTTGAGCAGGAAGTCTGTCCATTCTCAGGTCTCAAACTCCATCCTGGGAGAACCACTACTCTCTTCAAAGGTGTCTGATAGGGACATTTAAATCTGCATCGGGTTCTGCTGCCTTTTGTTTGGCTGTGCCCTGTCCCCAGAGGTGGAGTCTACAGAGGCAGGCCGGCCTCCCTGAGCTGCAGTGGGCTCCACCCAGTTCTAGCTTCCTGGCTGCTTTGTTTACCTACGTAAGCCTCAGCAATGGCGGGCGCCTCTCTCCCAGCCTTGCTGCTGCCTTGCAGTTAGATCTCAGACTGCTGTGCTAGCAATGAGGGAGGCTCGCTCCATAGGCGTGGGACCCTCTGAGCCAGGTGCGGGATATAATCTCCTGGTGTGCTGTTTGCTAAGACCCTTGGTAAAGCGCAGTATTAGGGTGGGAGTGACCTGATTTTCCAGGTGTTGTGTGTCATGGTTTCCCTTGGCTAGGAAAGGGAATTCCCTTCCCCTTGTGCTTCCCAGATAAGGGGATACCTTGCCCTGCTTCGGCTCTGGCTCGTTGGGCTGCACCTACTGTCCTGCACCCACTGTCCCACACGTCCCAGTGAGAGGAACCTGGTACCTCAGTTGGAAATGCAGAAATCACCTGTCTTCTGTGTCGCTCACGCTGGGAGCTGGAGGCTGGAGCTGTTCTTATTCGGCTATCCAAAAATGATTTTAAGAAGGCTTCCTGGTCACTTAAAATTTTCAGACAAGGCCAGGTGTGCCTCTCATCTATAATCCCAACACTTTGTTTGGAAGCCAAGGCAGGCAGATCATTTGAGGCCAGGAGTTCAAAACCAGCCTGGGCAGCATGGTACAACCCTGTCTCTACTAAAAACACACAATTAGCTGGGCGTGGTGGTGCATGCCTGTAGTTCTAGCTACTCAGAAGGCTGAGATGGGAGAATTGCTTGACCCCGGGAGGTAGAGGTTGCAGTAAGCCAGGATTGCGCCACTGCCCTCCAGCCTGGGCGACAGAGCAAGACCCTGTGTCAAAAAACACAAAACAAAGTTTCAAACAAAACTGTAATCACAATAACTCAAAAACAAACACTTTTTTTTTTTTTTTTTTGTTAGAAAAAAATCCTGTACTCTAAAGACAAATCCCACTTGGGGCCAGAAGCCTGTGTTTATCACTGGTGAGCTGAGATTCTTTGACAGTGCCCATATTTCATGCTTCTAGTCTTGGATACTCTTCTTGTTCAATTTTAGCTGTAAACATACGTAAAAGGCATGATCCTGTCCTGTACGTTTTGATACCCAGCCCTTCAGATACTCGATTAGAAGAGTGTAGTGCTGCTGAGAAATGTTGTAGTCTCATTTAAAGAAACATTTTAGTGAGAATGTTCAAGAAATTGTCTGCTTGTGAATTTTTGTCTCTGTGTTGGGAAAACATCTGGGTAAATGGTGAAAAAAAAGTCAGTTTATAAAGTAGATGGTGTTTTATAGTATATCAGATCTTCAAATGTTTGTCCACCTTGGCAGTACACCTGTTGTAGACAGTAATGCCTCCCTTTATAAAAGAACATCCCTTTCCAGCTTTCAGTTATAGAAACATGCATTTCAGGAAACAAGTCTGTCTTTACCATATGCTGTGCTTCTCACAAGTCTATAGCCTTCAATGTTAACCCTCCTGGGTCATCTTTCTTACTTGAAGTGGCTGGCTCACCTGTTTTGACCCTTCCCTGTAATGAAGTTTCTTTCCTTTCCCAGTGACAGTTTCCACTGTCTTCGGGTTGGTGTGCCTGCATCTCCCTTAACCACAATTGTGGATTGTTGCATGCCTTGTAGGACATCTAAATGTCACTCCTAATTTGAAGTTGAAGAAATTGAGCCAGGAATGATAAAGGGGTTTCTCCCATCTCAGTGTGAATATAAAGGTCACCTGCTTTGTTGCCTAAATATTTCTCAGAGCTGTCACCACCTCTTTCCCTCAATATCCTCTGCCCTAGGTCAGTATTCATCGCCTTCCTCTGGACCCTATTAAAATCGCCTCTTGTGTAGTCTCTCCTTAGCTAGCCTCTCCCACTGGAGTTAGACCGGTCAATCTAAAATATGTATGTGGTCAATGCCACTTCTGTGCTTTATACTTTCAGTGAGTACCCATCACCTTTCAGATGAGTTTCAAGTTTTTTAGCCCAGTATGCCAGCTGCACTGTGATGTGACCTCTATCTATCTCTCTAGCCTGATTTTAAAACGTCTTTTTCATCTCATTCTTTATGCTCTTTTAATTTTGAGCTGCATGTGGTACCCCCAACATACGTCCACACCACCAAACTTCACTTACATTTGAAGTTTTGCTCATATTATTCCTGTATCAGTCAGATATTTTGGTTGCAAGCAAATGAAACGAACCCTGGTTAACTTAGGCTGGAAAGAAATTTATTAAGGGACATTGGGCAGCTTACAGAAGTGCCACTAAAGCTGAAGAACTAGGTCAGAGGCTAGCCAGCTGAAATCATAGCTCAAATCATGCTCTGGAACAGATCTATTGAGTTCACACTGCTGCAGCCCCCAACGTTGTGGCCAGCACTGCCCACACCCTGATGCTGGGACCAGGGAGCTGCCCCTGGCTCCGCTGGCATCACAGTCTTTGGGAACAAGACCTTGGGATGACTGCCGACAGTGCCAGAAATGACTTTTTGTGGTCTGTGTTTCATTGTACCATTAGCTCCTGGTTTAATGCTTTTGGCATGCATATCTGATTATCCAAACCTAAGTCACATGCCTACTTCTTAACTATATAGAAGAAAGGAAAGTCTCAGCGTTCTACAGCTTCTACAGTAGGAATTCTACCAAGCTTCAAAAGGAGAAAAATTCTCCGAACAAAGGAATAAAGTTCAGAACTGAGCATCCCAAAGAAGGATAACTGGCCATTATAATTCCTCAGCCTTTGTGACAATTCTGTGAGCTGCTCAGTGTCCTTTCATGGCTAACTTGTAGTGCTTTGTCACTTCTTTATTTGCCTAGTTAAATCTTGCCCATGTTCTAACATAAACACAAATAGGTTTGCTACAAAGAAGTCTTCCTTGCATCCCAGGTTGGGATTAATCTTTTCCTTAGCTTTTGGGCATATTTATGCCTTATTGCTTATGATATTTTATTGTGCTCCTGTTTAAGTATTTGTGTCTGCGTATCATTTGTAAGTCCCCCACGGGTATGCACTTTGCCCCAGACATCTTCCAGTGCCTAGCACAGTGTTTGGCTTATACGACATGTCCAGTGAATTCACTCACTCACTCACTCACTCACTCACTCACTCACTCACTGTTTGTTGAGCTGAATTGCCAAAGATTACACATGTAATCAGTGACATAGGTGGAGTAAAATTCCAGTCTCTTTACTTTAGTGTTTCTAAAGTGATGGAAGCTGTGACATCCCTCCTTTCCTCTCCTTTCCCCCTCTTCTACCCTAACCATTATTTATTTCTTTTCATAGTTTAGCTTCTGCTAGTCTTCATCCTTCCCAGTAAATTTCTCTCCTAACCATTGCCTTGGCAAATGGTTCAAGGAGCCCAGAGCTGTTGATTTGTAAACTGTGGTCCTGCCAGGTCAAGGGGAGGCGTGGAGACTTTGGACTTGGAGTAAGCAGATGCAGAGAACTTTTGGGAAAATATGTGCAGCTACAATTTTGTCTTCAGTAATTATGCCAGGAATTGAATTAGGTTTTCTTGGAGCAGAAGGTCTAATAGATCAATGCTCTAGCCTATGAGCCCTCCGGCCAAGAAGTGCATGCGTTTTTAAGAGGAACATAAACACAGCTCACATTGGTCATATAGCAGCTTGGGTAGATGGATTTATACTTCAGCAGACACTTGGTCCCTGGGTAGAAACATGGGCCAAGGGCCAGGAGACCCCCAGTTCAATTTCCAGTTAAGTCATCTCTGTTTATTTCTCACAAAATACATATTTAAAAAATTTGAAATTAAAACGTCATGCTTAAAACACTCTACAGTAAACAGAGGCCTTAAAAGAATATCTCTTGCCAGCATCACTTTTTGTTAAAGCTGTATCCAATTTAAAGTTTATTTTATACCCAGGATACGGAATGGCGCATAGAGTGCTGCAGAAATCACCACACATCTGAGCAGGACCAATCAGATGTTTTGGCAGGACATCTCCCTGAACAGGACACCCCCAAGCTTGTGGGGGTGGCTTCAGGCATTGATGAACACATGTGGACAGGCACAAGGGGCATTAAAAACAAGGTGTGTGCATCTACAACGCTCTCCTTTCTGCTGCGCTCAACAAGTCCTATTGATTCTACCTCTTACATATCTCTCATATCTCTCCTTTGTCTTCATCTTCCCCCCACCCTGGTCCCATCGCTATCACCTCGTAATTGGTCTCTCTGCTTCCACTATTGTCTCTCTCCAATCAGTCTGTACCGTTTCACTCACACCACCCTCATCTACTTCAAATCCATCGATGGCTTCCTGTTACCCTTAGAATAAAGGCAAAAATTCCTAACATGGTCCAAGCCCTTATGATCTGGCCCCATCCAGCTCTCCAGCCTGATCTGCTCTCTGTAGGGCAACCATGCTGGCCTGCCACCTTGTGCCACATCCCTCCTGCCCCAAAGACACCCTCGTGCTGTTCCTTCTACCTTGGAAGTGCTCCACGATGACTTACCCCTTGCTCTTCACTGGCTTAATGCCCACCTATACTTCAAATCTTGGTTTTGAGATCACTTCCTTAGAAAACTTCTGTACCCTCACACCCTCATGAGATCCCCTTGTTCTCTACTCTCACAATACTGCATGAACGTTTTTCTTCTTTTTAGCATTTATTGTCACTTGAGCCGATACATTTATTTCTGTGATTATTTGAAGAATCTTGTTTCCACTAACAATACTGGAAACATGTCTGGAGGACTAATTGCAAACCTGGAAGTTTCTAAGTGTGTCAATATATTAGCATGCTTGGGTTTTACAAAAACAGAGAAAATATTTCCTATTACTACCCTCCCTGAGGGCTTCAGTAACTAGCTCACAGCCACACAGCTAGTAATCACAGATTTGGGATTTGAACCAGGCCGGCTGACCCCACGGTGCACATATTTCATCATGATTCTGTGTTGCCTTCCTACTACATCAGTGTTTCTCAATTTTTGCTTTATGTTTGCCCTCCCTACCACTCAGCTCTTGAGGCCAAAGAACCTTTGTTTAGATATGTTTTACTGATCACTCTCCCGTGAAATTTTACTACCACAACTACACTGTAGTATGCAGAATAATGCTCCCCTCCCCAAAATAGTCACATCCTACACCCTGGAGCCTGTGAATTTCTTATATTACATGGCGAGGAGGGAACTGAGGCTTCAGATGACATTCAGGTTGCTAATCAGATGACCTTGAGATGAGAGACGATGTGGCAGGCACTATATTAGGAACAAGAGATGGAGTAGTGATCAAAGCCAGAGACAATTCTTGTTTTGTAGTACAGTACATGAATTTTCCATGGGGGTAATATTGCCCCTAATGGGAAAAATAAATTCTTGGGGTGGTGGAAAAACTTTATTCTATTCATATATAAAACACAGATATGCATAGAGCATGCGCACGCGCGCACACACACACACACACACATAGAGTTGTATTAGTTTTCTATTGCTGGTGTAACAAGTTACCATAAACTCAGTGGCTTAAAATAACAGAAATAATTATCTTACAGTTCTAGAGCTGTGTCACTGGGCTGAAATCAGGATGTTGGCAGGGCTGCATTCCTTCTGCAGAATCTAAGGGAGAATCTGTTTCCATGCCTTTTCCAGCTCGTAGAGGCTGCTGGCATTCCTTGGCTGATAGTACCTTCCTTCTGTGAGAGACGATTATCTGGGTGGGCCCAATGTAACCACAAGAGCCCTTATAAGTGGAAAAAGGAGGCCAGAGAGCCAGTGTCAGAGCGATGCAGTGTTAGAAAGACGTGACTAACCATTGTTGGCTTTGAGGATTAAGGAAGGTACTATCAGCCAAGGAATGCCAGCAGCCTCTAGGAGCTGGAAAAGGCATGGAAACAGATTCTCCCTTAGATTCTGCAGAAGGAATGCAGCCCTGCCAACATCCTGATTTCAGCCCAGTGACACAGCTCTAGAACTGTAAGATAATTATTTCTGTTATTTTAAGCCACTGAGTTTATGGTAACTTGTTATAGCAGCAATAGAAAACGACTAAAATTCTGTGTGCATGTGCGTGCTCTATGCATATCTGTGTTTTAGATATGAATAGAATAAAGTTTTTTCCACCACCCCAAGAATTTATGTTTCCCATTAGGGGTAATAATATCCCCATGGAGACTGCATGTACTGGACTGCAAAACAAGAATTGTCTCTGGCTTTGATCACTACTCCATCTCTTGTTCCTAGCATAGTGCCTGACACATAGTAGGTACCTAATAAGTATTTGTTGAGTAAATGAGTGAATGAAGGATTGAATGAGTACGAATTTGAATTAAGGGTCATAATCCTACTTATGAAAAATAAAAAGGGCTAAAGGACTCCATGTTAGGAACAGAGTGAATCATTGTTTTTGAATAACTATGAGACCATAGTGCCGTGAACAGCGCGTTCATCACCACGGATTTATCAATTTCCAAATGCACCTGTAGCAATTGGTTAGACCAGTGGAGGCACCAGCAGAAAGAGTCTTGGGAATGTCAGCTCTGTGGTGTGCCATGAGCATAGTGGCAGGCAAATAGCCTTCAACCATTTGGGGTAATTGAGTGAAAGGGCCTCATATCTAAGGAAAAGTAGTCAAGATCTACTGTGAACTGGGTGAAACTACTTGGCTTATTAATAGTCAAGCTTCCTATGTACCAGCTTCCTTTTGTACATTCTCTTTATAGAACCCATGCACGATCAGTATTTTAATTCCCATTAGCAGATGTCACAGCTCAGAGAAGCCAAGTTCTTGCTCAAAATTTCTTTACAAAAATTTTCTAGGCACTCCAAATCTAGAGAAGGAATGCCTTCCAATTCATTGTCATTATTTTAGCTCATCACAAATCTTTAAGATTTGAGTTTAAATAAGTCATTTTTACATTTTAGATGGAGCCAGGGAACATCAGTGGCATATGCTATTTTTCTGCCAGTTCCCTTTCTTCCCTCTCATTTGCCAAGCATCCACTCGGAAAGGGCTTTCCAGGGCTTCAGTGTTGGTGGCCCAGCTTTTGCAGGAGAACCTACAACATCATGTGATTTTCTGGCCACCTTGGCTCTGGGGAAGGTGCAGGCTCTTCCCGGGGCCTGCTCTGTGTCTGTGTAGTGGTGATGATGGGAGCACTAAGCTCCATTGGATGACGGGACATGCTGGCTTTGGTTTTGCCCCAGCATTGGCAAGTTGAGCACATTCCTTTTTGACCCTCCTAGAGCTGCTGTGTGGGGCAGTCAGGCAGAATCACACCATTGGGGTGGATCTAGGGGGATGGAGTGTGGAATGTGCAGAACTCTGTCTTCCTTGCCAACTAGGAATGGGAAGACTGGAGGATTGCTGGAGGGAGGGCAGGGGTCTTCATGGAGGTGGCTAAGTTGGGAACCAGGGCACAGTGCAGTGCAGCAGGCCTCTGGGAGAGTCATTTCTCAGGCACATGAGAGGGATGGACTCAGAACCACACTTGGCAGGATCTGTCTCTTCACTTGATCTTACCACACGGCAGTCTTGGTCTCCAGAGCCATGCATAGCTAACGAGAAACACTTGTCTGGCATTCACATTTATAAATAACTTTCCTGTGCAGGATCTCAGGATGGTGAATCTTGGGATCTGATCCAACCTCTCCATGGCTGTTTTGCTTTCATATTTTAGCAATCACTGATTCCAGTGCCTACTATGTGCAATGATAATGGGAAACACAAGCATTTGGATTACATTTTTCATTCAACATATTTTTGACTTCCATTATCCAGTTTTATCCTATATCCCATCCTGTGAGACTGGATCTTATGCCCTCATTTTTTCAGATGAGAAAAAAATTAAAGCTTAGAGGGCAAATGAACATGTACTAGTATGTTAAGCTGTGGACACTAATAATATGATCTACCATAGTATTAACACTACTGTAAGTGCTTACATTCACTTAATTCCCAGAGCATTATTATTCTCATTTGGCATGTGCAAAACCTGAGGTGTAAAGTGAGTAACAACTTGCCCAAGATCATATAGTCAATAAGAAGAGGGAGGATGTGAACTTAGACAACCTGGCTCCATAGACTAGTTTCAACCACTGTGCTATCCAACAAAGTAGGGCTCAATGCCAGGGCTCGGTTCTATACTATTCTTTCCTCTCTACTGTGCTACCTTTCTATGCCATAGATCTGGAATATGTAAAGGAAAATGACATGGTTCTTGTTTATAGTCTGTTGGGGGAAAAGGTGTGCAGCAGGTGACTCTTCATGGTGAAAACCCTAAGTGCTAAGCTGAGGTCAAGGGGAACTCTAGGGAACCCTGAGGAATGGCCCAGGAGACTTAGACCTCATAGCCTCCATAGCCCTTTTCCTGCTGATCCTTTTCATACTGGCCTGGCCAGTCCTAATTTCTCCCTGAAATAGAGTAGCCTTCACAGTTGTCCTGGGTTGGTCATTTTGACCTCATATTTAGGGGTTTGGGGTCATTTCTCTAGGAAGTTTCTCCCAGTATGCAGCTTGACTAATAAACGTAGAGGTCACGAGCAAGCAAACTGCTCGAAAGAAGTATCACAAACTGTCCTGTACTAAATGCTCTACTTCCTGAAGATGGGGACCCTTTGGGCTCCTGGCTGGTTCTCACCAACTTGGAAGGATCATGTGTTGCTGCCTCTGTTAGGGGCTGGCATTTCTAATCTGGAACTGAACCCGGCACATCATGGCTACTTTCTCCCAGCTATGAGCCCAGTTCAGTCTTGCTGTACTTTTGGGGTTGATAGTGTAAAATATTTGCAATTAGAGTTGTCATTTAGTTACCATCAACACCATAATTTTGCCAGAATACCTACAGTTTGGTTGCTTTGATCATCACTTTCTTCCTGCTAGCTCTGAAAGTGTATCTAGGCCCACCTCTTGGGGTTCTTGCCTGCTCTTTCCTTGCCTACCCCAAGTATACATCTTTGTCATCACAACTTGAAACTTCTGGAACCCTGGCTGATTAGTGCCTTGTGTGGGTACTCAGGAGACATGCATTTGTTTAGTTCAGGCTTTAAATTAGCCAGGAACCACCCCCTCAAATTGACTTAGAATTTGTTTGGCTATTTGATGTTTGGGGAACAAATTATATAGAAGTTGGTGTCTCACTCACAAGTAAGGATCTCAGATAGTCTTGCTTTGTGGTTTATATTGAGAAGGTAATAATCCGTGTTCATGGTAATATCACCAAGTAATATAAAACCATCTGATGTCATGTTTCCTTAGCACTTTACTCTTAACCTCAATGTAGCATTTAGTACCTGTATTAGGGTGATTTGGTTTCATGCCTGTCTCTTCCATACACAATATGCTTCTCAAGGTCAGGAATCTGCCTCATTCATTTTTGCATTTTCAGTCCAAGCATAGTACCTGGAACACAATATGTATAGAAAAATCAAATCAGTGTCTTTGATCTATTTCATAAATAATTCACTATTGTCAACCACTGAATCATAACTATATAGTTATATCTCCAAGTATTAAGTTTTTAGCTTGAGCTATTTAGCATAAATCATAAACTAAACTTCTTTATTTCTGCAGCAATCCTGTGTTCTTCTACTTCTCCAAGCATGTGATAGTACAACTGCTTAGCATGCTGAAGGAATCTATTATTTTCACTCATATTGACCATAATTTTAGTAACAAACATTCCTATTATACTTACTATATGTCAGGTACTGTTTTAAGACCTTCCATGAGTTTTTACAACAATCCTGTTACTGCCTTCTTTTTACCAAGAGCCAAAGAGACTAGCCCAAGGTGATGCTAACTGGGAAAGCTGGGGTTTGGACCTGGTACAATGAGTCAGAGGGCATGCACTTAGATGCTGTGTTAAGCTTCCTTTTGAGTAACTTCCTTAACTAAGCAACATTTACTGAGATTCTGTGGAATAGATTTTCTCAGATAATCTTGACAATAAGATTAAGAGGTACAATTTTTATTAGTTTCATTTTTCAATTGAGGAAACCGAAGCACAGGTTAAAGAGCTCATCCAAGGTCATATCACTAGTAAGGGGAGAAGACTGAATTTAGAAACAGATGCCCTGCTCCTTCTGTCCTATCACTGCTGGCTACAAATCAGTTAACTTCAACCATTTCTTTAATTCCGGGGCCTTGTTTGTCAGAATTTTCACTTTACCAATTTGAGTCTTAAGAGAAGAGGCTTTGGAGTTTAACAGACCTTGGTTTGAGTCCTTATTCTTCCACTTTCTAGTTCTGAGACGTTGGTCAAGTCAAACTAACTTCTTGGTGTCTCAATTTCCTTGTCATGAAAATGGGTTTTCAAATGCTGCATGTTCTCATTTATAAGTGGGAGCTGAACTGTGAGAACACATGGACACATGGGGGGAACATCACACACTGGGGCCTGTCGGGGGTGGTGGGAGGAGGAGGGAGAGCATCAGGAAGAATAGCTAATGTGTGCTGGGCTTAATACCTAGGTGATGGGATGATCTATGCAGAAAACCATCATGGTACACGTTTACCTAGGTAACAAACCTGCACATCCTGCACATGTACCCCTGAACTTAAAAGTTGAAGAAAAAAAAAAAAAAGAAAATGGATTTTATGTGTGAAAATTAGATGAGAGGATGCCTGAGGGGAGGGCCTGGTGCATGGTCAAGCTCCGTACATACTAACTTCTATTCACAGGGTTGGCAAATGGCCACATGGTCCAGTGGCAGAAGGAGGATTTGAGCTCACAACTCCCTGCTTGACCTTGTTGAACCCCTCTACTTCTCATCTGTTTCCTGCATCTTTCTCTGCATCCTCCCATCTTCACCTTATTTAACAGTTTAATTGGGTAAGGGAGTATGTAAATGCCCTTTTCAGAATAAGCAAGTTTTATTAAAGGCTCTTTAATTGGTTTCAAAGACAAGAAAGTGTTGATTATAGAACTAAATAGTTCTGGGAACAATGTCACCGAGTTAAAGAAGGAGGAGCAATAGCATTAGGTCTGTGAAAATTTGTAGTCTGTGGGCCTATTGTTAGTTAAACCTCAGATAGGTTTTCTGGAAGTAGCTGTGTAGAGCAATATATGAATCCTGGAAATTAAAAAAAAAATCAGAAAGATTAGATAACCCCCAGGACAAAACAAAACAAAATTAAATAAAGGAAAATAAAAGAGATAAATTAACAAATACCTTTGTACTCCGATAAAACAGATCTGTCCCATTTATGAGCTATCAAACAGTGCCTGCACTTTACCACCATTCTTTTCACTCCATGAACTTTGAATGCCTTAAATACACTAACTTAAGACAAGTTCTCACCTTCTACAGAAGCAAGGTGGAGGTAGGTCAGCTTGCAAGGTGAACTTGGCTTTCTGGGGGAGGGAGAAGTAGCAGTCTGGCAACTTCACAAGAACCTTTGCCTCTCTGCGTGGCCACGGTCACCTGGCAGCTGCCGTAGCTGGGACTGGGGCAGCCCCAGGCTCTAACCTCTTCTCAATAACTGCTTTCATTTTACAAAATGATGATGTTCTTTCCCAAGTTAGGGGACGAGAGTGTTGTTTTCCAGAATGTACTCTGAAGCTAGGATACAGTTACTCATCTGGTTTAATTTAAAATGCAAAATCTTTGAAAAATAGGTATTTTCAAAATAAGCGTTTTGGTTTGGAGCTCTGGTTCTCATTAACTTGGCTGAAGCTTTTGATGATATGTTGGAACTGCTTAAACACCAGCTCACACGCCTGCTCTCAGGTGTTCCTAAACCCGCTGCTTCCCCTGGGGACCGCAGGCCTGCGGCGTCCTGACGGCCCTACACTGCAGCCTGGTGTTCCCCTTGCTCCATCCGTGACTTTTTTGAAAGGGAGCTGAATGGTTTAATGTGATGTTTTGGTAATCTCTGCCACTCTGCTGAAGTGCATGGGGCAGGAATGACAGTACTTGGGGGTCTGGTTCTGCCTTCAAACACTAGCAAAAATCTTCTGGTATCCATGATCTCTCACCTCTCCTCCTGTCATGCCTCCTTGGCCAGGAACTTACTGTCACTGGAGTTCATTGTACGTGAGTCTTGAAGAAAAAACTTTGGCTGAGTCTGCAAGCCTGATAGGGGTGTATTCAGTGTTATTAGACCAAGTCAAATGTAATCTCTGTAACTACTGTTAAGCCTAGGATGTGTGGAACAAAAAAGACATTCCAGAGGCCTGTCAAATTACGTGTGTACTTTAAGGCATTCCTTTGGTCTGTGATGTTCCAAATACTTTAAGAGCATTACCAGCCAGGCGTGGTGGCTCAGTAATCTCAGCACTTTGGGAGACTGAGGCAGGAGGATCACAAGGTCAAGAGATCGAGACCATCCTGGCCAACATGGTGAAACCCCGTCTCTACTAAAAGTAAAAATAATTAGCTGGGTGTGGTGGTGTGTGCCTGTAGTCCTGCCTACTCAGGAGGCTGAGGTAGAAGAATCACTTGAACCTGGGAGGCAGAGGTTGCAGTGAGCCAAGATCACGCCACTGCACTCCAGCCTGGGTGACAGAGCGAGACTCCATCTCAAAAACAAACAAACAAACAAACAAAAAGCATTACCTTCTGCTTCTCAGAAATAACCTTCTTTAGGGAGGAAGGCAGGAGACTTAGGAGTCCTTTTGCTACATACAGGTCCCCCGGAAAGGGATAGCAGGGCTCTGAGACTGCAGTCACCTAAATTTCAGGGTTCCAAGCCTTGGGTGTTATATGTGTGAGACATGATTTTTCCCTTCTGTTAGCATGGTGGTAGAGGTTCTGTACTGTCCACATGAAGCCGCATGTCCCCTGACCATCCCCAGAAGCTGTGATTCCCCAGAGAGGGTGCATTTGGAAAGCTTTCCTCAACCCTTCACTGCTTCTCTTCAGAAGACTCCAAAAAAACTTCCCATTTAGAAAGTAGGAAAGGATGCAGTCTTCTTTTTTTTTTTTTTTTTTGAGACAGAGTTTTGCTCTGTTGCCCAGGCTGGAGTACAGTGGTGCCATCTTGGCTCACTCAATTTCTGCCTCCCGGGTTCAAGCAGTTCCCTCCCTAAGCCTCCTGAGTAGCTGGGATTATACGCACCCGCCACTACGCCCAGCTAATTTTTTTGTATTTTTAGTAGAGACGGGGTTTCACCATCTTGGCCAGGCTGGTCTTGAACTCCTAACCTCGTGATCCACCTATCTTGGCCTCCCAGAATGCTGGGATTACAGGCCTAAGCCACAGGTCCCGGCCAGGATACAGTCTTAATCTCATTATCCTTCTGATACTTCTTGGGACTCAACCTGCTCAAGCCATAGTTGATTCAACTGGGACCCCACATCATAGGAATCTCGGCCCTTGCCCCAGAAGCAAAGCCTCTACTGAGAGTCCTTTTCTCCTCATACTGTCCAGGGCTTCCTCTCCCATCCTCCTTTACTCTGCTGTTCCTTCTCCCAAAAGTTCTGTTCTGTCCTGTTGGATGCTTGGTCCTTGATCTTAATCTTCTCAGTGAATGTTCTTTTCACCATCTGCGCAGTAGAAACCTGTTAGCATTTTGCTGCTACAAGCCCACAGTTTCTTACCTGCAATTTTGAAAAAAAGAAATGCATTGAGAGCTAAAAGTTTTCCTGTCCCATTTGGTAACAAAACTTAAGTTTATGTGCAGCTATTTATTATACTTGCTGTTAATATCCATATATTTCTTTGTAGAAATATGTGTGTTTCATTATGGAGTGCTTTCCAGGTGTTATGTATTGACTGTATGTGTTCCATTATTAACTTTTCTAAAATCTGAAAAATTCTGAATCCAGAAGCACATCTGGCTCCAAGGTTTTGGATAAGGGACTGCAGGCCTGTTTTTCTAAAGCACTGCTTTCAGGCAAAGTCTTTTCCTCCATTCAGGATGTGCTTTCTGCCTATTCCCCACGCCATGTTGATATCATCTGCTCTTCTTCTGGACATTTCCCTCCACAATAGAGGCTGCTCCTCTCCATCTTTTCCTATTGCCCTCATCTCTGTACCAAATCCACCCTGACTACATTCACTGTTTGCCAACCCTGAAGACCCTTTCGGTCTTAATCTTACTTGCTCTCTCTCTGTCACTAGAAACTGTTCACCTCTCTCTTTGTGATGCCATCTTTTCCTTTACTTTCTTTGGCATCACTCTTCTCCGGTTCTCCTCTCCCTCTCTGACCGTGTAACGTGTTAGTGAGCTTTCCCAGCCCCTCGCCCTCTGCCCTTTTCTGCTCTCAGAAGTCAAGTAAGCAGGAGGGCTGGGTTAGCCCAGGGTATTTCAATACTTCCTCCCTTCCTGTGAGCCCTGCCTTTATCAAGAAAAGGAATTATTGAGTGGATGAATGATTTCTCCAGGTTTTGTCCTTGGTCATTGATATAGTTTGGATATTGTCCCCTCTAAATTTCATGTTGAATTAGAACCTTCAGTGTTGGAGGTGGGGCCTGGTGGGAGGTGATGGATCATGGAGGTGGGTTTCTCATGAATGATTTAGCACTATCCCTTTGGTGATAAGTGAGTTCTTGCAGTTATTTATTTATTTATTTTTTGAGATGGAATCTCACTCTTGTCACCCAGGCTGGAGTGCTGTGGTGTGATCTTGGCTCACTGTGACCTCCATCTCCCGGGTTCAAGTGATTCTCTTGCCTCAGCCTCCTGAGTAGCTGGGATTACAGGTGCCCACCACCACGCCTCAATAATTTTTGTATTTTTAGTGGAGATGGGGTTTCACCATGTTGGCCAGGCTGATCTTGAACTCCTGACCTCAGGTGATCCACCTGCCTCCGCCTCCCAAAGTGCTGGGATTATAGGCGTGAGCCACTGTGCCCAGCTAGGTCCCTGCACAGTTATTTTATGTGAGATCTGGTTGTTTAAAAGTCTGAGATGTCCCCCTTCTCTCTCTCTTGCTCTGGCTCTTGCCATGTGATATGTTGGCTCCCACTTTGCCTTTTGCCATGATTGTAAGCTTTCTGAGGCCTCACTAGAAGCCAGGCAGGTACCTGGTGCCATGCTTCCTGTATGGCCTGCAGAACTGTGAGCCAATCAAACCTCTTTTGTTTATAAATTACCCAATCTCAGGTATTTCTGTATAGCAATGCAAGGACAGCCTAATACAGTCATCCTCCTTTCTCACTTTGTAGTCCTTCAGGAGCAATCTCACATACCTATAGCTTCACCTTCAGACCAATCTCCCCCTGAACTTTAGAGTCGGACATAAAAGTTTCTACAGGATATTGTCAACTCCACTGGATCCTCAGAATCAGCATGTCCCAACATGCCCTTCTTGTCTTGATGACCTCCCTGTCTGTTTTGTACCCATTAACTATCCCCGCCTCCGCTCCAAAAGTTCTAACTTCTATCCTGTCTCCTCCGACCTACTCCACGACCAAACAAATTCAAACATTAATACATGGAATTGTTTAATTCCATTAATAAGTAAAACGGTTAGGCATTTCTTTCGGCCTAGGGAACCATGAAAAATTTACTGAGACACTAAGGGCATTATGAAGTGAGGAAGTTTGGGAATCCGTGTAGTATACAGAAAGAGTCCTCATTTTGTTTGGAAGACTAGCTACATAGTGCCCCTTTGGGTGGATATACGTCCTGTGGTTAATTCTACTGGCTCTCTGTTAATGGACCTTTGGGTTGCTTCCAGCTTTTAACTATTTCAAATAGTGCTGAAATAAATAGCCTATGCATGTGCCTTTTTGTATCTTTGCCAGTATTTCTGTGGGAGAGATTCCTAGAAGTGGGATGGCTGGGTCAAAGGGTAAATACGTATGACATTTTGCTAGAAACTGCCAAATTCCCCTGCTTGGGGGTTGTACCATTTTGCATTGCATCGTCAAATTATGAGGGTGTCTGTTCCCCAAAGCCTTGCCAACGAAGTATGATGTCAAAGTTTTGAATTTTTGCCAATATGATAGGTGAGAAATTGTATCTCATTGTAGTTTTAATTTGCATTTCTCTTATTATAAAAGAAGTTGAGTGTTTTTTAAAAAATATGGTTAAGAGTCATTTGTATTTCCTTTCCTGTGAATTATCCATTTATATTGCTAGTAAAATTTTATGAGGTGTTTAATCTTTTCTTCTCCATTTTAAAAGTTCTCTCTACATAAATTGCAATTTTTTTGTCCTTTGTGTTTTTAGTTGCATATTGTGGTGTGTCTTTTTTTCTTTACTGTGCAAATTCTTTTATGTATCATATGTATATGTACATTTTTTTGGTGAAGCTTCTGAATTTTTTTTTAAACTTTAAGTTCTGGGATACATGTGCAGAATGTGCAGATTTATTACATAGGTATACACATGCCATGGTGGCTTGCTGAACGCATCAACCAGTCATCTACATTAGGTATTTCTCCTAATGCTATCCCTCCCCTAGCCCACCCCATCCCCTGACAGGCCCCAGTGTGTGATGTTCCCCTCCCTGTGTCCATGTGTTCTCATTGTTCAACTCCCACTGATGAGTGAGAACATGCGGTGTTTCGTTTTCTGTTCCTGTGATAGTTTGCTGAGAATGATGGTTTCCAGCTTCATCCATGTTCCTGCAAAGGACATGAACTCATCCTTTTTTATGGCTGCATAGTATTCGGTGTAATTGCACATTTTCTTTATCTAGTCCTATCAACTGATGGACATTTGGGTTTGGTTCCAAGTCTTTCTAATTGTGACTAGTGCCTCAATAAACATACGTGTACATGTATCTTTATACGTAGAATGATTTATACCTTCTGGTATATATGCAGTTAATGGGATTGCTGGGTCAAATGGTATTTTCTAGTTTCTAGATCCTTGAGGAATCGCCCACAACTCTCTTCACAATGGTTGAACTAAATTTACATTCCCACCAAAAGTGCAAAAGCATTCCTATTTCTTCACATCCTCTCTAACATCTGTTGTTTCCTGACTTTTTAATGATCTCCATTCTAACTGGCATGAGATGGTATCTCATTGTGGTTTTGATGTGCATTTCTCTAATGACCAGTGGTGATGAGCTTTTTTCATATGTTTGTTGGCCGCATAAAAATCTTCTTTTGAGAAGTGTCTGTTCATATCCTCTGCCCACTTTTTGATGGGATTGTTTTTTTCCTTGTAAATTTGTTTTAAGTTCCTTGTAGATCCTGGATATTAGCCCTTTGTCAGATGAATAGATTGCAAACATTTTCTCCTATTCTGTAGGTTGCCTGTTCACTCTGATGATAGTTTCTTTTGCTGTGCAGGAAGCTTCTGAACGTTGAATCAGAGTTAGGACAGTTTTTTTTCTATTCTATGAACTCATGTTTTCTTTTAATGCACTTTTGACTTTGCCATGTGTCTAGAAAATGGGAAAGACAATCAAAGAAAAATCATGTAAAATTTGGGAGTGCTAAGACACTGTTCCTTACCTCAAAGTGTCAGGACCTAAAATAACTTTGTGCATTTTCCTTTTGACATGTAGTCAGTCATCGTTTGTATTTGGCTTCAAGTTCTGACTCTTAAAAGGTGGCTATTCCATCTGGAAAGCTGGCTTTAAAATATATCAGGTATAACTGTCAGTTTCCTTTGTTTTACCCAATAAGAGACAGAAAAGTTAATTGACTACCAGAGAAGAGACTGCATACAAGTAAAGCAGCAATGGAATTCTAGAGGCTTGAGTGGTTCATTGGAGTTTGTGTTCATCATTGGCAGAGTTTGTGTGTATGTGCATGTATATGACAATCTACAAAGGTGCTCTGTATCACATTTTTTTCAAAGTCATGTTGACTTACGACCATTCAAATAATGCAATGCACTGTGTTGCAGGGAAGCAAGGGAAAGCTTTGTAGAAGGATGAAGTCATGTTTCTACTATAATGTTAGGAAACACTAACTTTGACCCCAATTAAGGGAAATGTTGTCCTTCCCCCCAAATTCCATTCTTCTCCTTAGTACACTTGAATTACAAAATACTGTATTTCATTGCATTTTGAATTTTGTTAATAAAAAGTTTGTGGAAATTTGTTTTTGATCTTGTTATATGAGCATCTACATAATATTCTTGATTTTGCCTCTGGGCTTGCAAAGAGTAAAACATTTTCTATTTGGCTCTATACAGAGAATGTTTGCCAATGTTTGCATTAAATAAATGATAACACTTGTGATGGATCTTAAAAGAGAAATTTCAAAGTGATGTGGGAGAGTATAGCTAGGAGATTTAACCAGTCCATGGCATGGATTCACACACTTTAGGGTGCAGAAGAATTCTCACTTTCTCTCTTCCCCCATCTCCTTCCATCAACAGTAGTGAGATTCAGTAGCTTTAGAGTGAAAACAAGGTGTCTGCATTTTAAATGAGAGAATCCAGGTAATTCTGTTGAAGTTTGGACCACTCTGAAAAACCTGGTCTGGGGTAGGGGAGACCTCTTTAAGGAAATAAAATCTAAGCTGAGACTTGAAAACTAAATGAAGCATACATGGGCAGTTTGGAGAAAAGTATTCAGGGGAGAACGGACAGTGAATGAAAGTAGGAGTTTCTGAAAAAGTGAAAGAAATCTGGAGTTTCTAGTACAGACAGAGTGAGTTAAGGAATGCAAGAGACAGAGGAGACTGGAGAGAGAGACAGAGACTCACTCCTAGAAGGACATAAGCCATGTATGGACTTGATCCTAAAGACAATGAGAAACCATTAAATATATGTTTTAAAAATAATTATTTTATATTTGCATCCTTATATATTTGTCTACATATATACATAATTTTATGTAAGTGCCATATATGCATGCCTTTGATGTGTGTGTTGTCCTTTTCTGTTTGTCTTATTGCTTGGTTTCTCTTCTTCTCTTTCCCCAAACTCTCCCCAAGGAATCCATTGTTAAGGACTGAATTGTACCCTCACCCACAACTAAATTTACATGTTGAAACTCTAACCCCCAGTGCCTTAGAATGTGACTGTATTTTGACCTAGGACCTTTAAAGAGGCAATTAAGGTTAAATTACATCCTAAGGGAGAGGCCCTAATCCAGTATGACTGGTGTCCTTGTAAGAAGTGGGAGAGGCACCAGGGATAATGGGAAAGAGTAAAGATGGTGTGAGCGCTCAATGAGAAGGCAGCCATCTGCAGACCAAACAACGAAAGAGCCTCAGGAGAAACCAAATCTGCTCACACCTTGATCTTGGACTTCCATCCTCCAGAATTGTGAAAAAATAAGTTCCTGCTGTGTAAGCCACCCAGCCTGTGTTATTTGGTTATGGCAGCCTGAGCAAACTAACACACCCATATTAGTATCCTAGATCTTGTGCATCCATAATTTTCTTCTTGATCATATAATCTATACAGATATTAATATATATATATATATATACACTTCATATTTCACTTAACCTAAGATGCCATTAATGAAAGACAGTGATTTTGTGTTCTATGTAGAAAGAAAAATGCTGTCATTCACACTGAGACCCAAAGCATGTCTAGAAAATGGGAAAGACGATCAATGAAAAATCATGTAAAATTTGGGAGTGCTAAGGATACCATTCCTTACCTTGAAGTATCAGGACCTAAAATAACTTTGTGCATTTTCCTTTTGACATATAGTCAGTCATCTTTGGTATTTGGCTTCAAGTTCTGACTTCTCATTTTTATTTTAAACTTATTAGTCTTTTTAGATCTGTTTAGAGATCATTCCTTTGCACACATGAAAAGAAAACTATTAGTGACATTAGTTAGGTGAGATATTTTAAAAACTTTGCGTTTGGGGTCTGACTCTTCTGAATCCCTTTTCAATTCCAAGGCTTTGGGGTCTGTGCTTTTCCACACCCCATCGTCCTCTGTGCATCCAGAGCTCCCGTGATGCATTATTGCCTGTGACAGTGCCCCGCTGTTACCTCTGTGGTATTCCTGCAAGTCTCCAGTCCCCCTGCAGGTGGGTGCACGTGCTTTGATGTGCTTGTGCAGACAAGGAGGGTGCCGCAAAGACTGACACATGGCAGATGGTGACACAGAGGCATCTTGATACCAGAAAAATTACAATGTGAAAACAATAGGCGTTTCAGAGTCAAGGAAATACAAATAGTTTATATATACACACAGACATTTTTGAATGGGGTAGGTAGTGATTTTTTCTTTTTTCTTTCTTTCTTTTTTTTTTTTTTACCAAGATGGCATCATATTGTACACATTTTCCTGCATTTTGCTTTTCTGACCCAACAATACTGTGTGGAACCCTCTCCAAGTCACTTGACATAGCTCTTTTTTATTCTCTTAACTAGCCTTATACTATTTTATGGTGCAGATATATCCAGTGTATTTCGTCTGTTTCCCTTTTATGAATATTTATTTTGTTTATGAAGCTTTTTGTGATTCCTAACCATGCTATGATAAGTATTCTTGTATATCTGTTTGTAAGTGTTAGTGCTTTTATTTCCGGGACTGAAATTACTCAGTTGAAGGATACTGTTACTTTTAATGTATGCTGTAAGGTTTCTCCCCACAAATGCTAGGAAACCTTGACATTCCACCAGCAGTGTATGAGAGTACTCTGTCCCCATAGCCTTCGTGTTTATTTTGGGAGAATTAACATAGTCTGCTCAACAGGAGAGTGGCTCTCGTTTGTTTTTAATAATATTTATAGTTTTCTTTATATAGTTCTTGTGCATTTCTTGCCAAATTTATTCCTAAGTATTTCATAGCTATTTTCCTCTTAAAATACTTCGCTCATTTCATTTCTGGGGGATTGTTCTAGGATAAAGTAGGGCTATAATTTTAAAAATATTCAGCTTGTATTCATTCATTTCCTTTCCATATTGCCTTATTTCTGTTTTAAATATTTAGTCATATCTTTAGCATTAAGAGAAATTACTTTTTTCCCAGCCTCTGGAGGCTGGTAGCATTGCTTTCTTCATGGCTGTTTTCTCTTGAAGGAAGATGTGGCACCTCCATGGCTACCAGAGGTACTGTTCATTCCATTTTCCTCCTTGTAGAATAGCTTTAATTTCCCCTTACCATTCCTCTTTTCTCTGTACTCTTGAGAGCATGTTTGAATTCCTCCTCTCTCTACCTTCCACTCCCAACTCCTACATTTTTGTTGAGATAGTTAGTGTTTTTTCTTACAATATTTCCCTCTTATTTCAACAGTCCTTATATAAAATATCCGCTATTGCCTTAGTGTATTTTGTGTTGCTATAACTAAATACCACAAAAGAATAGTAGTTTATTTAGCTGCTAGTTCTGAAGGCTGGGAAGCCCAAGAGCATGGCACCAGCATCTGGTGAGAGACTTCCTGTTGCATCATGACACACCAGGGAGATCACCTGGCAAAATGGAGCAAGCATGCTAGCTCAGGTCTCCCACCAAGGGGGCCCCACCCTGATGGCCTTATCTAATCCTAATTACCTTTAAAGTCCCTACCCTCAATCAACATATGAATTTGGGAATGTTTCGTATGATTCCAACACATGAAATTTGGGGAACACATTTAAACCATATCACCTATATACTACAGAAATAGACTATGTATTTTCATTAAGATTTAAGTGTACATGCATATTAAGGATCACTGCTTAGTAATTTATTTCTTTTTATGTTCTTCCACCTTGAAGTCTCTGTTCCGGTTAATTTAGTGTTTTTGTTTGTTTGTTTGTTTGTTTGTTTTGTTTTTCCTCAGATACTTTCCTCAGATGGAACACTTGAGTAACATAATTTTTTGTTCTTGCCTGTGTTGTAGTATTTTTTCGTTCATCTGACAAGGGAATAGTATCTTGGCTGAGTATCTTAGTTCATAGTCCTTCCGTTCAATTATCTGTAGATATTTCCCCTTGACTCCTAGCTTTCTGGGTGTGGGTGAGAAGTCAGATTTTTTCACCCATAATCTCTGATGAGTTGGTTTTTACTATGTGTATGCTTGTGAAATTTTTTCTTTCTCTTTAAAGTTCAAGAATTTCAACTTGCCTGTATGTGGTTCTTCTTGTCAATCCAGCTGAATCTCTATACAAACCCTTCCTATCTGAGAACTCAGATCCTTCTTCAGTTCAGGGAACTTTTCTTTGTTCTTTATTGAATTATTACCTTTCCTTCACCTGCTCTGTTTTCTCTTTTAGCAACACCTATTATTTTTATATTAACTCTTATCAATCCTCTAGTTCTTCTTCTTTTTTTTCTGGATCCTTTAAATTTCTTTTTTTTGCTCAGTACTTTGAAGTATTTCTTGCATTTACTCTTCCAGAGCACTAATCAGAACCTTAATAATAATCATCTTTAATTTACTGAATTTTCAAAGAAAATTATATTTTTATGCAAGTCAAGTATTTTAAAACTGCTTTTAGAACACCTTAGCAACCTTATTTTCTATTCAGGCTTCTGCCTATTTCCTCTGGCAGTTTTGTTTCATGAGAACTCATTTTGAGTGTTCTACCTGATCTTCCTTTCTCTGTTTTGCTAGGACCTCTTAGATGGACTGTTAGTTTTCCCTGTCCACTCTTTAAGACTCAAATCTGGTTGTTGACGTGTTCTTAATGATGGGAATCCTACAGGAGGGAAGAAGCAAAATGGGTTTATGATCTGTGGGCCTGTAGTGTAAAGGCAGGATGTTAGCATTCTGCTGAGATCCCTGAAGAAACTCCTATGATCTCCCTTTAATCACTCAGCTTAGGAGAAGGGAAAGTTTATTCACCTGTTCTACCTCTCTTGGCTTTGGAAGGGTCTGCAAGATCTGACATACTTATACAAGGTTGATGTTAACTTTGAGGAAATGGAGGCAAAGTTGGGATCCACAGACTCCTGATTGACAAGTCCTTCCACCTGCATATCTATATCTACAGGTCCTGGCTATCACCTCTGCTCTGCTGTTGACTGTCTAGCCCAAAAGGGAGGGAATTCCACACCAGCTCTGTGTGAAGAACTTTATAGAGCCCAAGGTCTTACTCACATGTCTCAGAACCTGCAAGATGCTGGAGAAGCAAGTAGATCATTCTGGGAGTGCTGAGAAGGGCACTTTGCTCAGGTCCCCATGTTCCAGAACCCCAGTATGTGTCTGTTAAGCATAGATGTGACATGGGTGGATATGCATTTGAGCAAGATTGTAATGCTGAAGGCAGAGAGACTAGTTAGGAGGTTGCTGCAGAGTCTGGAAAAGAAGTGAAGGGGTTTAGACTATGGTGGTCACAGAGCAGAAGGAAAGGAGTGAATGGATTTGAGACTTACTGAGAGGTCAGTTCTATAGAGCAGATTGATTAATTGGAGGTGAAGGCTATGGAAAAGGCAGGCATCAACAATTAACATGCTATATTAATAGAATTCAGAAGACCATCAATCCACAATCAGTTATTCAGAGGATCTGCATGAACCTTGGAAAAAGAAATATAAAAGTTTAGGCAAAGCAGTTTGTGCTCAATCCTAAAGAGAGTCTGAATTAAAAAAAATGTAAAATCAAAAGAAATAGCATCTAATTCATTCATTTGCTGAATATTTGCATAGCTCCTAATCTGTGCTAGTCACGATGCTAGGGGTTTCAGATATATCTATGAGTATGAAACTGTACTTGTCATTAAGAAGGCAATTCTGTCCGTCAGAAAGTTGAACAGAAATGCATATGACTGGTCTACTCTGTCAAAATTATTTGAACATGTAATTAGAAGAAGCACACAAACCTTTTTATAATGAGACACTACATTAGAATGGGGAGGGAAATCCTTTCAGATATTAATTTTGTGTTTATTCCTTTTTGTAGTGAGAGCAGTTCCAGCTACTTCATAGTAGGCGAGGGGGGTATCACAGGAGAATCTCTAAGTGTATGTTGTAAAAGAAAGACAAAAGACCTTGAAATTGTTTAGAAGGGTCAGGGTCAACCACTTTAGCATCACTTGAGGGGAGGTGACTGGGTCTGGTCTAGTAGGTGGTGCATGCCAGCACTTGTCCTGTGTAGCACTCCTGGGGCCTGCTTAGACCTGCCTTTGTGAGCTGAGAGCTGGAGAGTGCAGCCCAGAACTGGCAAGGTGTGAGAAGCTGGTGGCTGAGTGTGACATGGCAGTTGTCTCTCCTCAGGGTCCCAGTGGGGAAGGGCTTTGCTCCAGCATCCATCATGGCTGCAGTGGAGGTCTAGCCTTCTCACTGCCCTCATGCCTGGCCTTCAGGAAAAGTGTCACAAGTTTGGGTCAGGGCTCCTCCCAGCCCTGGGTAGACCCACCTCCTGCCCCCAGAGTTAGCTGCCCTGGAAGTCCTGAGCTTCCTCTTACCCATGAGGGATGCACAACACAGCACAATTCCTATGAGTTATACTGAAAGAATCACATGGCCTTTCCTGAGATGCGCAGGCCTATTTGAACAAAAATCCCTTTCACAGAGGATGTGAGAAATGAAAGGGCTTCAACTCAGGGGGCAAGAGCCAGCTTGGCTGAGACTTACCCTAAATATCCATGGACGACCTAGTGAAAGCCGTTTCCATTTCTTGACTTGACAGTTGTATCCAGTTTCTCAACATTCAGATGCAATCTGCGAAGCCAGTTTTACTTAGTCACAAGCAACCCAAGGCCCCGGTCAGTGTGCCTCAAGGTAGGACTGAACTACCTTGGATCCTGGCTGGCAGACCCCTTGTATGTGGTAGGGGTCTGATGGCCATGGACTTGATTCTGGACCATTGGTTACTCTTATCGACACACCAGGGATTTAAGCATTTATACTCTGGGGACAGAAAATGTGTAGAGGGACCCCATGGTAACTCTTGGAAATGAAGGCACAAATTTTCTGTATTCTGGAATTCTTTCAGGCATCTGTTGGCATGAATAAGGAAAGAATGATCAACGTCCTCACATGGAGAACCCCACCCTGTCACATTATTGAAGAGGAGTCTTAGTCATTTTGGGGAATATTCCTGAGAATCCACCGACTGGTTCTGGGAAGATGTAGCAATTTTCCATTTATGAATTGGGATTTTTAGTGAACAGATAAGTGGGCATGAAAGAATTTGAAAACCAGCTGTGGATGTGGAGAAGAGGAATGGTGGTGATTTTACCAGTAATATGGAAAATTATTCTTCTGCCACCATGCCATAGATATTTATGCTTCTGCTCCTTGATCTGCTCTCCCTGCACCATGTTCTTTCTGTAAACTCTAGGGATTAAAGCTGAAGACAGTGCCTCAAAGGATGTAAGAAGGCAGCAACCAGGACAGTAGGAAAGATGGGTCCAGGGAGGAATGGAGTAGGGTGAGGGATGGTGCTGGCTGCCTACCTGGTGGAAGCACAGCTGGAAACCAAGAGCAGCATTAGCAGGAGACCCAGAGACACTCACCATCTGGGAACTCCTCACCTTCCCTTCCTCCTCCCTGACCTGGGCTTTCTGTACACTGCCAGGAAAATGATGAGTATGGGCATAGCTGTGTGGATAATGTGGACCTGGGGACTCTGATGGTTTCATAAGGACCTTCCACCTTCTCTTGGCTCTCATTCTTCTCTCTTCTGCTACTATGTGAAGAAGGATGCGTTTTCTTCCACTTCTGCCATGATTGTAAGTTTCCTGAGGCCTCCCCAGCCATGCTGAACTGTGAGTCAATTAAACCTCTTTCCTTTATAAATTACCTAGTCTCAGGTATGTCCTTGTAGTAGTATGAGAATGGACTAATACTGGGACATTTCCAATTTTCAGAAGTACTCTATGGAATTACTTTTATTCTGTATTTTTACTTGGTAAATTATTTTATAGATTATTTAGATAGATTATAAGTTAAATGTTTACAAATTTAGTGTGCAAGAAAGCACTGTTTTTTTTCATAGTTAATATTCCACAGTATGAGTCGTAGGCTAGACCCCTGGGGACCCTGGGGACAGAGCATACACTTGGTCTACCTTTTTTTGGATCCATGTGGTATCTTTTTAATGCTTATGAGGTAGTTCTCTTGCCTTGTCTCCTCCATACATAGGCCTGATGGGATTTGCTCTCCCCAACATAGGTCTAGCTAAGACTCTGTGTGTGTGTGTGTGTGTGTGTCTGTCTGTGCCTCAACAGTTAAGACAGACCAATCTGCTCTATAGGTTAAGTTATTTTAGATCTATGAGAAAAGGAAGAGGGGACTCTTCAGTGGTTTTCAAGCTTAGGCTTATTCTCCAGCCTTTTATTCTTCACAGAGAACCTGGCACTGTGGGTGTCTTGTGCTTACTCAGCCATTACTAACGCACTGCTCCATTTCTCGCTGTGACACTGGTCCTTATGTATATACTCAGAACTCCAAACATATGGATCTGTGATTGATTCTTAATTATTATTTTTACTTATTGAAAAATGATGTGCCAATAACTTTATAATTATTCTACCTTAATTAGATGTGCTCTGCTGCACATCATCTGTGTGCCTCAGTTTCCTTATCTGTAATATGGAGGTAATGACAAAAGTGTCTGTCTAATAAATACAAAACGTAATAAGACAGACACTTTTGTCATTACTTCCATATTACAGATGAGGAAATTGAGGCATACAGATGATGTCCGGCGGAGCAGTTTTGAAGTCAGGCAGTTTAGCACCAGAGCCCAAATATATAACCCCTGTCCTATACTCTTGCAACTGCAGGCGTGGTGAGCTCAGTGTGGTAAGAGACTCATCATAGTCTAGTACTGATGCTTGGGCTCAGACACAGCCAAGATCAGTCACCACCAAGCAAGCTTCAAGAGTTCCGCAACTTTCTGTTGTGCGGACTGTGGATTAATTACTCAACCTCTCTGTGTTTCAGTTTCCTTACCAGTGAAACAAGGATAATAGTAATGGTGCCCAACTAATAAGGTTACTATGAGTGTTGACACATGCAAAGTGATTAAGAAAGTGCCTGGCACACTATGAACCCTCAATAAATGTTAACTCTCATTACTATTAAAAAAAAAAAAAAACGGGGCTAGGGAGATGAATGGCCAACTTTTTAGGAAGCGGCTTCCTCCCAAAAGCCCACAGGGATTAGAAGAGCAAAATCTTGCACCTTCTCCTTGTGGACCTTGTGGACCAAACCTGGAAAATTTATTTTCATCTGGAAAAATAATGACTCTAGAACAGTGTTTCCCAAATATTGTTCCAAGGAACCCTAGTTCTGTAAGCTATTAGTAGATGTACAAACAGTTTCATAGTCAAGTAAATTTGGGAAATTATATTTTAAATAGATGTAAATAGGTTTCTTTGTTGCAGGACTTTTCAGAGCCTTTGACATGCTAACAGTGACAGTAAATCTCCAAGAAGGAGATAGGGCATGCATTTTTTCCCCCAAACGGATTTGACAACAAAATCCATCCCCTCCTGCCCCCAACATACAACTCTTTTATTTGTTTGGGGCATCACATAGGAAGAAAGGCCACTCTGGGCTTATGGCAGAATGCTAGAGGATGGCAAATTCCTCAGGAGCAGGAACTTTTCTATTTCATCAGTCTGCCTGCCCGGTACTATAAGCACAAAGGGCCAATAATATTGTTGCCCTTAATCACTTTCTTAGGGATAACACGTCCAGCATCCTGAGGTGCTCTCATCAGGTTAAGAAACAGCTGTGGCTGGGCGCAATGGCTTACACCTGTAATCCCAGCGCTTTGGGAGGCCGAGACGGGGAGATCATCTGAGGTCAGGAGTTTGAGACCAGCCTGGCCAACGTGGTGAAACCCTGTCTCTACTAAAAAAGCAAAAATTAGCTGGGCGTGGTGGCAGGTGCCTGTAATCCCAGCTACTCAGGAGGCTGAGGTAGGAGAATTACTTGAACCCAGGAGATGGAGCTTGCAGTGAGCTGAGATCATGCCACTGCCCTCCACCCTGGGTGACAGAGCGAGACTCTGTCTCAAAAAAAAAAAAAAAAAAAGGTAACTATTTTCTTCTCCCTTTGCAAGGTGTTCTTAACTATTTAAGGTGAAACTCTTGCATTTTTGTAGTTCCTTTTCAAGGGATTCTTTCACTATTACCTTGTTTTACCCTATTGAGTAATTTATTTTTAGCCTCAAATCCAATTAATCCAAAGGTGTGAGGGGAATCTGATCTGATATTTGTCTGTTTAACCCTTTCTTCAGGAAAGTACTGAGTTTTCTCTATTCTGCATAGAATTGCTGCTCTATAACCATAGTTGATTAAGAAAGAAGGAACATAAAGTTCATGTGACACAGTTGTGGTCCCACAGAGGTCACAAGGTATTTTAGGGAAGACTAAAAGTTAAAGAGGTAAAGATAACAACAAAAAAATGTGTTTCTAATTTAATATGTTCACAATAGTTTACACATGGGGCTGCAAGTAGACCATGTTGGAAAGAGAATAAGTAAAATAAAAACTTGAAAAACAATCTCATTTTGTGGATCGAAACATTTTAGGGGAGCTATTTGCTTTAAATTAATTCCAAGGCCCCGCAATGAAATTTGGATCTTTTCTCCATTGCTCTGTGGTGAGGGGTGTAGGGGCAGAGGGAAAATAGACACAGAAAGAACTTTGAAGTGTTTAGATTCGAACCAACCCTCTGTAGAAAGGCTGGAAGAGAGGGGTGTGAAAAAATTCACCAGTTGGCAAATTCTCAAAATAGTTTTTCTTTCATCATGTTTTCCTGTCTTTTCCCTCAGGTTCTGAATTCTGAGATAGGCATGGTAAAGGGGCCCAGCCTGCCTGCTCTTGGAACCCAATTCTAAAAAGGGAATGCTCAGAATCTTCTAAAGAAACCTGATCAATTAGAGAAGGTTTTCCTAGTTCGAGCAGTGAGAGGAGGGCTGGGGCAACCCATCTGATGGCTCTCACCAGGGACCAAAGCAGGTACCACTCCCTGCTGGTATAGGGCCAGGATGGAGACACTCAGGACAGCAGATTGGTGGTGAAAATTTTGTGCTGGCACCAGGAGAACACCTTTCTCTCCCCTCTCCCCTCTCCCCTCCTCTTCTCCTCTCCCCCCCCCCCCCCCCCCCCCCCCGCCTTCCTCCCCTCCCTTCCTCCCTTCCTTTTTGCTTTATCCTCTTCTTCCTTTCTTTTTCATATGGTAAGAAAAGCAATCCACAACTCTTTATCCAAAACCCCAATGTGAGGTATGTTTTGGAATTCAGAATATTCCAAGCTTTAGAAAGGTAATTGAGTGACAGATGTTGTCTTGCATCTATTATGGCATAGTATATATACCCCAAGCAAGGTCTGAGGAACCACCTTTTTATTATTTGCAGTTTAATTCATGGATATTATCATTCCATAGCAAACAGATTGACTATGAATATAGGCTAGTTCAGGTTTTGCACTTACAAAAACCTTTTGATTTTCAGAGCTTTTGGATTTTGGCATCTTGGATAAGGGCATGTGGACTTTTAAAATTCCCCTTTAATTACATATAATTAAAATACATTGATTTTTACATGCACTGTTTGATGAGTTTTAACAAATGTTTTCACTCACAATCAAGACACAGAATGCTTCTACCATCCCAAGATTTCCCTTGTGTCCCCTCAGTGTAGGCCCAGCCCACTGACCTACTTTCTCTTACCATAAGCTAGATTTGTTTTTTCCTAGAATTTTCTGTAAAAGAAATCATAGCGTATTTACTCTTTTTATGTCTGGCTTCCTTTGGTCAGCTTATTGTTCCAAAGACTCATCCATTTTGGTGCATGTATCAATAGTTTGTTCCTTTTTGTTGCTGAATAGTATTCCATCATTGATGTACCGCAATTTGTTTATTCACTTACCTGTTGAGGGACATTTGCATTTTTCTTCATTTTGGCTATTAGGAATAAAGATGATAAACAATTGTTTACAAATTAAAAAAAATTCTTTGGCTAAGTAACTAAAAGTAGAATTACTTGATCAGAGCATAAGTGTATACTTTACTTTAGAAGAAACTCTAAAGCTATTTTTTAGTGACTTTACCATATTGCATTCCATGCGGCAGTGTATGAGAGTTTTGGTGGTTCCACGTCCTTGATAACATTTGGTATTGTCAGTCTTTTTAAATTGTAGTTGTTCTGGTGGCTTAATGGCACCTTTAATGAGGGTTTAGTTTGCATTTCCCTGATGACTTAAGAGAAAGTCCTTAGCCACATTAAACTTAACAGTTTAGTTGAGCAAAGAATGATTCTCAAATCAGAGTAGGCTCGGAAAGACTCCAGTGCAGATTCATGGTGGAAGATTTATGGACAGAAAAAGAAAAGTGGCATACAGAAAATGGAGGTTAGGTATAGAAACAGGCAGATTGGTTATAGTTTGGTGTTTGCCTTATTTGACCACAGTTTGAACAGTTGGCCCCCTTTGATTGGCCAAAACTCAGTGATTGGCACAAGAGTAGCTTACAGTCTGTTTATACTTCCATTTAGGTCATAGTTCACTATGTACAAAGAAACCTTTAGGCTGAACGTAAAATATGTAAGGAAGCAGCTTTAGGTTAAAATTGATTTAACTTGATTAATGATACTAAACATTTTTTTTCATGTGCTTATTTACCATTGCTATAGTTTATTTTGTTTAGTGTCTTCCATTTATTTAAAAAATTTAAAATTGAGTTGTTTTATTATTGAGTTGGAAGAGTTTTATTTTTTAAAATGTATTCTGGATACAAGTCTTTTGTCAAGTATATGTAATGTAAATATTTTCTTTCAGTCTGTAGCTTGCCTTTTTATTTTCTTAATGGATATCTTTCAAAAAATGAAAGTTTTAAATTTGATTGGATTCAGTTTGTCTTTTAAAGCTTGTGCTTTTTGTGTTCAACTAAGGGATGTTAGCTTACCATTTTTTTGGTTGAATGTTATGTGTTTATAGACAAGAAATGGTCACTAAAGCAAAATAACTGAAAATTATGTTAGAATATGAAGGCAACTGGTGTTTTTGAGCATCTGCTATATGCCTGGCTCTATGCTAAAGACTCTCTTACATCATTAGTCTTCATATCAAACCTCTGGAGTTTTTAAAGGGTATGTAATAGAAGTTCAAGGGATGTTATATAACTTGGCCAAAGTTACACAGCTGCTCAGTAGAGAACACTGAATTCGAAATTAGGTCTTTTGAATAATGATAATAATAATGATAGCTTTCATTATTGAATACTTAACTCATGCCATTCATCTGTACTAAGTGCTTCATGTGGAATGATTTAAACTAGTCATCACAACCATCCTATGAAATGAATAATGTTATTTTACAGATGAGGAAGCCGGGGCCCAGAGATGGTAAGAAATGCCACATAGCTCTTTGCCTCAACTTTTCCTGCTTTATTCCAGTCTCTTTTAGGATTCATATTTAAGAGGGTATATGTTGGGTTGCACATCTTTGGTATGTAAGTTGCGACACTTCTAGGAAGCTTGGTTCTTCACTGGCCTGGCTACGAAACAGTAGTTTCTGTAGGTGAAGATTTAAGAAAGGATTGTGATAATTTTTCTTTGTTTCAGTCCTCTAGTTCTATAATGATTTCCTAGGAAGTTGGTTTAGAACCCCATTCCAGAGAATCCCTGGGTATTTGAAATGTGTTTGCACCCATTTAATCAAGTTTTCCTGAAAATGTGGCATCTTGGTTTTGACTCTTTGTGCTCTAATTTTATAGGCTTAATCTGATGGTTTGATTCCAGATTCCCTAAGCACCGCTTTTGGTTTGAAAGGATAATTTTTGCATTGCCTATAGAAGTTTGTGCTTTACAATAATTTTAAAAGAAGGCACCTCAAGTTGCAAATATGGCCTAATGTAAACCTTACTTCTTTACTTCCATAAGTATCATTTCTCTTTAGAGCTGCATCTCATCATTATCTCTTCTCTTCCAGTATGTTTTATTATAAAGTCAGACACATTAACTATTTCTTAGTACACTGTCACCTCCAACTTCACCATAGAAGTCTCTGTGAGTCTTATTCATTCTCATTCTCTCTTTCTCAGACACTACACACAGCAACACATGTACACACATGCACCCACATTTAGGGTTAAAAAACTTCTATGAAGAGGTTTGGTGAGCTGTGATACCAGACCTCAAAAAAAAAAAAAAAAAAAAAAAAAAAATTCTAGAAGTCAGTCTTTTCCTCATCTTAAAGTGAAAAGCTCTAGATTTTCTTCTATGAGACATCTATGAGAACAGGTGATGACAATCAAAAGATGGGTTACCTTTATGAAAAGTGTAGAATTTCTCATGAGGACAATGGGCCAGAGTATTTGAAATCTGAACTGCTCAGGTCATGAGGTCACTAGATCTCTCTCTCATGCAAATGATTCGGGACAGCCCAACTCTTTCGGCTCTAGCCATTAAAATTGGTCTTCTCTGTCTCTCTCTCTTCTTATAATATGTATAATCTTTTTTTTTTTTTAATTTAAGTTCTGGGCTTTTCACTGGCTTCCTTTTAAAGGGGAACCTGTTGTACATAGGCCTGAACTCTCATCATCTTTTAGACTGGAAACGTCAGCTCTCACGTACCAGGAATGGGGTGGGATGACAAAGGGCATTGGGCCCTGGATACTCCTCAGTTTGAGAACTAGCTCAGGACACCAGCCTTTCAACTGTGTGTACCCCTAAAGTTGTATTTTGACTTTCCAAGTGGTACGTGTGTGCAGGTGATTTTGATCAATTTCTGATCTTTACTTGTCTTCCATTTGTATTTTTTTAACACTCCCTGAGAACTCACCTGTATTCATATTTACCCCCAAGTAGAATCTTATTCTGGTGGATTGTCCCAGAGTGTAAACACCTCTGTGACCAAACAAAGTCGTAAATAGAAATATTGTTTTAGAGAAGCTTAATTAAAGTATCTCAAATTGGTGAGGATTTTCTATCTTGCCCTGTTTTGTACATATTTCCATTTAGGGTGTAGCTGAATCTGTATTGAGATGCTCTGAATTCAGAACCTCCAAAATGGTGTAGATTAATAATTATGACTCTTTAAAATGTATATTTAATTTTAATATGGAGTGTTTTCTCAGACTACAAAATTTTCAAGATACATTTGCCAACACCATTGGATAAAAGTTATACATGATTTCTTTTGGATTTTGCATATTATTGCCTAAGGTAGCAAAAGCCTATTTTATCACATTGTGCAATGAACTATTTACTCTGAATTTTAAGGATTTTCTACTTACTATTAAAAATATGCTTTCAAATGTATGATGAAAATTTCAGATTACTACTTAAAATGTGTGAAGAGGTTCATAGTTTTTCTGAGTTATTTTAGGGATATGTGAGCAGGAGAGCTGGCAGATTACTGATGTGAGACTGTGCTAGAATGTCCAGCACTCTCTGACCTCCCGGAAGATGGTTGAAGCCTTAGTGGAAGTGATTCATTGAAGATCTGCCATACATTTGTATGTGGACAGGTGACTCACTGATGATGTGCTATGTACTTGTACACGAACAGGTGACTCACTGATGGTCTTCCATCCTTGTACGTGGGGAGGTGACTCACCGACCACCTGCCATGCATGTGTATATGGACAGGTCCAAATCCAAAGACAAATCATGTGTAAGTTTTATCTCTGGGTGTGAGCAAATGCATCTTGGATAATTTGGTAGTCGTGGAGAACATCCTGTTTAAAAGACTAAACGTACATTTGAAAGATCAGTATCAGCTGGGTGCAGTGGCTCACGACTGTAATTGCAGCACTATGGGAGGCAGAGGCAGGTGGATCATGAGGTCAGGAGATCATGACCATCCTGGCTGACACAGTGAAACCCTGTCTCTACTAAAAATACAAAAATTAGCCGTGCATGGTGGCACGTGCCTGTAATCTCAGCTACTTGGGAGGCTGAGGCAGGAAGGCAGGAGAATTGCTAGAACCTGGGAGACGAAGGTTGCAGTGAGCCAAGATTGCACCACTGAACTCCAGCCTAGGTAACAGAGGAAATTCTGTGTCTCAAGAAAAAGAAAAAGAAAAAAAAAAAAAGAGTCAGTATCACTACTCTGCAACATTTTGGATGTCCTGAATTTGGAACATCACAATACGGATCTAGCTCCACACTAAAAAGAAATACAGAGTTGATAATTGATTATTATAAGTGACTTTAAAACATTTTCATGAATAACTTTTTTTACATATCCACTCACTTGTTAATAAACTTCATTTTCTCTATGTATTAATATGGCAAAAAAAGCCAAACAAACCAATCTTGACTGACATCCTTTTCAAACTTCTTGAAAGTTTTTGTTTATGGCATATCTTGTTTTATTTATTTCTGTTGAAAATATTGGTTCTGATGTAAAATATTTCAATTACCTGCCACATTTGAAGAGCCTAAGCGCTGTGTAAATTGAAGAAGTGTAGAACATGGCTTAAAGCCAGGTAGCCCTCATAAATGTAATTTTTACTGTGCAGCTGCATTTATCCTCAGAGGAAGAACAGTACTAGAAATACAGCAGTTTAGTGACCTGGTTTTTTTAAAAAGCCAAAACAAACAAACATAACACAACACAAAAACTATGCCTAAACAAGGAAAAGCAGAGGATGTAATAAAACAAGGAACATGAAAGTAGCTTGCACTTATATAATAGATTTAGAAAGAGTAACACCTAAATAAGCTGGGGCTTTTGGAACATTCTAGCAACCATGAAAAAGAAGTTAAAAAAGTGTTGGGAGAAACAGAAGAACCAGGCAGGCCAAACTTGCTGCTTGTAGTGAGGGATGTACTGTAGACAGGTGAGGGAGAAATAAAGCACAGCTTACGTGTTATTTTCCGTTTGTCTTTTCTGTTTGGGTAGAAAAAATACTAAGAGGAAACTGAAGTCCAAGTAGAAGAAGCAGGACCTGTGTTTTCTCAATTAGCTCAGCAATTCTGGCCAGTATCTCTTAGAATCCTATAAAAACTAGAGAATGAAATTGATGAACAACTGTTAGGGCTATTTGAGGATTGGAAATGAGCAAGTAGCATTCTAATTTAAAAAAATAGAACATGAAAGTGGTTTCATGAATGCTATAATGTACAAATATAAGCATTTACTGGGTCCCAGGAACCATGCTGGGGACTGGGGCTATACCAGGGAACTGAGGGACACTGCCCTCACCGTCTTGGAGTGTGCAGTCAGTGGGAGGCACAATGCCGAGTGGTTTGGGAAGGGAAATATAGGGTGCATGAGATACTGGTCGAGTGCCCTTTCCAGATATGAGAACCACAGTTTGAATTTCCAGTCAACAGTGTGGAATAGATCATCAAAGCCCTGATATGGGAAGTAACGAAGCAGTGGTCACAGGGACTTCCCATTACTTCACTAAGTCACCACCACAAACCCTATTTCTTTCCTTGACAGGGGATAATTTGAATATCTTTCTTTCTTTCATTTGTTCATTCATTCAACAAAATCAAATGAAGAAAGTGCTTTTTTAGCATCTATTATGTTTCAGGAGCTGTTATAGGCACTAGGGATATGGTAGTGAACAAAAGGGTTAAAATCCCCGCCCTCTTGGAACTGACATTCCAGTGATAGATTCAGAAAACAGACAAGATAAATATGTAAAATATGTATATGTTAGATGTAGGTAAGTTCTAAAATGCCAGCAGGATAGAGGGGTTTGAGTTGTTTGTGCAGGAGGTTGCAATTTTATATAGTGTGGCCAAGCAAAGTCTTACTGAGAAGGTGACTGTGAAGTAAGAGTAAAAAGAAATCAAGATACTCACCATGTGGTTATCTGGCAGAAGAGTGTTTAGGTTGAGGAAATAGCAAGTGCAAAGGCCCTGAGGCAGGGATACCTGAGACACAGCAGGCTACTGGAGTGGCTGGACATAAAATATAATAATAGAAAACAAAACAAACAAAAAACATAACATTAAAGTTGTAAGTTGTAAAGTTGAATGTAAACTACGTCTACATTCAAAAAAAAAAAAAAAAAAAAAAGAATAGTAGACGGTGCAGTCAAAGATTTACCCAAGGGTCAGATCACGTTGGGTCTTATAGATCACTGTGGAACTTTGGTTTTGACTCGGAGTGAGGTTGCTTATGAGTAATGAGGAAAGAATGAGGATCAATGAGACCCGACTTTTGTTTTCAGGGTCACTGACTGAGGATCGGTTGTAGACTAAAGGGCCAAACGTGGGAGTAGGTGAGAGATGCTACTGCCTGATAACTGGATTGTGGTGGCAGAGATGCTGAAATGTAATCAGATTCTGAGTATATTTTGACATTAGAGCTCCAGTATTTGCAGACAGATTGGGTGTCGAATGTGAGATAAACAGAGGAATCAACTATAACACCAAGGTTTTTAGCCTGAGGGAGTGGAAGAATGGATTTTCACTTCTTGAGATGAGAAGGCTGTAGGAGGAGCTAGTTTATGGTTATGGTAAGCCAGTTATCAGAAGCTCAGTGTTCAACATGGTTAAGTTTGGGAAACTTAGATATTCAAATGGAGATGCCACATAGACAGGCAGATATTCAGGCCTGGTATTCAGAGGCGAGCCGGGCTTCAGGCATTAGCACACAGATGCGGCAGAAGCTGTGAGTCTGGATGTAGCCAGAGGAGTTAATGTGGTTAGTAGAGAGAAGAGGTTCAAGGACTGAGTTCTGGGATGCTTCAAAATTCAGGTGTCAAGGAAATGAAGAGGAACTGGAGAAGCAGTAGCCAGAAATTTGAAATGGAAAACCATAGTGGGTATGACTTCCTGGAAACCAAATGAAGAAAGTGATTCAAGGAAGGGTGGGAGATCAGAGAAAGGCAATAGACAGGGAGTACCTGGACTTTGGCAAAGGATGCGGCCAAGTCCAATCAACAAGGAAAGAAAAAACTGTACACTAAATGGAAAAGGTAAGACAGATTTATAGATAACATCCCAGTTCTATTAAAGGATACTGATTTGTGGAATATTACTAATTCAGGCAATATGTCTTAAACACTCTTGGCCATAATTAGTAAACTTGAAAATAGCTCTTGCAGTTTGTAGTGGGAGGCCAATAATTTTTTTCCACATAAAATTATGTATTAAATATGTATTTTCAAATCTACACATTCTCTAGCTTCTCACCATGGGGACTCTGATGTGCCTCCTAAGGTGTTGTGTCATGCTCCTGAGTTGAAGGGAAGTCACAAAGGTCTCTAAGTTTTCTAGGTCACTGGTCTTGACCCAGTCCTCTCAGTTTTTTTAAAAATCCATGATGGAAGCATATAGCAAATCATTACATTTGCAGAGGTCTTAAAGCTTTAAGTAATAGCAAATACATCACATGATGAGCTCTGAACTTAATAGGAACTTGAGTAAGAGTTGGTGATCTCTTGGATTTTTAAGTACAGGGAAAGTATCAGAAGGCTGGAATATTGAAAATGTAGTTTTAAATTCAAAATTAAAGAATTAGACCATAACCAACTGATCACTGAGTCAAATATGGCCAATAATCTGGAGTGTATAACTAAAAGGATGTCTTGTGACTACCCTGAAAAGGAAGCAACATGATGTGGCCTCCCATGCTGCTCTCATTCTATCGCAAGACATGGTTCCCACACTGGCAGAACAAAAGCAAAGAGTCGAAAGCAGAGTTATATAGTCACAAAGGCACGTGATTTACTGTCAGAGGACCTTGGTTTGGGTTTTAGCTTCACATCTTATTTATGTGGTTAGAAAAATTTGCCTAACCTCTGAAAATCTTAGTTTCATCAATGTGATGAAAATAATACCTTTATTATAAGTTGCTCTCAGGGTCAAGTGAGAGAGAGAGAGATAAAAGCAATTTATAAAGCATAAAGTACGAAATAGACTTCAGTTATTCTAGGTTGGAGAAGTGTTGCTCAAATGATAGTAGCGACCTAAAGTGCCCATGAGAGCTTAGCTAACTTAAGGAAAGAGCACCTAGAGCAAGAGCAGTGATAACTGACATTGTCTTTGACCTGGGAAGAGTCTTCCTGAAGGTCTATGGTTAGTTCTATATTTTTAGAGGTACATAAGCAAATTGGATTGTGACTACAAAGCCTCATGAGAATAGTGAGAAGATTGGATACGATCCTCATGAGGAGTATTTGAAGGGATTAAGAAGTCTTGAAAGTGGTGATAGTGGTGATGATAGGAGTGAAGTAACCATCTTCAAATAGTTGAGGATTGCTAGGTGGTGAAAGGATTTAGTTCATTCTGTTTGGTCTTGAGGGGTAGCAATCAAGCACAAATGATGAATCTAGACTTCTGGTCACAGAAAGACAGGACTTTTTGATAGAGGTATGGCATGGTTACAGAAGGACCAGAGAAGTCCCCACCAGTGGAAGCTTCCAATGTGACTAGATATCCACTTGGCAGGGAAGAGAATTCATGGACCAGATGGATGGTTAGGCATCATGACCCCTTACAATACCATAAAAGTTATTGCAATAAATATTTTAAAAAGCCATAAGAAGAAATAAAGAGCAATAATAAACCCACAAAAGTGGTGCAAATAAAAAACTAATACAGTATAATAAGTATTTTCATAGTATTTACTTTGTATCATACGTAATCTAAAGTGCCTTCCAACCTCACAAGTCCATCATTTCATGACATTGTCTATTTATTTATCTTTCTATATATCCATGTAATATTCATGAGCATAGTGTACTGTCATCTTCTGGAAGCTCTGTTATGACTGCAGTTTCCCTATTATTTAATCCCATGTTTAGAAAGGGCATTTAAACTGAGAAGTAATCTTTAATTTTTTCCCGCTCTGCTTTGGCTACCTGACTCTTGTCTTAACCCTTCATGTGCCTTAGAAACTGCAGACTCCAGAAAGCCTTCATATTATGTGAAAGGATTTTCCAAGGCCAAGCTAACTGCATTCAATCTTTATCTCAAATGAAAGAACAACTTTGATCTGTCAACTGTGAAAAGTAAACTGGGCATGACCTTCACTCATCACCAATCATCTCACTTAATGACGTTTGTTAACTTTATTCTCATATTAGATCATGGCCCTTCTTTGTTCTGTCAGAGTTTTTTCATCCAAAGTCTAATTATTTCCATTTATACGTATAAGGAGAGCTTGGAAGCCCAGTGTATTGGATATGAAGTTTATTGAAATACATCTCAAATTTTAAAGATAGTTTGTTGTGTTTGCTATTTGCCTAAGAAAGTAGAGAAAATGAAGAGATTGACTTTAAAGTCAAATATACTTTACTCACTTCATTGCCCTTGACACCCTGAGCATTTCTTTTGCTATGTGATTGTGTGTTCTAGCTCAGTTGCTTCTGTTTTACCTTTTCACCCGGAAGGCCCTCAAATGACAATTACTGCTTCTTAAAGGATACAACTTCAGAGAAGCTGTCACCATGAATCAGGCTAGACCTGACTTGAAGAAACCTCCTCTGATCTGAAATGCTTCAAGTGTTTTATGTGATTGAACCTTTTGTTTGCTGAAAAGATATCAGGTCACCAAAAGCAGATTATCTTTTCACAGCATGGCAGAGGATAGGCTAATCCATTTTCTCATGAACAGTCTGAAATAAGCTAAATATGATTAGCTGTATAACACTTCACAATAATTCTCAAGTATTTTAGTACCTCTTAAAACACTTTCTTTTAAATTCATATTTAAAATTTGTAATCCAAACTGATGGTTTAAATATTCAAACCTGTTTATGACATACACAGATAAGAATTAAAATAACCTGGAAACTATTTGGTTAAAATCATTGGTCTAGATAAGAAAATTGTGTCTACCATTAAGCTGGAATTGACTCAATCCATACTCATTTACTCCCTGATACCCTTGAACTGTGAGTCATGTCACTCTCTCCCTGTCCCATGTCATATCACAAGGCTAAAATAACTTGGACACTGAATATTTGCAGCTTCCCCATCCATGGGTTCAACCAACAGCAAATCAAAATCAAAAATATTCCAGGAAGGAAACAATGCCCTAAAAACGATTGAAATAAAAAATTTAAAAAGCCATAAGAAGAAATAAAGAGCAATAATAAAAAAATCAATCCCACAAAAAATGACGCAAATAAAAAACTAATACAGCATAACAAGTATTTACATAGTATTTACTATGTATCATAAGTAATCTAGAGATGATTTAAAAATATACATGAGAATTGCCATGCCATTTCATACAAAGACTTTGAGCATCCTTGGAATTTGGTATCCAAGGGAGGTCCTGGAACTAATCGCCTGTGGATACCCAGGAATGATTATACATGTAAAAATCCTCATCCTCTTCTTCACAATACAGGCTTCTATGAAGGGATAACAAAAATGGAAGGGAAAAGAAACAACATGTGTTAAATTTATTTTAAAAATTTATTACACACACACACACACACACTTGCCTCAAGTAAGTATGTAGGCAGATAATTATTTTCATAGCTACATTCCTATATATTGAATTAATTGAATTATTAAAGAATGATATAAATCAAATAAAGTTCCTAATCAATTTTATTTCAATATAGCATCAAATTATAAAAAAGCAATAAAGCAATGTCTATCAAATTGCTTTTATTAGAATGTCCAGTGCTTTTTCATTGAATAAACATGAACAAATATAAACTGTCAGAATTATTATCAGTAATGTGCTGGAAATAATAATCTGCACTATTGGGGTTAACAGCCTGTGGAAGTGACAGGATTTTGTACCTGAGTTCTTGAATCTTCCCAGCACGTCACCAAGAATGACAACCATTTTAGACATTTTGACTTGAAATTAGGCTTGAAAATAGCTACTCTCTTGGGGTGAGTTAACATTTAATGTTGGGCAAGTAGAAATGACTGCTGATTTTCATTCTTTATATTAATTCCATGGGGAGGGTGAGCTAGTAAAACATTTGTGTGAGCTGGTCATTATTTGAAATTTATTTACCAAAGTGGCTTACGTAATAATCATCCCCGTGCTAAATCAGTCAGTCAACAAGTTTTTATTGAGTCCCCATTGGATTAGAGTAATGTATAGTAATGATGTATTCAGTAGTGTACAGATGTATGCAGCAAAGATTAGACATGAGCTCGACCCCCAAGGCCTTACAAGCCATTAGAGGAGACAAACAGACACATATCATCAACTGCAATGTAACCAGATGACTTAACTCCCAGGGCATAGAAGAGTAATGGCTGAGCTGGGATTGTTCTGGAGGGTGATGGGTTGGGTTACATGTGGGAAACTTGCATGATGTAGGTGCCTTGGTCTGGGTTGGGTTGAAGAAAGTTAGTGGCTTGGTAGAGGAGAAAAGCAATTTTGCTTAGTGAATACAGTGTAACTTGGACAAAGACTGAAGTAGAGGATGGGAGTCTGTTTATTTTGTCTGGAGGTATAGCAAGATGGAGAAAGAGGTAAGACAGATAATGGATAGAATTATTTGAAACCAAGATTGGCAGGGTTGACACTGGAGGGGTATAAGTCACATACCCAATAAAGCTCCAGTTTAGCTTTGTTGGAGTCTGATAGACAAAAAGTTGCACACTTTTCATGTATATGTCTTCATGAGCTTGGATGTATGCATACCAAACTGTGATACCATTACCTTAACTAAAGCACTAAACATATTCATCATCTCCAAAAATGTCCTTGTGTGTGTTTGTGTTTCTCTTCTTCCTTTTCTTTGGTAGGAACACTTAACATGAGATTTATCCTCTTAACATTTTAAAGTTCACACTACCATAGTGTTAACTATAGGTACTTGTTGTACAGCTGAACTCTAGGATATATTCATCTTGCATGACAGAAACTTTATATTCATTGAAAAATTCCCCATTACCCCTTTCCCCTAGTCTTTGGCAACCACCATTCTATTCTCAGCTTCTGTGGTATTCACAGAAGCTATGCGGGTATACCCAGTCTGTGGTATTCTGTTATGGCAGAAGAAAATGGACTTAGATGTCTATCTTTTGTAAACCAGCAATACTCAGTGCATACTTCTGTTGCAATGAGTATGCTGTCATCTTTGTTTTACTTCTCTGTCTTTCCCTCAAGACTGTAAGCACCCTGGGGGTGATAACCTAGTCTTATTCATCTTTGCATTCCTATCATTTAACAGAACACTGAGCAAACAAGGGAAGAAGCCCAGACTGTACTGTCATTTGGGGGAGACTGTGAAATACAGTGGATGTTTTTAGAAAGGAGAAGCCACTGAAGGTCAGTCTTGCTGGGGAAGGAGGCTTCACAGAGGAGCTGGAACTGTTTTGGATCTTGAAAGATGTACTGTGCATTGGAAGTTGGTGAGGAAGGAGGGCACAACCATGGGGAGAGAGGCAGAATGCCTGTCCTTCCTTACTTTGAAGCTAAATATGCCTCTCTGTGGCTTCTACTGGTTGTTCTTAGTTCATTATTTTCAGATTACACAAAACAGGCCTAATCCCTTTCTCTAGACAGCCCTGTAATGTTTGAAAAGTGTAGGTTTCCCTGAGCCTTCCTTTCTCGTGGTGAGCCTTCCTGGCACCCTGTCACCCATATCCTCTTCTGAGCCACTCCCCATCCAGGTTCCCCTAGTGTTGGGCAGCAAAGGAGGTCAGGACTAACAGCACCATGCCTCAGGTAGAGGTTTCTGTAAACAGACTATACTGCATCACCATTCTTGGTGGCCACATCTCCTTATTTACTCATGTTGACCTTAGTGTCACTGAGGACCATTGAAGATTATTTCACACATGAAATTATGTCTCCCCTATTTATAGTTACCTATTAGTGTCACTTACCATTCATTCACTCTCTCCCTCAGTCATTCTACAAATATTTGTTAAGCATTTACTGTGTGTGAGGCACTGTCTTAGGTGATGGGGACGTCATCAGCAGAGTGCCTGACATAAATGTGGGAACTTGTGTTTATCTCTGTTGAATATCATCTTGTCGGATTTGGTTGGGATCGCCAATCTTTCTTGGTCTCTCTCTCTTTCTTGTTCTCCCTCCTTCTCTTTCTCTTTCTCTTTCTCTCTCTCTCTCTCTCTCTCTCTCTCTCTCTCATGTGCATGTATGTGATACAGACATAAAGATATAGAGTATGCATAGTGTGTGTATATATATATACATATGTGTGTGTTTGTGTATAAATATATATTCTAGTGTTTGTGAAGTTTCCCATTTATGTATTGATGAGTCTGATTAGGTAGAGGGAAGAAAGCTTATCATGGAGGTAAATTATGGATTATAATATTAGACAACATTAAAATCATAACTGTTCCAAGATTCTGGGATAGAGAAAAATAGTGTGTGTGTGGGAGAGGAGACTGGGTAGCATATTTGTGATAAGCATGGGTTTTGAAGTCAGACCTTCTGAGATCGAATGTGGGTTCCATCACTTACCTGCTATGTGACTGAAGGCAAAATGCTTCGATTCCCCAAGTTTCAGTGCCATTTGTATATATTCCTGTATACTCAGGAATAATAATAGTTTCTGTTCAAAGGGTTATTGTGGTAATTAAATGATATTATGTGTATAAAGTGGTTAGTGTAGGGTCTGAGACATATTAAAGATCAATAGATGGTAGATAAAATTATGTAAGAAAAAGAATTGACTTTCAAGGAAGGAAAATGGGACTCAGTGATGTCAAAGTCCATTGGAACCAACTTTAGAGGCTATTTGAACTAAAGTTTTACTGGGATTTGACACTGAATTTTGCTGGGTTTCAGACAGTTCTGAAAAATATTTTTCCTGGAGCAAAATGTTGGTTGTGACAAAACGTACTGCTGTAGGAGTTGACTTGGATTGGTAAGTAGATAAATTAATTGTAAAAAAAAAAAAAAAAAAATCTCTGAATCTCAAATGTGGCTTCTTTACTTACTTTTTACACATGTCACTTTCCACAATAATTCAAAATAGGTGGTGTAATTTTTCTGTAACATCTGAATGAATTACACTTCCACTATATTAGTTAGTAGCTTTGCATAGCTTGTAGATTACATTTTATTAATTAAAATGGTTTGATTTGTTATGTGCGCATGTGAAGGACTTTTAAATAAGTTGTAGGAAAAGTAATTACTGGAAAATAACCAGCTGTCTCATCTTTGACTCAGATGTTTCCAGCATTGTCAATTTTAGTCTGTTTCAGAGCAAACCAAGAGAGTCTACATTGATGAGTTAAGGATATTGCCAAACTTGGTTTTTAAGGTACTTGGGATATTACTTATAATTTCTTAATAAATTCCAGCAGCGCTTTTTGATAATTAGGGAATAAGAAAAGCCCTCAGCAGCATGCCAGTACAGTGGAGTAATGGCCGTTAAAGACATGAGCTTTGGGACTATTTGGAAACAAATGGTCATTTCACCAGAAAACTAAAACAAACTGAGCAGTTGTACTCAGCTTTCCTTCTTCGGCTCTGTGCCATATTTATAGGTCAACTCCAACTAGTCAGTCCTAGTGAGTTTTTTCTTTGTCAGCAATATGAAGTTTCACCGAGGCAGTGGTTAGCTCTGTTCTCACTCCATGCTCTGGTAGCAGGTACATGTTTATTTTCTTTATTTGAAGAAAGTACGCCAATAAAATAAAATTATAAAACAATTAAGCAGAATTGAAGCCAGTCAACTCCAGTTTATCCTGGATGAAGGCTGCAAATAAATGCATGTATAATAGATTTTGCCTTTCTGTTTCTTCTTTTATATTTTAGTGGCATTTTGATTTAAAACACTTATTTTACATTGATGGTAGCATTGCAGGGAATTTTAAGTTATATACTAGTTCTTCTACCTCATTCAGGGTATAACTTTCTGACTATTGTGTAAAATTAACTGTATGATGATTCCTTAAGAAAAAAGGGCTCATTTTTTACCCCTTCAATAGTCTACAAGGTGTTAAAATGTATGAAAATAAAAGAAGAAGGAGAATACATTTGATAAAAATGCCCACTTTTCAGTTGGACAATTGGAGTGGATCAGTTTGTTTTTGTTGAAAATATGCTAAGTAATGAAATAGTAAAGCTTTAAAGAATTGTTGGTGGGCAAAAAGGCAGGAGAAATAGGAAGCAGGTAGGACTTGGTGTTAGGTTTATGCACGATGCTTGGTGACTTTAATTTTCTTTTTTTGTGGGCTGCATTAAGTTGCTTGTTACAATTTTGGGTTAAGTCTAGCTGGTATCAGTTATTTAACTGTTCCCTTTGGCCTCTGAGGAGAAAGAATGGTAGAAAGAATGGAACATGAATGCCATTTGGTCAAAAGATTCAGGTTCCTCTAATGGCAGGACTCCAGATGCTGATACTGAGCTTTGGGCAGAAGTTTGGAAAAAGTGGCTATGAAGAAGTTGAGAACTTAAACTAGCCATGGTTCCTTCAGCAAATTCTCACAGAGACTTGGGCTCATGAAACAACCAAGAGTAAGAACCTTGAGACTGCTACCTCTTCATCTTAGAGATGAAGAAACTGAAGCTGCATATGGAAAGGCTGAAGGCTAGAGAGGTGACATGAAGTCACTCATGAAGTCAGGGCAAAGCTGGTGTTATGACGCATGGCTCCCTTACCATGATGACATTATAGCTGGCATTATAACTGCGGTCACAGTAGGGACTAGGATACCTGCAGAGTTGTAGAGGCTGATGGTAAAGTAGACAAGAGCACAGATCACTGGGCTGGGCAGCAGAAAATCTAGGTCAAAGTTGTTTCCCTGAGTCTTTCGACAAGTCACAAATGCTCTAGATATCAGTTTTCTGATTGACAGATGACTACATAACAGCCCCCGTTGACCTCAATGGATCAAATGAAATGTGGGTTGTGAAGATGCTATGACAACCAAAGGCAATACATGTGTAGGGCATTACAGAATACAATCGGCCATTCCTTCCCTAAGGAATTCTCAACAATTATTCAGAGCTGCCAAAGCATCTTAATTCACTACCACCCAACAGAAGACAACAAAATTATCTGGCAACTCAGATGAACCTGCATCCCACACACAGTTTTAGTTATGTGTGTGTTGAGAAGCTTGCTTTTAACTCAGTAAGTTGTAAACATTTATTTCATTTATTTATTCATGAACTCATTTATTGAATAAATGAAGCACAAAAAATAGTAGACATAGTGCCTGCCTTTCCCTCAAGGGAAAAACAAACAGATAAATGTGATTTATATGACAAGTGTTATATATTAAGGACTTGGAAAGACTAAGAGAGGAGGTAAAGGGTTAGGAGGAGGTTTTAAGAAAGAAGTGGTCTTGAAGGTTGAGTCATATCGGGACCTGCTGAGAAGGTAAAGACATGCTGAGATTTTGACCAAGAGAGGAAGCTTAATAAAGTCATGAGAATGTGACAGTAAGAGGCATGTATGGGAAATATTGTGCTGTCCAGTGAGACAGAGGGTAGAGAATATGGAGAGACTGTTGAGAAATGGTTCTACACAGGCAAGGTAAGGTCAGTCATGAAAGTCCTTGATTAGCAGCTAGGGAGATTAGTGTTTTTCCAACAGACCTGGGAGGACACTAATATTTATTCTATAGCAACATTCTTCCAGCTAAAAATGAGGCAAGCTAATTAATTAAATTTATAAATAATTTGTACAAGTACAAGGAAATGTAAGAAAACTACTAATTCAACTATCTGGAACTATGGTTATAACCCTTAAGTGAACATTGTTCTAGACTTTTCTCTACTCTTACATACAAATAGATTAAAAGATAAAGATACTTTTATAAAACAGGATTGTTTTCTGGTTCTGGCAACAATTATACAAATAAAAATAAAATATAGATTAATCTGGGAAAAAGATCATTTCTGGTATGATGGCATGCCAGAAATAAGACAATTTAGGTTTAAGCAGTAAACTTATGAATGGATGCTGTGATGGTTTTGAAAGATACTAGGTTGGATAAAGGGATTAGAGGCTGAGGTTTTAATGCTCATGTAGACGTGGGAAATATGGCATTGGGCCTGACTGAGGCAGGCTGCTGGAACACAGATCCCTATTTAAACTGGGACCCTGGAAATGAAAAGTTATTCCCTTGGTAAAAGGAGACTAGCAAAAAAAATTACTCACTAGCTCAGGTAGTGTGACTAGAAAATTTGTTACTTTTTGGTACTCTGGATGGGAAAATATGAGGGAAATGAAAGCTCCTGGTCACCAAGAGTAGATGTAAAGTTGACATTTACATTCTCCATTTAATGCTGGAATATTTAAGCTGAGAAACTAACATAAAAACTATTTTAGACAAAAGCAAAAGTTAAATAATTCTATAGCAAGACTTTTACACTCCAGGATGTGCAGGTATTCTGGGGGAAAATGGAGGGAAACAAGTAAAACCTGTAAATTCCATGGGGAAATAATCTATAATGAGAGTCAGCAGACTGTATGAATAGGAAGGCTAGTATTCCCACAAACTTGAAATAATAGCACAATCTGAGAAAGACTATACAATAACCATGCTTCAAATGGCTAAAATGAAAAAAGAAGAAATGAAAATCATAAGGAGAGAACAGTACACTGTGAAGAGATAAATTTGAAGAAAAAAAATAGAGCTTCTAGAAATATAGGCATGTCATTGATACCTCCATGAATGAGTTATGTATTAGATTATATGCAGCTGAAGAAAGAATTAGCGAATTGGAAGACAACTGAGAAAATTATGTAGAATGTCGCACAAAGAGATAAAGAGATGGAAAAAACTGAAAAAATATTTAAGAGACATGAAAGATTAGGAAGAGATATTGGAGAAGGGGCAATTCTTGAGATAATGGCTTACAATTTTCCAAAACCGATGAAAAATACCAGCTTTTAAAGACCTATGTACTCAGTGGCATGCTGGTAAATGTTAACAACCAGCTCTTCATGATTGAAAAAAGCTCTGATTTATAGTGTTTGTTAATTTCTGTGGGGAAAATCCTGTCATCATGGCTAATTTCAGGTTACTAGTATGACTTCACTGAAATGGGGATTGGGAAGAGATGTGCATAACTGTCTCTTGTGAGCCAGTATGAGCTGACTTCAGAACACAACTGCATATGCTAAATGCAGTAATTATTCATCAGAAGAGAATCTGTGTTTTGTGTCTACAACTAAGATATTATCATTGTCATGGATGTTCTACAGTTTCACTACACTGTAGAACATCCATGACAATGATAATATCTTAGTTGTAGACACAAAAGACAGATTATTTTCTGACGAATAATTACTCTGATGGTAGACTTCTCATTGGTTTAAACCAATCAGAGCCAACGCTTGGTACTGAGCATGGGATCAGGGAGCCAAAGCATAGGAGTTATGGAGAGGAGGAGTGGACATCTAAATGAAAACCTGTTCCTGTTAGGAAGTGGGAAGGGAAATGAATATGAGGTGAAAAACTTAGCTATATCTATAATATGGTATGTATTTTTCAATCAGAAGATTCAGGCTTTTCTTCATTTTGGAGAAATTTTTTTCTTCTTATCATCTTTGAATGACTTTTATATTCCATGTATTTGATTCTACACCTAAGGGAGACCAAAAACTTGTCCTTATTCTAGGCTGTCCATGTCATTCTTCTATATTTTCCTCTTATTTTAATCTCTGCCTTTTTTCTATGCATTTGCTAAGATTGTTCAAGCCTTTTTTGTGTGTGTGTGTTGGGGGGCAGGGGAGAGGATAATCATTTACTTTTCAGCTGAGTTAGCCTTCAATTTGTTTTCTTAGTTTTTTAGTTTCCCTTTTCATCTCATTTACCTTGCTTTTTTGAATTAATCTGCCTATGAAATTATTATATAGATTGAAGTGCTCATGGGGAACACTTTTCTATTCCATGGTATGTAGAATGACATTTGTTTAATCTGGTCTCTACCTCTGGGTAGATGTTACTGATTTACAGAAGTTACTGATATGGAGAAGGGAGCCAACTAGTGATATAAATGAAAGTTCCTGGATGGAGGTGCACTTTCATTTTGTTAGTTATGTGATAAGCAGAGTTCCAGCTTTGAGCAGTCCCCTTAGGTGTGTCTTGCTTTCTCTTTCCCCACCCCTCATTCTCTCTTGCCTAACTGCCATAGACTGTGACATCTTCACTCTGCACAGAGAAGAGTATTAGGTTCTAATAAATTGCTTCTATAAATTTGGTAGCATAAATTTGACAGGACTTTAGGGAGTTGATTGACTGGAAGCGGGTAGGCTTCCTTGAGCCTGATAATATGGTTCCTCTCATCCTCCTGGATATGACCTGAATTTACTTGATGTCCAACAGGTTCTAGACATGCAGCCTTTGGAGCAGGGGGTGAATTTGTCAGGACTCGTTTCCTTAAAAGTGGCAGAAATTCAACCTGAGTTAGTGTAAACAAAGCAAAATATAAAAGAGAGATGCTGTAGCTTATGTGCTGAAATGATGGGGTGAGCAGAGGAGCTGGTCTCTGAGTGATGAGGTCCAGGAACTGGCACCTCAGGGCTTCCTTGTCACCTCTCATTTCTGCTTCTGTCTAACTTCTAGCTGTCTTCTCTCCAGCTGACTGGTTCCATGAGGCTCCAGGAGCCCAGAATGTTATGTTCTTAGAGTCTGCTGACCAGAGAGGAAAGAAAGCTCTTTCCCTCCAGACCTCGTGAGAAAACCCAGAGGAAGATTCTGATTGACTCCTACTGATCACGTGTCCAGCTGTGGGTGGGGTTTTGGGATAGTAAATTGGCAACTTTCATCAGAAATAGGTGTTCTCTATAAAAGCAAGGGAGGAGGTGATAGTCTGAACACATAAAATAACACATTTTCACTGAGGGGAGGAATAAAAGCCTCCATATGCTTTGCAGGAACTAAATTCACCCCTGCCGAGCTGTCAGGGGATATGACCCTTTATTCACATCCAAGTATATGAGTGCCATTTGATACCTTTACCATGCTCCTCTTTACCAAACCCAGAAAAATTTCACTTGTTGATTTGGTAACCTCAAATAAAAATGAACCCCAGGATGTTTCCAGGTTCAGCTTAATTCTGACCAGTTGTCACTTCCTCAGCCCAGGAACTGGTATGGAAATAGGTATTCGGCATCTGCTGCTTTGTGTTATGGCTAATGCACGAGAGAGATGCTTTTCCAGAACCAAAGGGCCCAAGTTACACTGCGGAGGATGAAGAAAGACTGCAGGGGACCAACTGGTTTTTGTTTGGACCACGATTAAGAGAAGGTTCAGTTCTAATGCTTTTAAAATCAGCTTTGCTCCAAAGCACTTGGGTTATGCTATTTGCCATCTTGCAGAAAGGCTCAGCATTTGAGATGTAAGCCAAATGCTTTTAGCCCACTTATAAAAGACACTGCTGCCCTGGGCCCTGCTGGCTGCAGGAGCTGACTGGGCTAGAAGCCAGCTCTGAGACTATGATAGTGCATGCCATTTAATACGAAGGGGAGAATGGTGACGTGGTTTAGCTTAGGAGCAATGCTAATTGTTTACTGGATACATTTTACACAGCCCAGGCCATTTATTTTAGCCAAATTTCTCTCATTATTACATAATAAAACCTGACATTTAAAAAAGCACATTTACTTATTTATTGAAAAAGCTAGTATGCAGCATATCCTTCTTCTAGGTTCATATACTAAAATCAATGTGCTGGGGAAAAAAGTAACAAAATTATAAAGTCTAGAGATGGGATGATTAGAAGTGATTTTATTTCAGTGGCCTTAAGTTTTATGAGGGAAGAAACTATTGTCTTGTTTAATTATTGTTTTTTAATTTTATATCCAGTGTTAAGCACAATACCTGGTATGTTGTAGGGAGTCATTAAATCTTTAATTAATGAATAAGTAAATGAATACATAAAACATGTAGGAGCAAGAACTGACCAAAGATTCAAATAAAGATTCAGGTAAAACCAAGTCTAAATATGTGCTTGCATACAATGATGGATGGTCACATGAGAACAAAATCTATCTAGTTTTCTCTCTACCCTGTTTTATCTGGAATAGGAAGTAGAAGCTCCAAACCCTCATACAAGTGGATTGTCCTTGCAAGATGTCTGTCTTACCAGAAGTTTCCAGAAATTGCATAAGCCCAGCTTGCCAACTTTCTGTCTATAGTTTCTTAACCAAAGTGTTTCCAGATAAATTTAGTTAGATTTTAGTCAAACACATGACCTAAGTGGCCATATGTAAAGAGTAACTCAGAGCCTTCACCTCAGCTTTGGTATTTATGGAGTTAGGACCAGGTCCATACTCTGTGGGGCCTAGTGTAAAATGAAAATGTGGAGCCCTTTTAAAAAAATTATTAAGAATTTCAAGACAGCGAGAGTAGAACAGTAAACCAAGTGCAGGCCCTTCTAAGCATGGGACCAGCAGGACTGAATAGGAGGCATGCCTACAGGACCAACCCTTTATAGATGGCTCATCTTCTGGGAACTCTGAAAGCACTGCTGAGTTGGTATTCACAGCAAGACCCTATTGAAATTGGTGGGTTGTTTAATTATTTCAAAGATAGAGGTGAGAGGTAGAGAAACTGTAAAGTGTTGGCATAGATGAGACTGGCTTCCCATCTGAGGTGTCTTCCAGCAGAGAGAGTATGACTAAAATTTCATGTATAACGTACTTCCATTCACTTTTAAAATAAGTAGTGTTCCTAGAGCTTACATTACCTTTTTAGCAGTTTGCCTTTGGGTACCCTGAGAGTTATAATATGTGGACCACTTAAAATGTCTTCTGTAAGTTTCACTCATTCTAAGTGTAGTAATTATGGTGTTTGTAATGTTGTCCATGACATGTGATATTATTTTCTAATATTAAACAACTCTATCATTATGTAGCAGCTGCAACTAAACTTGAAGTTAGTTTTCTAATATTTACTCCAATCTGATCTTACCTTATGAAAGTTTATTGGAGAGATCTGAAGCTTATCCTACTGGTCCAGAATTGGGGAGAACTGAGTCCTAGTCCTTTGTAGGCCTCTAGTCTAGTAATATTCAATAAATTGTTCTTGAATGTTTCAATAAGTGGATGTTAAATCATGTCACAGCAATTAACTATAGCTACCAATCAATACTAAACAATTCCTTACCTTTGAACAATGTGAATACTTTAGGAAAATGCATTTTATTCATCTGAAAATCGATCACAAAAAGACATTTTAATGATTCAAATAGTATACTGAATTCTGTCCTCATTGAATTTGAGTACATGTCAAAGAAAATTATATTTCACAAGATAATTTATATGCAATTAATTTTGAATTTACTATAATTATTTTTTTTTTTAGTTTTGTGAGAGATAATTTACATGACATGTAGTAAAATTCTTTCTTTTTAGGTATACAGCTCGATGAACTTTGACAAACTTAAGTGATGCAATTGCCATCACAGTCAAGATACATACATACAGAAAATTTCCATTATCTCAAGTTTCCTTCAAGTTCCTTTGTTGATAATCCCATCTCCCTTCCCTAGAAACCACTGGTATGATTTATTTTCATCTAGTTTTGGTTTTCCTAGAATGTCATATAAATAAAGCCATCTATATGGCAGCCTTTTGAGTCTGGCTTCTTTTAGTTATCATAACATTTTCTTTGCTCCATCAGCAGTATTTGGTAATTGTCTTTTTAAAAAAGTCATTCTAATAGGTATACAGTGGTATTTCATTAAATATGCATTTCTCCATTGATAATGATATTGAGCAATTTTTTCATGCATCTATTTATTCCAGGGAGCTTCTTTGACAGAGTGTGTTGTTACAATGTTTTCCTTTTTTTTTTTTTTAATTTAGGTTGGTTGTTTTCTTATTATTGAGTTTTGAAAAGCCTTATATATTCTTGTTGTCAGTTCTTTATTAGATATATGTTATGCAAATATTTTCTCCCAGTTTGTGTCTGGTTTTCATTTTTTAACTTTGTCTTCCAAAGAGAAGATGTTTTAATTTTGATGAAAGCCAATTTATCAGTTTTTTTCTTTTATGGTTTATGTTTTTTATGTTCTATGTAAGAAATTTTGCCAAAGCCAAGGTCATAAATA
>NW_016809194.1:98902-101214 GCF_001698545.2 Rhinopithecus bieti | reverse complement strand
CCAGGTGAGGCGATGCCTCGCCCTGCTTCAGCTCTCGCTGGTCAGGCTGCAGCAGCTGACCAGCACCGATTGTCCGGCACTCCCTAGTGAGATGACCCCAGTACCTCAGTTGAAAATGCAGAAATCACCGGTCTTCTGTGTGGCTCGCGCTGGGAGTTGGAGACTGGAGCTGTTCCTATTCGGCCATCTTGCTCCGCACGGTCATAAATATTTTTCTATGTTATCTCCTAGAAGTTTTATAGTTTCACATTTCACACTTAGGTCTATGATTCTTTTGAGTTAATTTTATATATTGAGCAAGGTATGGGTTGAAGTTTATATTTTTGCATACGTATATTCAGTCGTTCTGGCATAGTTTGTTGAAGAGACTGGTTTATCCACCGAAATGTTTGACACTTAGTGAAAAACAGCTTGGCCATATGTATGTGACTTTATGTCTGGACTCTATTTGGTTCCACTGATCTATGTGTTTGTTTTTTCACCAATAACAGAATGTCTTGGTTTTATGGTAAGTCTTGAAATTAGGTTCTATGAGTCTTTCAACTTTGTTCTTTTTCAAAATTATTTTGGTTGTACTAGGTCTTCTGCTTTTTTATATAATTAAAAAAAAATTTATTTTAGCCAGCTTGTTGGTTTCTAAAGCATTCTGCTGGGATTGTTATTAGGATAAACTTTATCAGCCAGAGAAATTTCCTCAGCTCTCTTAAGAAACATTCCTTCAATTATTCCCTTGTGTCTGCCTCTATTTCTTGTTTCCATCATCCCCTGTATGCTGAGGCTAACGTGCAGTTGATCCAGAATGACATTAAAGCTATGTAAGTAGCATGAAGGTGGTCCTGTGATTGGGACTGCAGTCTCAGGATTCAGGCTGGCTTTAAACATGGTAGAATTAGTGCTGGAAGTAGCCAGAGGTGAGAGCAGGCAGTGGGGAGACCAACTTTGCGCTATTCCTCTTAGTCTCAAGGAAACTGGAACTAACTTCCTTAGCTTGTTCTACACTCCTCAGAGGAAAGGCACGCTTGCAATGTGAAGAATGGTACTAGGGTTCTTTGACTATTTTAAAGTCTTCTCCTCCCCTTTCTTGTTGCTATTTTGGAAATCTCACTCATCCATCATTTACTCTACTTGTCTCTCCTTCTATCCCCTTTATCTTTTTCTTCTATTGCTCCTCCAATTCTTCCTCAAATTTCTAAAGCTCATTAAAAAACAATGCTCTCTAAAGATTAGAAATGTAAAGTAAATATATTTTGGTAGAAGTTCTGAGATTAAAAAATTAGGTATTAAATTAATCAAAGTTACTGGAATGCGCTGATTGTGATGAATTGTTGGATAAAATGTTCTGACAACCTAGGAATGTTTTCCCTGGTTTGACTCCACTGTTAATCCACAACTTCATCTTCAAATAGCAATGTCTCTGTAGTGCATCTTTTACAACTTAGTGGAATCACTGAGTTTCAGATTTTCTTTCTTCTTCGTGCCTGGCAGCCATGGACCAATTAGTCTGAAAATATGAACATTTGGGGAGGATATTCTTCAGTGACTCAGCAGGGCAACAGATGGCAAAATGTTTAATGTTTATTTCAAATCCATTTCCATATTGGATTCACATCCAGAAGTGTTAAAAAACATTTTTAGTTGGAAAGAGACTGTTGTTCACTGTCAGAAAACAATCTCTGTTTGAAAACATCATCATTTGAATTACAACTTCTTTGACAGGTGTGGGGCAGACACTGCAATTTCAAGGATCATGAATATAGCTTTCTATCTTCCCTACCGCACACTCTATTTTACTTATCATGGCTACATTTTCAAATGCTGGTTGTTGTGTTTTTATTTTTTTCTTCTTTTCAGGGGAGGCTTAAGGTCAAAGCTTTATTCCCAATATTAGAAATAGAAAAGGAATAATGTATTTAATTTGACAAGCTTTGAAGGGTTGTTCTTACTGTAAATGTTCACAGGTTATTGTGATATGTTTATATCATCTTCCTTGTAGGGCACATGATCATTATCTGAGTCCTTGGGAGTCAGTTTATGAAATCTGAGTCACACTTGGACCATTATAAAAGCACAGAGACAGGTAGGACTCTCTGCTGACGCACAGTCAATACGTACTGACTGTTCACTCGGATAATAAATGAGCTTTCTATTTAGCTCTCTTCAGGACATGGCAACAAACAGTGAGTTTTAGTGGCATTCATTTATGTGTTCATTCACTAATTCATTTATAAAACTCACATTGAGCAATTACTACATGCATGTGTAGTAATTTATCTGTGGGTGAAAACCAAAAAAAAAAAAAAAAAAAAAAAAAA
>NW_016809194.1:63020-97981 GCF_001698545.2 Rhinopithecus bieti | reverse complement strand
AAAAAAAAAAAAAAAAAAAAAGCTACAATCAAAGACTCTGAAGACCATTGAATTTAGTGACTTTGTCTACAAGATTTATTCCTATTAAAACATTTGTTTTGTTATATAACCATCCTTTTATTTTGTTTTGTTTGATATAACTTTCATTCTATTGTGCCTTGAAAAGTATTCAGGAAAGCTGGTTTCGTGGCTAACTAACAGAGGCAGATTTACCCTGAAGGAAATGAAACTTGTATTTCAGAGCCTCTCTTGCTTGCACAGATCCCTTCTAAGGCTCAGGCAGGGATTCTATAAATGGATTTATATGATCATAGTGTTGGTAAAATTTGCAAGGATATTTTTATTCCATTTGATCAAGACTATCTCCACTTGGAACTTTCCTCTGTCATTCTGCTTCTCATGTCAGATGGCAGTGAAGTGCTGTGGATATTTTGGGGATACAGCTAAGTAAAAGTTCAGTTGGGGTTCACTTGGCTTGGTTTTTGCAAGATATATTTACAATTTGTAGTCTTATGAACAGTTTTCTAGCTGTTTCATGTAGGAATAACATAGGAATATACCTGCTGATCACTGAAATGACTCCCTGAGTGTTTGAACATGAAGTTGCAGGATGGGAAGTCATGGTATGGAGCAGTGCCTGGCATGAGAACCAAATTTGAAATATAGGCAGCCAGAAGCGATCTGTGGAAAATTCTTAAAAACAGTAAGTGTGCAAAATTGTAAGAAATAGACTTAATTATTGTCAATGCATGAGCAAAATGGTTCTCTCCCTTGATGAAATTATCTTCCCTAATGCAGCACATGCATTTGTAAATGCATCATATGGTCTTTTATTTCTATTTATAGGAACTGTATAAAGCAGAATTTATCAGAATTTTAATATTTGCAGGGCAGAAACTATAGTTGTACTATAAATAGGTAATATATTCATGATATTCATGTGACATTGTATGTTTTATGCATCCTAGTGTATTGAATAGCATCTTAGCATGACACTACCATTAGTAGTAATGAACCTGAAATAAACTTTTCTAAGATATCAAGTATATCAAATAAATTTTGAGCAGTTATGCTAGAGGAAAACTAAATTTTTTAAAGAAAGTTTCTCCATCGAAAATATTATAATATTTGGTTATATGAAGAGGCAATCAGAAACAATAGCAAAAAAGTAATATAGAAGGCATTATACAGATATGTCAGCTATTTAATTAATAAAAATATTATTTTGACTTTCTGGATTTTGTGATTATGGCTTTGTTAGCTTTTTAAGTTTCTAATTTGTTGTAATCTGTTTTCTCATTCTAAGTTAATACTTATATTTCTGCCTAATATTATAGTAGCAATTTTGCATTATTTCTCTTAATGATACCTGATATGGTTTGGCTGTTTCCCTACCCATATCTCATCTTGCATTGTAACTCCCACAGTTCCCACGTGTCATGGGAGTAACCTGGTGGGAAGTAATTCAATCATGGGGGCAGGTCTTTCCTGTGCTGTTCTCATGATAGTTAATGTATCTCATGAGATCTGATGGTTTTAAAAATGGGAGTTTCCCTGCACAAGCTCTCCCTTTGCCTGCTGCCATCCATGTAAGACGTGACTTGCTCCTCCTTGCCTTCTGCCATGATTATGAGGCTTCCCCACCCATGTGGAACTGTAAGTCCATTAAACGGTTTTTCCTGTATAAATTACCCAATCTCAGGTATGTCTTAATCCACAGCATGAAAATGGACTAATGCAATATCTTTCAAAACTTTCAAGCTTCAGGTGTCCCAGAAGCTGGATCTGCTCTCTGTTTGCCCCAGATTTTATTTTCTTTGTCCAGTTATTTCTCAAGGAAGAGTAAATCTTTGGGACCACATCAATTCTATGGAAGGAAATAAAGAAAAGGGATTGAGGAGGGGTGCAGTAAAGGGTGAAGACAGGACAAAAATAGAAGTTCATGGGTTGAACAGTTGAATGGTTGATGTAAAGGTGATGATGAATTGAAAGAAGAGAAACATGGTAAGAAGAATGGCAATGGGGACATAGAAGAGTGAGACAGCAAATCTCATTAGTTTAGCAGAAAGACCGCAGAAGTTGGAATCAGGAAGTAAGTTCCCTAATCTGTTCAGCTGGAGGTATGGCCTTGATCAATTCACTTACAGACTCTGGGCTTCCAGTTTCTTCCTTTGTAAAATGAAGATGATAGTAATTACCCTGCCAAATAGAATTGTTGTCAAGATTGAAGACCAAATACATCCCACCTCCAGCCCATAGCATAGCCTCATTGCTGTTCCCATTGTGGTTGATCCAATCTAACTCTGTGGAGGAGGGGAGGAAGGTACAGCAAAATGCAGAACTTCAGATCTCAAGAAAAACGTGAGAGGCAAATGTGAAGTGAAAATGAAGCCAGGAATTGTCCACTTATGAAGGGAAATGAAAGGAAGGCTAAAGCAGGAAGGAGGCTGATTAGAAAAGGTACAAGATGATTTGGGATATGTAAGATAAAAGAGGAGGATGGAGAAAATGGATTTTTTCATAATCTAACTTCTATTCAATGGAACAAGAAGAAAAATGATGGCTCTTTGATGGAATGACAGAGTGGCGCTGGAGAAGCTTCACAGGGCTCTCAGGTCAAAACATTTGAAAGTGGTAGTGTTGACATGTGTGTTTGGCCAGAAGGGTGTTTGCCAATGTATCTGCTTCTATCAGGCTAATGAAGGCTGGCTCCAGGGCTCTTGGACAACAGGCTGGAGAATATATAGAAAGCCCAGAGGCTACAGTCCAATAATGAAGACTCTAGGTTAACATGGGATTTTGCCATTAAATATTGGGGTGAGCCAACAAAAATTTCATTTGTATCTTGTCAATTGTTATTCTTACCAAAGTTGGTGGGGTTGGAGGAAATAATAAGACTGTAAAATAATGAAAAAAAGAAGTGAATCACAGGAAAATAGCATGTTACTTTTAGGGATTAAAAATGTACTCCGGGTAGCTTTTGCTTTAAGAATAGTTAATTTTGAAAGGACAACTTTGCAGTCCGTGAATTAGAACTACATATTTACATGTTCCATTTACAAAGAGATGGAAAGTGGAATTCCTTTAAAATTCATCTTGCTTACAATGCTCAAAATGTCCTCTCAACTCTCTTATTTGACTAGGCCTTGGCATTGGCTATCATTCTTGGTGGGCCTCCATGGGTCAGTATTAGCAAGAATCTTGTGAAGTCAGTTTAGTGAGAACTCCCCAACCTTGGTATCTGATCATCCTTGATACCTGGGTCAAATTTCCCATTCCTCTACTTTCCATATCTGAGGCCTGCCTTCAGCAAGAATCCTGTTAGGTCAGTGTAGCAAGAACTCCTATTACCTGTGATACCTTCTTTTACTAATTTTCTGTACACCCTGTCCCCTGCACCTCTCCCTACTCCGTACCCCCAACGTGCTCCCCAGCTATAAATTTGTGCTTGTTCAGCTCTGGTTTTCATGGACAAATGTAAAGTTGTGAAAGGAAATTGTCATGACCACCTTTGTCCAGGTTAGTAAGCAATCCACTGTGTTCAGCCCTGGATACATCCTTGCCTGAATAATTTTAATAACACTCATACTTGCCTCTTGTATACAATTAAGAATTTCAGAAGCTTTCACATATGTTACTTTCTCCCCACAATGAACCTTGTGACATAGGCAGGGATCTTACAGATGAGGGGACTGGGAGAGTAGAGAGTTCTTCATCTTGGCAAGGGTCCTTCAGCTAGTGATAGCAGGGCTAGATAGAGGTTTCCAGAATCCTCATTGAGTGCTTCGAGTTATAATTGAAGTGTAAAATGTAAAAGAGAAATAGAGTGTGTGAGAGACCAGAATATGCTGCCCCCAAATATGAAGGATTGTTGAGCTGAAGACAATTTAGAAGAAGCAGATACAGAACAGCTCTCTGCTCTCCCTCTATTTGCTAAAAGCAGGGCATAGATTTACAAAAAAGAATGGTATCTCATATAATTATTAGTTATCAATTTAAAAAATAAAATAAAACTGATTAAATAGCCAAAAAGGGGTATCCTGCCTCTCTGTCTGCTGGAGAGAACAAAGATTAACCACTGAAATCAGCTTTGGACCCCTGTTAGCCTTGCGATGACATCAGAAGAAACTACATTAACAAGCTTTACTAACTAACCTTATCTGCCAGTTATTTGCCTTTTCCCAAGCTGCCACCTGTAGAGACTCAAAGTCCTCTTCCCTTGTCTTGCCAACTCTCTAAAAATTTATTGTTCTTTGTTGAAAATGCTATATAAGCTGGAATTTAAAGCCACCTCTTTGAGAACTACCCATTCTCTGGGTGTCTCCCGTGTATATGTGAAGTATTCAGCAAACCACCACGGTACATGTATACCTGTGTAACAAACGTGCACATTCTACGCATGTATTCCAGAACTTAAAAGAAAACAAAATCTATGTACACTTTAAGAAACTTCTGTGTGCTTTTCACTTGTTAATCTGTCTTTTGTATCAGGAGTGGATTCTGACTAAGAACCTATGGGGGTTATTCTTCCCCTACCACTCATCAGGCATGTTGTAGCAAAAACAGCATTATAATAAAGATGGGTTTGTCTACTTTTAAGCAGGGCAATAAAAGTGTTAGGTAGTGAATCAGTATGAACTTAGGCATTAGAATGAATAATTATTTTATGGATATCCTTGACCAATCTACATCTTTCTTTCCCTTTCTTTCCTTCCTTCCTTCCTTCCTTCCTTCCTTCCTTCCTTCCTTCCTGCCTGCCTGCCTGCCTGCCTGCCTGCCTGCCTTCCTTCCTTCCTTCTTTCCTTCCTTCCTTCCTTCTTTTCTTTCTTTTCTTTCTTTTCTTTCTTTCTTGTCTCACTCTGTCACCCAAGCTGGAGTGCAGTGGTGCCATCTGGGCTCACTGCAGGCTCCGCCTCCTGGGTTCACGCCATTCTCCTGCCTCAGCCTCCTGAGTAGCTGGGACTACAGGTGCCCGCCACCACACCTGGCTAATTTCTTGTATTTTTAGTAGAGACAGGGTTTCACCATGTTAGCCAGGATGGTCTCGATCTCCTGACCTCGTGATCTGCCTGCCTCAGTCTCCCAAAGTGCTGGGATTACAGGCGTGAGCCACCGCTCCCGGCCTAATCTACATCTTTCACCTAGAGAAAGAAGTTTCAGTAGATCTAACCTATAACAGAAGATACTTTACTTACACATATCAAGATCAAATCTTGGCTGTAAAGCTGATGATAGACTCAACGTATTATGACATCTTGTATGACATCTTCATCACTCTACCAACTAATGTAAGTATCCACTATTCTCAGACATTGGGTAAAATGCTAGAGGGAAAATGGTGGAAAAGATGCAGTGCCTGCCATCTGGAGCTCTTGGCTAGTTTGTCCAGGAGTGAGACAGTCATCTATCTAGTTACAAAACAGCAAGGAGAGGCGTGTTATTCATGTGAGTGGAGTGTGCTGATTGAAAACACTCCTTGGTCTGCTTAGCTGCGTACCTGTCTATGGCAGGAAGCAGAACCAGCTGTTCTCTTTTTTCCAATTCTTTTCTTTCATTGAATTGCAAATCCTGTTTTCACAACAGCTGCTATTTCTATTGCTATGGAAATGATGACGATGTATATCACAAATTCAAATATTATGACATGATTACAGGACTCAAGAGGAGGAAAAGATGAGCTGTCAAGGGCACAGTTTTCCTCCAAGTCAAATGCCTTTGTTAATGAGCAAGTATGTTAATAAAAAACTATGAAAAGCATAGGAAAAGGCAATTGGCTGGGAGAGTGGGATGTGTAAATGCAGTTCTTCAACAGATTTGCCTGTGGTGAGCTCAGTAGGCAAATCTTAGCACCTTCCATTAGAGTATTTCTTAAGCCAAAATGCCATCCCCCAAAGAACCCAAGAGCTGCAGTCTCCTGTTTTGATGCAAGAGGAGCCTGATAGGTCTTTCTGTGAGTAAAGTCAGGGACTAGTTACCCTTTGTCCCTGGGACATCTCCCTTTCCAGGTCGGAGGTGATGCCTAACATTAAGACTTGCTGAGTTGGCATCAAAATAAACGCTGATAGATATATCATGAGAACGACCACCATCTCTCTGAGCATTTTCAGATTCCTTCTTCTTGGCCTGGATCTTGGGAAAATTGTCCAAGTACCACTGTGGCCTACTCTGTTTTTACTTGCCCCCTGTGAGAGAGTGTTTCAACCGCATTCCTGGAACTCTCTTTCCCCTGCATTGGCAGAGAAATTGCCCATGTGGCTTAATTTTCTGTCTGAGATAGGGTTTTGGAGGGGCCCTGGAGGTTAGGCTCCGAGGTCCGCAGCAGAGTTTTCATGCAAAGCAACAGTCTCTGGTATAAGCAGAGTTGGCTGTGTGTGTCAGTATTCCCCGCCCTCTGGCCTGGTCTTCGAGGATGTCATGGTGAAAGTAAAGGAAACTTTGTTTAGTCTGCACCACAGCCTTGAATAAGCCATAAAAACTCCCCAGGCTGTGACCAGCCCAACTTGGAACGGCAGACCTCCGCTCGTCACTTGTGCACCTTCTTTGTCACTTCATATTTTTTGTGTTTCTCTCTCCACCTTGGTGGCCTGTAAACACACACACACACACACACACACACACACGCATCTGGAAGTTACTGTGCTGATGCTATGTTCTGCAAGGACCCATGCACACATTGATAAAATAATGGGATATATGCATTGCTTTTACCTTTAGGGAACAGGACTAGATATAGATATTTAGAATTCCAGAAACGAGGTGAAATATTTCTCTGATAAAATTCCCTCTTCTGAAACCTCCCACCCCCACTATCAAATACTAGTGGCTTATACATCTTCATTATGATTTGAAGGACTATAACACAGGCATTATTAGAAACATCTTGATTCCTGATAGTTCCTGAAAAAAATCTCCATACCTGTGCTTTGAAAAAAATGTGCTTGAATATAAAGTGGCTGAAAGATTTCTTTGTATGGAAGTCCTTCTGTAACTTAGACAAACTAGAGCAATTCGATTTTTTTTTAATCGGGAAGAAAAAGGAGAAAGGCAAAGGGGAGGAAAAGGAGGAGGAAGGGGAGGAGGAGAATGAATTAAAAAAAAAAAGGTTTGTTGCTGAGTTGAGAATTTGACTAGAAAGCCAAGGCCCAGCTTGGAGCAGAGTTTTACGGCTGAGTTATAAACTCTGAAAATAGGGCTTTATAATGGAAATGTTGACAGACTCTCTACTATAACTGGGCTAGCGGATGCCTGCTGTAATGTACTGTGTAATTTATAGGAGTCACCTGTTAAGCCATCTGGGAAAGAAAATTTCCCTTCTTTTAAAATGTTAATAACTTGATTAACCTTTTGAACTTCATCTTTATTGCAAATGGAGCCCATGCAAGCCAGTTGCTGCTGGATGGCCAATTTGTATTTGCAGATAAAATTTAGCATTAAAACAAAATCCATACTCTGTGGTTTTCTTAGTCTCACCCTGTGAGAAAATGAGTTGCTAAGGGAGAAGCTGCACCCTGATGGCTTAGAGGAAGTGCTTGCTTTCTCACACCAAAGCTGCCTGCAAGTTAGAGAAGGCATTAGGGCATCTTTATGTATGAATCCATGCACACTTTTATCTTCTCTCCTCCATTAGTTTTATGTGAGAAACCAGGAGCTGAGATTCCTCCTACCCTTAGGGGAAAAAAAAAAGATATTGTTCACTCTGGAACCTTGACTCTATAACTATTTAATGAATTGCTAAATGGCTCATATATATGGTTTTATGACTTCTCCACTCGTAGAGCTCAAGGTCCCCAAACATCAAGTCCCTTGTTTTCTTATATTCCTCTTTCATTTTTAGTATTGCTGTCTTCTGTATCTTACAGAATGAGAATTCTTACAGAATATCTCTGTTCTCAACATCTACTCCCAAAGAGACCAGCTCCCTAGGCTGAGCTCCACCAGCTTGCCTCCTCTAATTCTCAGGACCCAGCCATGGGAGTCCTGGACTCTGAAGGAACAAATCTCCCTCAACAATGTAATTTGCAATGACATGGATGAACTTGAAGGACATTATTTTAAGTAAAATTCACCAGGCACAGAAAGACACATACCACATGATCTCACTCATATGGAATCTGTAAAAGTTGATATCATGGAATTGGGAGGAGAATGGTGGTCACCAAGGGCTGGGATGGCTGCGGGAGGGGAAGATGTTGGTCAAAGGATACAGAATTTCATTTAGAGGGCAGGAATAAGTTTAAGAGATCTGCTGTACAACATGGTGACTATAGTTAATAACTATTATACTATTAATAACAAGAATATATTGTATCCTTGACAAAGGCTAAAAGAGTAGATGTAGAGTGTTCTCATATCTATCTCTCTATCTCTCTCTATGCATATATAATTTAAAATGTCATGTTGTACACGATAAATGTATACAGTTTTATCTGTAAATTAAAAAAAGTCTCACTGAACAAATCTAATGGGGTTAGAATTCCTGCAGGCAGCATGGAGCACTTCCATGGATGCTATTTCCATTCCTTGTTGTAGGAAGATTTAATAGTTTTTGAAGATTAAATTACTCACCTGGAATTTTCTGATTTGAGAACGCAATTTCAAAGACAGACCAAGACCCTCTTATCTATTTCTCCTTGTTTGATTTCTCTAGACTGCCTGTTTTACTGCTAATCTGTGTTACAAGTGTTTTGTGTGAGGGACATGTCATTGTCTATAGGACATGGTATTCCCATGTGATCATCATTGGTTAACACAGGAAATCCTTTTTACTTTTCCCTGAGAACACTAAAGAAGTTATACCCCCAAGTAGGTCAAATAAAATAATTATCTTAAGAGATGTAATCAGGGAAGAGCCCATCATGTTAAGAGATAGCCCCACAGTTTCCTCCAATGCTTCGATCTGAGAGACAATGCTTCCCAAAAGGACATATTACCAGGAAGATACTTGTCTGATGGGAGTATATCCTTTTGTACCTTCTGGGAGGTGCATTTCTAATATTTTTTAATTAAGGCGATCAACCTTCCTGGTTTGCTGGCAACTCTGTTTTAGTAATGAAAAGTCCTGCATCTGCAAAAAACCTGTAAGTCCCAGGCAAACTGGGACAGTTGGCCATCCAATGATGGGGGCTTCCTTGAGAAATGATGAGCTCTCTGACACTGGGAACGTCCCCACAAAAGTGGAATGGCTCCCTGCATGGAGGTTGTGGAGGAAGATTGCTATTTTGACAAAAAGGCTGGACTTCACGATCTCTAAGAGTCTTTCTAACTTTAAAATTTAAAATTCCAGATGGCTCCAAAAGACAGAAACATGACAATTAGAGATGGCCATCCAGGAATCTTAAATGCTGGTGTCTTTATGGGTCCTGTGAAGGTTTTACATTTTTATGTTAATCTGGTTTTGTATCGTGTCTAGAACTCTACTATACAGGTTTGTATAGTGCTGTTTTATTTTGCAACACATTATATACTACTTGGCTCCGAACTGCCTCTTCTGCGGTTTTCAAACACTCACCCCTTGATAGGATGGAGCCTGGGCTCTTCAATGGAATATGATGCTCATTGATGCTTCGACTATTTCTCCACTGGAACAGCAGCTCCTGACTACAGTTTGATGTCATCCACCCATCACATGCCCCAGCACTCATATACATTTCACAGATGTGTCAAGAGAGGCCTCAAGATGTTGAGAGAAAAAGTTTGCCAACGCTACAGTGAGGTTGTGAGGCACAGCCAAGAATGAAAAAGTCAAAAATCTGGCTCTGAGTCCTTTTTTCTAATGACTAGACACCACTCCCTCATTGGAACGTACTTGGTTTTAATGCCTTAAAGGGACACAGAGAGCTGGCTGGCTTACAGAACCAAGAAATACTCTTCCTCCTGCCAGAGTGGTATAGCCTTTCCTGCCACCATCTTGAGGCCAAGGCTTTCAGCAGACCCAAAGAGTGAGTAGCAGCAAGATGTATTGCAAAGAGCGAAAGAACAAAGCTTCCACAGTGTGGAAGGGCACCCAAACGGGGTGCCACTGCTGGTTGGGGCAGCCTGCTTTTATTCCCTCATCTGACCCCACCCACATCCTGCTGATTGGTCTATTTTACAGAGAGCTGATTGGTCCATTTTGACAGGGTGCTGATTGGTGTGTTTACAATCCCTGAGCTAGATGCAGAGTGCTGATTGGTGCGTTTACAATCCTTTATCTAGACACAAAGTGCTAGACAGAAAAGTTCTCCAAGTCCCCACTAGATTACCTAGATAAAGAGTAGGGAACAAACCTTGAGCTAGACACAGGGTGGCTTATCGCGTGTATTTACAACCCTTAGCTAGACACTAAAGTTCTCCAAGTCCCCACTAGACCCAGGAGCTCCAGCTGGCTTCACCGCTAGTGATACCACCACCAGGGCTGTCAGGCCTGAGCTGGCCCACCAGTCTAGCTCCATGCACCCGCCAACTCCTCATCAGCCCTTGGGCAGTTGATGGGACTGGGCACCACGGAACAGGGGACAACACTCATCGAGGAGGCTTGGGCATGGCAGGCTGCAGGTCCCCAGACGTGCCCTGTGGGGAGGTGGCTGAGGCCCACCAAGAATTCGAGCGGAGTGCAGGTGGGCTGGCAGTCCTGGGGGACCTGCTGCACCCTCTGCAGCTGCTGACCCGGGTGCTAAGCCCCTCACTGCCGGGGGCAGCAGCGCCAGCGCCGGCCAGCTGCTCCGAGTGCAGGGCACCCTGAGCCCGTGCCCATCGGAACTCGCGCTGGCCCGCGAGCCCGGCTCGCAGCCCCGGTTCCCGCCTGTGCCTCTCCCTCCACACCTTCCTGCAAGCAGAGGGAGCCGGCTCTGGCCTCGGCCAGCCGAAAGAGGGGCTCCCACAGTGCCGTGGTGGGCTGAAGGTCTCCTCAAGTGCCACCAGAGTGGATGCCGAGGCCGAGGAGGTGCCAAGAGCGAGGTCTGCTAGCTTGTTGTCATCTCTCAATATGACCTTAACTGTGAAGGAAATGAGTACTTTCGAGCTTGTATCTGCACATGGATAGACCAGATCAATGGAAAGACTTGTCCTGGTCTGCATCAATCTTGGCTTTCCATAGACTTGAGTTTTGACCTTTGCTTTCGTGTGATGCCATGAGCTTATATACTGGGATATCATTAAAACATCCCTACGACACTTGTCATTGTGTGCATTGTAAGAAGGTATTTAAAAGTTACTTTATACAGCGTTTTCTCTCTAGGGAGCCCCGGGAAAAATTTTTTCCAGTCTCAGGATTGAGAATAGTTCCATATTTTTGGCAAACTGATTTCATTTTAGCTTATGGAGTTTGTGATTCTTTTAACATTATGATTGTTTGCCTTTTTGAGCTGGGTCTTAATAGTCATTTAGTTCAATCAGTTCCACTCAATACTTGTGTTTCCCCTCAACTAGATGTATAATCTAGTTAGAAAAACTTTTTAGACTGTAGCCTATGGCCTATGCTAAAAAATGCATTTTGCATTGTAACCTAGTAAACACACACACACACACACAAGAAAGGTCACAAAACAATATTGATATCTATTGTAATGCTCTCTGATACCTTTTATTCTTTTCTATTTAATTTCATTCCATTCTCACTTTTAAAACTACTGGTTACAATCCACTAAATTCACTTGATAACGCTTTAGTGAGTTGTGAGCCATAGTTTGAGAAACACTGATCAAATCCTTCTCTTGAACACTTCCAGCTACAGACACTTCAATACTTCCCAGGGAAGTCCATCTTATCATCAGAAAATTGGAGCTTCTCTTTCAACTGAGCTTAAACTTGCCTCAATAGATCCTACCCAGTGTCCTCCTAGTTCTTTCAGTTTCATGCAGAAAAGTCCAATCCTTATTCCTGACTACCCTTCCAATATTTGAAAAGAATGTATCTCCCTAAAAATTCCTCACCCACTTGCATGTGCTTGTGGCCAGACATCAATAGCTGAAACAAAGTGTGAAGCCAGAACAATTAGAAATGTTCCCTGAAGCATTTGAGTAATTTGAAGGCAAGTGTTGCTTTTTAAAATGGCTCATTTTAACTGAACAATTGCCCCAATTCCCTACTTTATTTCAGCTGTAGGAAACCTGGCTGAACTCCCGCTACATATTGATTTTGCTCAAAGGTGGCAAGCGACAACACAGCCATTACATAAATGACATGAGAAAACAGCCTTCTTCCCCTGTGGTATTTAGCACAGTCCACAGATGGCAACGACCTAATTCAGCCCAAAGAAGAAACAAGTGAAATCATTCACTCAATTACTTTCATTGGGTAGAGGCAGTGTGGCTCTCCTGACCCTCCTAGAAGAAAAAAAAAAAAACCCTTCCTGAAACTGCCATGCATGGGTAATTTCATTACGACAGAGTTCCAGTCACCTCTTGTTTTCTTAAACTTGTATTATTGAAAGATTAGTCTTCTGTTTATGGTTACATTGCCAAGTATCCAAAGCAGAACTCTCCTTCATTCAGAGTTAATCGAACTGAAATGGACATGGCATTAAGAAGGCCTATGGCTCTGTGAGATCAGAAGAATTACTCAATCTGTACCACTTAGGATATAACGTTTTTTTGAAAGCAGTTAGGACAAATTGACAAAGACTGCTCACTTCAGAATACAGAGGTCAAAGTGTAGTTCAGAAAGACTTTATTATAATTACATGCTGTAATGGGAAAGATTGAATTTTGTATGGCTGGGCTCACTTAAGTGATGGCTAAACCCAACGTTGAGAGATGATCACGGATATTTACTTTCTCCTTGATCCCTTATATAAAACTAAACTAATGAGTAAGTCTGTGTCTTTGAAGGGAAGTCGTGGAGAGAATGACTTTCTTAGAAGAGGAGATGCTGCTATTTGAAAATAAAAGGTACTTTGAACTGGGTGAAACTCTCAAACATGGAGGACAAAACCACATGGTGGTTTAGGAAGCATAATGAAAATAACCTTGGCCTTCTCTGCAGTCAATAGCTTTGTTCACGTCGTCTTTTCCTCTTGCTTTTGAATGGTTGGGAATCATCAAGATGTGGACAAACTGATTGCAAGGTTCTAAGCTACTAGTCTGGAGACCAAAAATAATACACAGATAGATTTGGTTTGGCATGTACAATGTACAAACATCAAAAGATCTATTCATGATAAGAATATTCAGAAAAATATGAAGCGAGGGAAACTTTCTCTACTTGATAAAAGCATGTATAAAAATCTTCAGCTGACATCGTACTTAGTGGTAGAAGACTGAATACTTTTCCCCTCAGATCAGGAATGAGGCAAGGATTCCCTGTCACTCTTACTCGACAGAGTGCTGCAAGTTCTGGCTGGTACAATAAAGTGAGAAAAAGAATTAAAAGGCACACAGATTGGAAAAGAAGAAATAATGCTGTACCTACTTTCAGATGTGATTGTTTATGAGGAATCCAAAGGAAGGTCTACCAAAAAACTAGAACTAAGTTTAGCAAGGTTATAGGATACAGAAGACATTTATGTGTCCAACAAACATATGAAAAAAAGCTCATTATCACTGGTCATTAGAGAAATGCAAATCAAAATCACAATGAGATACCATCTCACGCCAGTTAGCATGGCGATCATTAAAAAGTCAGGAAACAACAGATGCTGGAGAGAATGTGGAGAAATAGGAACACTTTTATATTGTTGGGAGTGTAAATTAGTTCAACCATTGTGGAAGACTGTGGTGATTCCTTAAGGATCTAGAAGCAGAAATACCATTTGACCCAGCAATCCCATTACTGGGTATATACTTAAAGGATTATAAATTGTTCTACTATAAAGACACATGCACATATATGTTTATTGCAGCACTGTTCACAATAGCAAAGACTTGGAACCAACCCAAGTGCCCATCAATGATAGACTGGATAAAGAAAATGTGGCACATATATACCATGGAGTACTCTGCAGCCATAAAAAAGAATGAGTTCACGTCCTTTGCAGGGACATGGATGAAGCTGGAAACCATTCTCAGCAAACTAACCCAGGAACAGGAAACCAAACACCTCATGTTCTCACTCATCATTGAGAGCTGAGCAATGAGAACACATGGACACAGGGAGGGGAGCATCACACACTGGGACCTGTCAGGGGGTAGCATTAGGAGAAATACCTAATGTAGGTGATGGGTTGATGAGTGAAGCAAATGACCATGGCATGTGTATTCCTATGTAACAAACCTGCACGTTCTGCACATGCATCCCAGAACTTAAAGTATAATAAATATTTTAATATAGTACCAATTAACATGTGGATACTAAAATCGAAAGTATAGTACCTTTTACAATTGCTAAAAAACACTTTCGTGTATATCTAACAAAACATGAACAGGATTTAAAGGCTGCAAAGTATAAAACTCTGATGAAAGCAATCAAAGAATAGACATTATTCTATAGGTGGAGAGATAGTCCTTGTTCATGGACTGGAATACCTTCCCTAGTAAAGACATCAATTTTCCCCAAATTGACCTGCAGCTTTAATGCATTTCATAATCCCAGCAAGATTTTTTTATAGATGTAGAAAAAATTGTCCTTGAATTCATACAGAAAGGCAAAGGGACTAGAATAGCTAAAACCATTTTGAAAAGATAAATATAGTGGGAGAACTCAGTCCACCCAATTTCAAGGTTTATTGTATAGTTACAGCAATCAAGACAGTGCGGTATTAGCAGAGGCTAGGTCATAGATCACTGGAATAGAATAGAAAACCCAGAAATAGACCCACATGAATATTCCCAACTAACTATTGACAAAGGTGCAAAAACAATTCAATGAAGAAAAGAGCCTTGTCAACAAATGGTGCTGGAGCAAGTAGGCGTCCACAGGCAAAACCAAAATGAAACAGAACAGCAACAACCCAGAATCTCACCCTGCCTCACACCTTATACAGAAATGAACTCAAATGGACTTAAATGTAAAAACAACAACAAACCCAGAATCTCACCCTGCCTCACACCTTATACAGAAATGAACTCAAATGGACTTAAATGTAAAATATAAACCTATAACACTTTTAGAAAAGATAAAGGAGAAAATCTCCAAGAACTAGAGGTAGTTGAAAGGTTCTTGGACTTGACACCAAAAGCACAATTCCTGAAAGATAAAATGGATAAATGGCACTTCATCAAAATTAAAAATTTACGCTCTGTGGAAAACTCTGATAAAACACAAGCTAAAATTGGCTGAAAATATTTGCAAACTACCTTTCTGACAAATAACTAGTATCTAGAATATATTTTAAAATCTCAAAATCAATGGTAAAGACAAAACAAAACTCCAAATAACCCAATGAGAAAATGAGCAAAAGACATAAATAGACATTTCTCCAAAGAGGGTATACAGATGATAAAGCAGCACATGGAAGGGTGCTTAACATCATCAGCCATTATGGAAATGCGAATTCAAATGACAATGAGATCTTACTATGTACCTATCAGAATAGCTAAAATAAAAATGATAGAACATCAAATGCTGGAAAAAATACAGAGAAACTGAATCACTCATACATTGCTTGTGGGAATGTAAAATGGTAGAGCCACTCCAGAAAACGGGATTGAAAGTTTCTTAAAAATCTTACCATGTACCTATATTATTATCAGTTCTTTGGAGAGATTTTTCTATCTGCCTTTCTGACTACCACCAGATACAAAGTGAGTTCTTCAAAGATACAATAGAGACATGACTTATTTTACTCTCTCAAGCCAGCCAGGATACATGAAATGTAGTAGGTGTTCAGGAAATGCTTAGTGAATAAGCTAAAGTGCTTACAATAACATCAAAGAGAGTCCAGTCATCTTGGGTGGGAAGAAAAAGGGTAACAAAGAGGAAAAGAGCATAGGATTGATGTTAGGAAGGTCTGGGTTTTCTTTCCTATATGACACAGCAGTGGCATTCCAGAAAAAGGGCATTTATTCCAGAGAAATGAAAATTTATGTTCTTACAAACATGTATACAAATATTCACAGCAGCTTTATTCATAACAGCCAGAATTTTGAAAAAATCCAGATGTCTTTAAATGAGTGAATGATTAAACAAATTGTGGTCCATCCATGCCATCAAATACTACTCAGCAATAAAAAGAAACAAAATATCAATAGATGCAACAACCTGGCTGAACCTCCAGGGAATAACGTCCAGTGAAAAAGAACCAGTCCTAAAAGTTTACATACTGTGATTCTATTTCTATAACATTTGTGACATTATACAATTATAGAAATGAAGAACAATTTAAGGGTTGCCATAAATTAAGGAGAGAGTGGAAGCAGGGAAGTGGATGTGACTATAATATGGCAACACCAGGGATCCTTGTAGCAATGGAAGTGTTCTGTATCTTGACTTTATCCAAGTCAGTTTTCTGGATGTGATATTGTACTATAGTTTTGCATGATGCCACCTTTGTGGGAAACCGGGTAAAGGCTGCACAGGATCCTGGTATTCTTTCTCATAAGTGCATCTGAATCAATACTTATCTCAAAAGAGAAGTTTAAAATAAGTCTTAAGATAGGGTTTTTAGTTCACCAAAGCCCCTGCTATTTTTATTGTTTTCCACCTACTAATTTGCTTTTCACAGTGTGTTATATGTCTGGCACCCAAAGGCATGGGAAAGAGAAAGAAAGAAAGGAGAAAGAAAAGGAAGGAGAGAGAGAAAATGGGATTTTGCTAACAAAATACACAGAAGAAATGTCATATGGTGTTCCTCTATTGCAGACAGATGAATTCATTTTAGATAATTGAGTGGGTTTTAGTATTTGGAGAAATTGTAGTCTCATAATTGTTCAGAGACCCATATTGGAGAATGGGACCATATTTTTGGTAACACATTATGCTCTAAGGATCACAGTGTATCTCTCTCTTCCATTAAATTCCTTGAGGGCAGGGACCATGATGTTTACTCTTTATACTCCCCTCCATTCTCCTGTCTTCCCTCCCCCAGCATAGAGGCTTAATCCAGCATTTAACAGGGGAGAGAACAGATTTCTCTGTTGATTAATAACACAGCATGATCACAGTACTAACCACAAATACCCATGATCTGTTACTACCTTTCCAACCTTTTTCTGTATGACTTCCCTCTAGGTGCCTAGTGCTTTAGCCAACCTCAACTGCTTCAGGCTATGCACACATTGAGGAGTTTTTTCACCTCTCTGCCTTTTTTCCATACCATTTCCTTTGTTTAGTATATAGGTCCAGTTCCTACTGATCCTTTCACTGTTCAATCCAAAGGCTACCTCTTTGAAGAAGTCTTCCATGCTGCAAACACTATTTACAGTTGATATCTTTGTTACTTTCAGCTTTGTAGAAAAGATTTCTGTGGGTTCTGCCCTGTGCTACTGTAAGCCACTTGGGGGCAGATCTGTCCCGATCCTTCTAGATCTTCCCACAGAAACTTGTACAGAGTGCTGCCCATAGTGGAGGTTCATACATGTGCATTGAAAGAGGAAAAAAAAAAAAAATGAAATCAGAATGACCAGGTTAGTGTAATGGATGCTCTAAGGGTAGCTAAATAAAAATGATAGGAAGCTAGAAAGGAAACCCAAGAGTGGGTCAGAAGGAAAAGCAGACAATGTTCAAATGTTTTAAGGCTGATTTTATGTGGCATTGGTAGAGATTAGGCTGCTCACCACAGCCAGTTTCACTGTAAATCATGTAACAGACCTTGTAGAAATGCCAAGATAGTAGAAGTCTGCTTAAAATGCAGAGGTCTGAGAAACGCTTGACTTGAAACATTGTTTACTTTCTTCATTAGGAACTAAAGAGAAGCAAGTACAAGGCAGCGGGTAGCAGTTACCTAATATCTTTGCCGAAAGAGAGATTTTTCAAAATGTGCTTTTCTCACTAATCTTTGAGGGGAAATGAGGTTTATTTATGGTGTCAGAAGAGAACAAGGCATTAATAGTAAAAGATTTTATATGACTTCATGTTTTTAGGAAAGTCATTTGTTTACAAATCCGACTCAATCAAACCCAAAGGTATTTAATATATTCCAGATTTGAATGTCACCTGATTTTTTTTACCCAAATTTCAGACTAGAGGAAGTAATTCTGATAGAGTGTATACACTGATGTAAGAAGATATAGATTATAAGGATTTCCTAGCCAAGATGAAAATCTTAGACCACCCGATAGTCCAGGGGAATAATGGAATAATTAAATGCATTTCTTCCATCTCCAGCTTTAACTAAGATTGTGTGGTAATGGGGCTGTCTAAAGTTACTTAACTGTTTTGCTTGATAATTCAGGATAACAATCATTTGACCAAGAAATAATTATGTAAATAAGACACAAACAGACTGTAGTACAGCTATATGAAAATAATTATGGTTAATTTCATTCTCTTTCATTTGCTCACTTTTTTTTTTTTTTTTTTTTTTTCTTTGAGATGGAGTCTTGCTCTGTCACCCAGGCTGGAGTGCAGTGGCACGATGTCAGCTCACTGCAACTTCCGCCTGCTGGGTTCAAGCAATTCTCCTGCCTCAGCCTCCTGAGTAGCTAGGACCACAGGTGCATGCCACCATGCCTGGCTAATTTTTTGTATTTTTTAGTAGAGATAGGGTTTCACCATGCTGGCCAGGCTGGTCTTGAACTCCTGACCTCGTGATCTGCCCACTTTGGCCTCCCAAAGTGCTGGGATTACAGGTGTGAGTGACTGCGCCTGGCCTGCTTACCAATTCTTAAAGAAGATATCTAGTCACTAAAAATGATATCTCACATTTGGCCAAAAGTTTATTCTTCCTAAAATATGTTTGCATAGTTTGTTTGATCTTTTTGAGATGGAGTCTTGCTCTGTCACCCAGGCTGGAGTGCAGTGGCACGATGTCAGCTCACTGCAACTTCCGCCTGCTGGGTTCAAGCAATTCTCCTGCCTCAGCCTCCTGAGTAGCTAGGACCACAGGTGCATGCCACCATGCCTGGCTAATTTTTTGTATTTTTTAGTAGAGATAGGGTTTCACCATGCTGGCCAGGCTGGTCTTGAACTCCTGACCTCGTGATCTGCCCACTTTGGCCTCCCAAAGTGCTGGGATTACAGGTGTGAGTGACTGCGCCTGGCCTGCTTACCAATTCTTAAAGAAGATATCTAGTCACTAAAAATGATATCTCACATTTGGCCAAAAGTTTATTCTTCCTAAAATATGTTTGCATAGTTTGTTTGATCTTCTTACCATAATCTTACGATTCAAGCAAGGATTATTATTTGTGTTTTACCCAAGAACAAACTAAGACTCAAAACATTCAAACAAATCCTCAAGTCCCTCAAATCTGCCAAAGAAATAATATATGAGATTTTAGAGCTGGAAGGAATCTCATGAGAGGATACCTGTTTTCGTAAGCCTCATTAGATATGCTTAATAATGTAGCTGATTGAGCAGTCTTTTGATCCAACTGCCACTTTAAGGTGTGTGGTGTTACTTTCTCGTTTTGCAGATTAGGTATCTGGGAGGTTTGCACCTTGGCCAAGGTCACATGGCTGGGATGCTTTGGTGGCAGCATGCACACTTGACAGTGGGACACACTTCACAGTGGGGCAGGGGAGCTGCTCCGAGGTTTTACTGTGCATCAGTTAAGGTCTTGTTCTAGAACATCCAGACTCACTTGTGTACCCCAACTTCCACCCTGAATCTGCAGGGGAGATGTGACATGAAATGAAGTGACTTGCACTTACAGGCAAATCAGAAAAGCGATGATGTCCCATACTGAGGGGATCCCTGTACACAAAAGCAGATAGTAAGGCTCTGCAGGAGACCCCATGGCAGGTGAGCTGCTGGGTAACTCACTCATTAAATAGTGGGCTCCACCACTGATGATACCAGCATCTTGCCTGAGGAGTCTTAGCGTACTAATGAAGCTACCACAGCTCGCAGACAGCAGAGACCTAGCACAGAGTCTCCTAGAAGAATATCTGGCACAACAAGCTGAGGTGTAATATATAAGGGAGGGGTAAAGAGTTTTCCCCTCTGAAAAATGGAACACTGATGACAACAGATTTCTTCAGTGGATTTAAATCCTATTTAAGAACAGAATTATCTAGTCAGATTGCTTGCAGCATTTTCTTCCCTTCATAATAATGGTAGCAAGAAAGTTGGAAGGCAGTACAACCTGAGTATCCCTTTTCTGAAATGCTTGGGATGAGAAGTGTTTCAGATTTTGAATTTTTTCAAATTTTGAATATTTGCATTATACTTACAAAATCCAGAAATCTAAAATCCAAAATGTTCCAAAGGACATTTCCTTTTAACATGACCTTTGAGTGTCTTGCCAGCACTCAAAAAGTTATGGGTTTTACAGCATTTCAGATTTTGAACTTTTGGATTATAGATGCTCAACCTCAACTTTGTGCTTTGAACTAGGTAAGCCCTTTTGAGGGTTCCTTTCAAATTCCTAAACTATAGCTTTGGGAGTCATTAAACTGAAAGCTTTCCCAGGATTTGTGGTTAACTGAATTGTATTAAGTTTCCTATTATTCCTCTAGTCTAGTTATTGTTTTAAAAACAAAGTGTCTGACTAACTTATAGGGTCATTAATTTGTGCTTTATTTGTATCTTGGCCTCAAGAAGGTAACTAGGCCTTTGTGTTCTCTTACCTCAGGTACCTCAGAAGTTGCTGGAAGACCGTTCTGTGAAGGGATTATGCCAGGTTTGTTCCAAGAGGAAAGAAATGGCTTGGAGGGTGGAGTTGGACTTGGACAACTTGGGAAAGTAGGAAGTATTTCCAGAACTGGAAATGGGTGTGAGACTGTAGGTTCTTGAGCAATGAACAGCATTGGGGTTCCTCACAGTTGTTGCTGGGAACCCCAGAAAGGAAGGTCCGCTGGGCCACTTGACCTCCAGATGCCAGAGCACCCCGCCAAGGCAAAAGCATGTGTCCTAGCATGACATGTAAGCACAGCGCCTCCTGTCTTTATGAAGCCACCTGGCTTTGAACCCTAAGCTTGTTTGCAGTAGAGCAGTATGGACCCTCTTTGCATGTTAGGACCAGGGAAAGTCCCACAGCACCTTTGAACGATGTCCCTTAGCGGAAGAGGACATTGATAATAACTAAAATGAAATTTCTTGCCAATTCATTGGCATCTGGAGCAGGTTAAATTTGATTTAGAGAAATATTAAGAAATGTGACATTAAGTATATCATTATAATATAAAGATAATAGACTAACAGTACATGTGTAGATCTTAAAGTGTACACTACACAGTCACACCTGCTATCTCCTTTTGTCTTTATAATAACTCTGTAAAGGGGTTAATGTTGAGGTCAAATCACTTTATAAGTGATTTTCCCAAGGTCTCAGAGCTTATAATGGGCAAGGCAGCTCTAGCTGTTGCCACTTGTAAAAGGGGATCCCATACTTCAGGTCTGGGCGATTACATACATTTTTTTTCTCCATCTGCAATGGAGGCAACCATTTAGCAAACATTCTCCAAGGAACTACAACACACTGGGCCCTGGACAAGGCATGGGGATCCAACACCCAGTAAGACACGGTTCCTGCCCTCAAGGAATCTCAGCCCTGAAGAGAAGAGCTCCTGGGGAAGGATGGGGGCCCTGGTGTGGGGAGCTGGGAGACGAGGTTCAGGGGAAGGCAGGGACCAGATGGTGAATAAATGTGCTCCGTATTTTGGTTCAGCAACTGTGAAGACCATTATAGGGGTTTCACTTTTTTAATTTTTATTTTTATTAAACTTTAAGCTCTGGGGTACCTGTGCAGAACATGCAGGTTTGTTACATAGGTATACATGTGCCATGGTGGTTTGCTGTACCCATCAACCCACCATCTACATTACATATTTCTCCTAATTCTATCCCTCCCCTAGACCCTTACCTGCCAACAGGCCCTGGTGTGTGATGTTCCCCTCCTTGTGTCCATGTGTTCTCATTGTTCAACTCCCACTTATTAGTAAGAACATGCAGTGTTTGGTTTTCTGTTCTTGTGTTAATTTCCTGAGAATGATGGTTTCCAGCTTATCCATGTCCCTGCAAAGGACATGAACTCATCTTTTTATGGCTGCATAGTATTCCATGGTGTATATGTGCCACATTTTCTTTATGCAGTCTATCATTGATGGGCATTTGGGTTGGTTCTAAGTCTTTGCTATTGTGAAGGAGTTTCACTTCTTATTTTCTTTTAAAATTACAGAAGTATTGAATTATTAATGAATAATTCAGTTGGAGTCAATTCAAGCCAATAATGAAGCCAACACTTATGGAAGAACAACACATGCTATCTAAAACACTTGGTGCCTTAATTCAACAAATATTTTAAAGTGCTAAGCCCTGTGTGATGCTGGCAACACAGTGGTAAACAAGATGGGTATGTCTCTGTCCTCAATGAGTTTGTATTCTGGTTGGAAAGAGATAGAAAATATACACCTTAGAAAGTGACCTGTTTTTAATATTGTTAAGTTTTAACAATAATATTATTCAGAGTAATACTATTTTTAAGTTTTTTTTTAAAGCAGGTCACTTTAAAAAGATTTTTTTATTTTAAGTTCCAGGATACATGTGCAGGGCGTGCACGTTTGTTACGTAGGTACACATGTGCCATGGTGGTTTGCTGCACCTATCAACCCATCAGCTAGTTATTAAGCCCTGCATGCATTAGCCATTTGTCCTGATGCCCTCCCTGCCTCCTGCCCACCACAGGCCCCAGTGTGCGCTGTTCCCCTCCCTGTGCCCATGTGGTCTTATTGTTCAGTACCCACTTATGAGTAAGAACATGTAGTGTTTGGTTTTCTGTTACTGTGTTAGTTAGTTTGCTGAGGATAATGGCTTCCAGTTTCATCCATGTACCTGCAGAGGACATGAGCTTATTCCTTTTTACGGCTGCATAGTATTCCATGTTGTATATGTACTGCATTTTCTTTATCTATTCTATCATTGATGGGCATTTGGATTGATTCCATGTCTAAAAGCAGGTCTCTTTCTAGGGTGTGTATTATCTATCTCTTGGATTCTTTCCATGATAATACCTTTAGAACTAGTTCATTCTTTTAAATTGCTGCATAATATTATTCCATAATAAAGATGTACTATATTTAACTCTTCCTCTATTGATGATTACTCCAGCTGTTCTCACTCTTCTGCTGTGACAGACAGTGCTGCAGTGAGCATCCTTAGACCGATACTCGTATTGGTGCTTTTCTTTGTTGGATGGGGTTCTAGGAGGGACAGCTGGCCCTAAAGGTTCATTCTTTTTTAAATGTTAATATATACTGGCAGACAACTCTTCAAGCAGGTTGTGGCAATAGATAAACATGCAGAAGTCTGCATTCTTTTTCATTCTTTGATGTTCACAATCTCCTTACTTTTTGCCAATCTTATAGGTGAAAAATATAACTATTGTTTTTTAAAATTTGTGATTACCAGACAACTAGACCTCAAGAATATTTCCATATGTTTATTAAGTATTTCATTTCCTCGTAAATGAATCACCTTTGTCCATTTTTCTGTCAAATTGTTAATCTTCTCTCCAGTGTATGGGCACTCTGTATACATTAGGCATATGTACTCATATAGGTACTGCATATTTTTCCTCCCATTTTATCATTTGCCTTTCAACTTTGTTTATTGAGTTGCCAAAGGGTTTTCAGCAAAGGAGTAACAGATTGTATTTCCATTTCTGAACGTCCATTCTGCAAGCACGTGGAGGATTGATGAAAAGGAACACAATTAGCAGGGCAACTGTTAGGAGTTTGTAGGAGGGCACTATTCCAGGAAGTGAATGGTGAGGGACTGAGTTAAGGCAGTGACAGTGGGAAGTGAGAGGGAAAATTGATTTGTGAGTGTAAAGAAAATGATATGACTTTGTGACTGATTGAATAGAAGTTGCAAGGGAAATTGAAGTTGACTTTCAGGTTACTGACCCAGGTGAGTTAGGGGCTGTTGGTGGCACTTACTGAGAGGGCATGTGAGAATGGAGGTATGAAGTTTGGATTTGAATAGGAGTTTGGGGTGTTTAAGGGATGTCTAAATAGAGAAACTCAATAAGCTGTTGGGTCTTTGGGTGTAGCACACAGGAGAATGGGCTGGGCTGAGGAGCAGGTGCGAGGACATGGCAGTTCACAGATGGTCACTGCAGATGTGGGAGTGAGTGAAGTGCTCTGAGGGAATGTGGTTTCTGAGGGGTGCAGGAGTATGAGGAGGAAGTCTGTGAGCATCCACATTTGTAGAGTGCACTGAGAAAATGAGCTGGTAATGAAGGCTCTTTCTTGGCTTGAGGCCGCAGATGGCAGCCCACACTCACCAGCAACAGAGGGGCCCTCAGTGGGCAGCTGTTTGCCCTGGTGTGGGACCTTCAGTCTGAGAAGAGGGCTGTGATGGGAGTCCCACCCCATCTCCTGCAGACAATTCTCTCCATCCCCCTCTTCCCTGCCTGCAACCTCGGCAGGATCCAGGGATTCTCCCAGTTTTTCTCTCATTGAAGGCTGCAGTCCTGAAGTCTCACTGCCACCATTTCTTTGCTTCCCCTTGCTTTAAGCCGAGGCCAATGCACCCTACCATCTGTGTTTCTCTCTCTTCACATTCTCCAGGGGGCCTAGGTCTCTCTTTGACCCCCATTGCCGAGCTCAATTTACTATTTCAGTGAGAGGTGGTGGAATCTTTCACTAGCTCACTACAGCTTAATTTATGCCAGGGGAGTGAAATGAATTCTTCTTAATGAAGTTCCAGTGAATGAGCTCACCCCACATTTGGGTTTTGATTTAAAAGACCACTCCAAGATCTTGTCTGTCCTCCAAATACCAGAACACTGGCTCCTGTCCATATGGGAATATTTGTTGTGTAAACCAGATTGATATGTAGCAATTTCAAAAAATTATTTATACCTAATTTTTGTCCAATGGAATGAGAGGAATTCTAGGCTGCACAGAAAGATAAGACATCAGTGTTTGTCTCTATTGATAGTGACACAGGTTTACAGAAGGACTTATGAACATAGACATGATCTAAGAAGCCAGCGTTTATGGAAGAACAACACACGCTATGTAAAACACCTGGTGCCTTAAACAGGAATATGATACTTTCTCATTTATCCAAATGTGACTTGGCAATTAACTCATAGTCTCTGGCTCAGTGGCTGTTTGTCTCTTCACTTTGATGCAGTATACATTTGGCACAAATCTAGGGCCATCCATAGTTGAAACTGCCATTGCCAGTGAGTCATAGCCATTGAATGTTATGGTTGGAAGGGGCTTTAGAGATCATCTACGCCAACCCCCTCATTTTTCAGATGAGGAAACTGAGAGTAGAAACTTGCCTAGGATCATATGACCAGCTGACATCACTGGATGTAACCTGGGTTTCCCTGATCTCCAGTCCTGTGGAGCTAGTACACCACCACAGTGTTGTTACTTAGTGGTAGTCAGGAATGGGTGGCTTGTGTGTTTGGGTGGCTATTGACCCCTCCTGTCCTTCATTTAACTCTCCCCACCCCCAGTGTCTCCAGATAAACATACAAGTTGCTGTGGTTTGAATATCCCTTCTAAAACTCATGTTGAAATTTAATTGCCATTGCGATGATGTTAAGAAGTAGAACCATTAAGAAGTGAACAGGCCATGAGGCCTCTGCCCTCATGAATGAATAAATGTCATTATTGTGGGAGAGGTTTGTCATCCAGACAGTAGGTTGTTAAGAAAAGCGAGTTTGGTCCTCTCTTGCTTTTGTGCATGCTCCTTTGGCCTTCTGCCTTCTGCCATGAGATGACACAGGAAGAAGGCCCTTGCCAGATGCAAAGCCCTTGACTTTGAACTTCACAGCCTCCATAACTGTAAGAAATAAATCTTTGTTTTTTTATAACTTACCCAATCTCAGGTATTCTGTTAGAGCAGCACAAAATGGATGAAGATGCAAGTACAACCCTGCCTTTGCTAAGCAAACTCAGCCTTAGACAAGGCCTCTGACTCCCCGTCTAAGAAGATAGGTACTTGTAGGCTCCTCCATCTAGAAATTATGTATTGGGCTTTGAGGATTGAATGATGAATCTGGCAGCAATGCGACGGATACGTTAGGAGTTAAGAGAAGTGTATAATTTACCAGACATTAGATAATAAAGAAGGACGGTGAGATAACGGGCTACCCATAGTTCACCTCCATTTTTCTCCACTTGTTTTTATGTTTGGCTCCAGTGATGTGTACAGTATCTTAAGCACCAATGGGGATTGTTTTTTTAAAACATCTTCCCCTTTATACTGAACTGGTTAATGAACTGAATAATAATAATGGCCAGGACAAAAAAAGTGAAAATTTATTTTGTTGATGTTTGTGTATATAATCATGCCAATAAAATATAAAATAAATATTATAGTACAAAAGGAAAAGTAATAAATTAAAACTTTTAACTTATATTAATGTGTTTTTTTGAGAAAAGGGAAAAATCCTTATATCAGAAACAGTAATGAATAATAATATTACAGTTTGTTATTGAGCCTTCTGCAAATTTGTCAATGACAAATTTATCTTCTTTGAATATTCATGTTCAATAGGCAGTACAGCCAGATTCATCAACTTCACTCATAGCTGATAGAAAACTTTCTATTAATTTCAATTTTTTTTATGTACGGCAACAAATATATAAATAGGAAAAGTCTCATACATAACCAAATTTGATAGAGAATCATAAAGATCCTAATCATAATATTCCAGAAATTGCAGTACTGGTCATGTCTTTTTTTAAGGCACATTTCTAGTGTCTTTCAGATATCTCTCAGTAGAAACATTTCCATTAAATTACTTTCACTAGAAAATTCATTAGAAATCTCTATTATTTCTGGTAAGAATTTCCAAAGTTTTAATTCTTAAGCAAAATATCATTTAAAAAATGGCTGAATGATGGAGAATATTGACATTTTTTGATCCATGATTTTAGAACTAGTGCCCAGGTCTTGGAGAAAACATTTAAGGGATTCACATATTGCCTTGTAATTGCTTTTGGCAATGTAAGACCAGCATCTTTTGTGGTTTCTTCTGGCATCCTTCAAAGTTTGATTCTTTTTTTCTAGGAAATGTAAGGAAATTCATTTCCTTACATTTTAATGTTGCATAGTAAATGGCCTTCTCTACTATCTCTGCGAGTTTATCTAAAGGATCAGTTTCAAAACTTGCTATCTTGCTATACATTGTTCAAGGTGAATTCTGGTTGTTTGCAAACATTTTTGTGTCTGATTAATCTCATTGTATTAGTTCATTTTCATGCTGCTGATAAAGACATACCCAAAACTTGGCAATTTACAAAAGAAAGAGATTTAATTGGACTCACAGTTTCATGTGGCTGAGGAGGCCTCACAATCATGGCAGAAGGCAAGGAGGAGCAAGTCACATCTTATATGATAACAGCAGGTGAAAAGAGAGCTTGTGCAGGGAAACTCTCATTTTTAAAACCATCAGATCTTGTTAGACTTACTATTACAAGAACAGTGCAGGAAAGACCCAACCCCATAATTCAGTCACCTCCCACCAGGTTCCTCCCATGACATGTGAGAATTATGGTAGTTACAAGTCAAGATGAGATTTGGGTGGGCACACATATCATTCACAAACCATATCGTTCCATCCTTGGCCCCTTCCAAATCTCATGTCCTCACATTTCAAAACCAATCATGCCCTCCCAACAGTCCCCCAAAGTCTTAACTCATTTGAGCATTAACTCAGAAGTCCACAGTCCAAAGTCTTATCTGAGACAAGGAAAGTCCCTTCTGCCTATGAACCTGTAAAATCAAAAGCAAGCTAGTTACTTCCTAGATACAATGGGGTACAGGTATTGGGTAAATACAGCTGTTGCAAATGGCAGAAATTGGCAAAAAGCAAAGGGGCTGCAGGCCCCATGCAAGTCCAAAATCCACTGGGGCAGTCAAATCTTAAAGCTCCAAAATGATCTCCTTTGACTCCATGTGTCACATCCAGGTCATGGCGATGCAAGAGGTGGATTCCCATGGTCTTGGGCAGCTCCATCCCTGTGGCTTTGCAGGGTACAGCTTCCCTCCTGGCTGCTTTCATGGGCTGGTGTTGAGTGTTTGCAGCTTTTCCAGTTGCATGGTGCAAGATGTCAGTGGATCTACCATTCTGGAGTCTGATGGTCCTCTTCTCACAGCTCCACTAGGTGGTGCCCCAGTAGGGACTCTGTATGGGGGCTCCAGCCCCACATTTCCCTTCTGCACTGCCCTAGCAGAGGTTCTCCATGAGAGTCTTGCCCCTGCAGCAAACTTCTACCTGGACATCCAGACATTTCCATACATCCTGTGAAATCTAGGCAGAGGTTCCAAAAACCTCAATTCTTCACTTCTTTGCACTTGCAGGTTCAACACCACATGGAAACTGCCAAGGTCTGGGACTTGCACCCTCTGAAGCCATGGCCCCAGCTCTATGTTGGCCCCTTTTAGCCATGGCTGGAGTAGCTGGGACACAGGGCACCAAGTACCTAGGTTGCACACAGATGGTGACCCTGGGCCTGGCCTATGAAACCATTCTTTTACTCCTAGGCCTCTGGTCTGTGATGGGAGGGGCTTCCATTGCCTCTGACACATACTGGAGACATTTTCCCCATTATCTTGGGGATTAACATTTGGCTCCTTGTTACTTATGCAAATTTCTGCAGCTGGCTTGAATTTCTCCTCAGAAAGTGGGATTTTCTTTTCTATTACATTATCAGGCTGTGAATTTTCTAAACTTTTATGCTCAGCTTCCCCTATAAAACTGAATGCCTTTAACAGCACCCAGCTCACCTCTTGAATGCTTTGCTGCTTAGAAATTTCTTCTGTCAAATACCCTACATCATCTCTCTCAAGCTCAAAGTTCTACAAATCTCTAGGGCAGGGGCAAAATGCCACCAGTCTCTTTGCTAAAATATAACAGGAGTCACCTTTGCTCCAGTTCCCAACAAGTTCCTCATCTCCATCTGAGACTACCTTAGCCTGGACCTTATTGTCCACATCACTATCAGCATTTTGGGCAAAGCCATTCAACAAGTCTCTAGGAAGTTTCAAACTTTCCCACATTTTCTGTCTTTTCTGAGCCCTCCAAACTGTTCCACCCTCTGCCTGTAACCGGGTTCCAAAGTTGCTTCCACATTTTTGGGTATCTTTTGAGCAGCACCCCACTCTTTTGGTACCAATTTACTGCACTAGTCCATTTTCACACTGCTGATAAAGACATACCTGAGACTGGGAAGAAAAAGAGGTTTAATGAACTTACAGTTCCACGTGGCTGGGGAGGCCTCACAATCATGGTGGAAGGCAAGGAGGAGCAAGTCATGTCTTACAAGGATGGCAGCAGGCAAAAGAGAGCTTGTGCAGGGAAACTTCCATTTTTAAAACCATCAGATCTTGTGAGACTTATTCACTATCATGAGAACAGTGCAGGAGAGACCAACCCCCATAATTTAATCACCACCCATCAGGTTCCTCCCATGACATGTGGAAACTGTGGGAGTTACAATTCAAGATGAGATTTGGGTACCACTCATCCAAAGCTTCACAACAGAAATAAAAAAGGATTGCTTGGAAAATAAAAATAATTATATAAAGGAAAGAATAAAACTTGAGCTGATCATTTTGTGCCACATTTTCTTTTAGATGGCATAGTACTTCAAAGGTTGACATTAACTTCACAAAATTTGTCACTCCCATGGGCACAGCTTCATCTTGTCTGGAAAAGCTTTCTCATAGTTATACCTACATTATGCAGAATTTTTCAACAAGGAGGTGATACTGAAGTGAGTGAATTACTTTTTCCTGAAGTTCCATAAAAGTAAGAACTTTAAGTAGTCACACGGAATGTCAAAGTATTTCAAGCTCTATTTCTGTGCCTTCACAATCACTGTGCTATTATTGTTTGTTTTGAATCTACTGAATAAGTACAGGAATATGTAGAACTACAGGGCTGGAGAGCTGAATTGTACCCAAAATTAGCTTCTGAACTATGCCCAACCCACTCTCCAAACAAATGTGTGTCACTGAGTCTGCATGTGTTGAGGGTTGGCTGTATAACTAGGAGTTTTCTGAATTAACCTTCGTGCATAAGATAATATTAAATAACAAATGAAAATGTGCTAATTTGAGGCTTGTGTATTAGTGTTAAAATTAAATGGAAATTGTAATAATTGTTTAGAACTTAGACCAACTAAGGATTTTTTTTTTTTTTTTTAGGAAACAGTAGCTTCTCATTGACATTGTTTAGAATTGCCAGCACATGGTGATAATAAAAGCAGATCGACTTTTTGGTCAGTTTTATTACTGTTTTTACATCCTCTACAGAAAATATTCCCAGTGTACCAGTTAGATGCACTTGGTTCTCCAACCTTTGCGTGCTGCTGCCAGTGTTCATTCTGATTCTAATTTTTGGAAGGTGCCTATGTACCTGGATGTCTTTGTCCTCCCATTTCTGTTCTTATCTTGCCCTTTAGAGATCATGCCTATCCCCGACCCTTTCTTTGACTTCCATGAAGACATGGCAGGAAAGGAGAAAGAAGATCAAGGTGTCATGGCAGATAAAGCAGTTACTCGATACCACCTTCCTCCTTGTCTGTTGCTCTTCTCTGTAACAACTAAAAGTGTGAAGATGAAGTGGGTTAATGCAAGTCTAATATTTAGAACTACATTTAACACATAGTAAGTACTTAATACTGGCAATTACTTGCAAATAATCAGAATGAGAGTTAGGCCATCTGGTTATAGCAGGTCCGTGAAATGGGGGCATCATTAGACTTAGATCCTTCCTTATGCCCTTTCCTCACATGACTCGAGTGTTAGGAGACTGAGTCTTCTGCAGAAGTTACTTTCTCCACCGTGTTGAAGGATTCATGCTTCTGTATGTGACTGTCAGGCATTTTGGAAAGGAGACATATCAATCATGCACACTGGACATTGTCATCCTGGTGTGGCACCGGCTCTGAAATTGAGTCCTGGGTCATTAAGGTTTCTCATCAGATACCTTCATCACCAACACATATTCCGAGAGCCCAATGTGAAAACAAGGACTTGTGCTTCCCTCAGATTTGCCCTGGTAGATGAGTATTACACTGAGGGCAATAAAATCATGCCTGCCAAAGAGAATCGCCTAATAAGGTAGGGGCTCTTCACTCATTTTAAAAAATAAAACATAATTTACATTACAAAGAGAATACAGAGATTAGTGTTTTCTATGTGTTTTGAAAGTTCTATACACTAATTTCCCACTTAAAGCAAAATAGCTAATATTTCTGTCACAGCTGAAAGTTCCTTCATTATTTGTTCATTTTAAAACTGGATCCATGTCTTCAGACCTTGGCTACTGTATAAGAGGTCTAGGGCAAAAAGAGATAGTGGAACTGGGCTGGGCGGGAGCGGGTAGTGGTGTAATGTGTGGTATCTTGGCCCACAGAAGAATGCTAAAGACCGCCTTGACAGGTGAGTTCATGAATGGCCCTTATAATCAAGGAAAAGAATTTACTCCAAAAGACAAAACAAAACTCCACCACCACCACCAACAAAAATTCAGCTAAACTAGGAAGAGTAAGAAATAAGGAGTCTTAATTAGATGTAGCATTTCCATTGGTGTCAAAGAAATATCTTCATGATCTCTTGCTAGAGTGGGTAGTTTGAGCTCTCAGTCTTCCAGATTATGTAAAGAAGCAGTACATAAATATCACTCTGTCCCTGACTTGTTTATTCAGCTCTTGACCTGAGCTTTAGGAGGCAAATGTTTGGTTGCTACTAATGGACCAGTAGAGCAGAGCAGCATTTGAGAAGAGCTAGGGCTCCTTCCATGACACTTATTACCTACCAAAAATCTAATGATCTCAGAATGTTTCTAATCCATGCTGATTATGATAAATCCCTATTGCCAAACTAAGTCATGAAACACTGATTCAAAGGAAAACCAGCCCCATGCTGCTTGCTATGTATCAGTGAACTGCTCAGCACCTTCTCTTTCCATGTCTTATTTTTTATATGTTTGACTATGTTGATGTTATACAGCTGTGAAATTGTGTAATCTGCATTTATGTAACCCTTGTTACTTGAATCTGAACTAAGAGGATGTTCTATTTTGCCAAAAACTCTCGGCTAGCTTAAATACAATGAAATAACACCACACTATTAACACCTTATGTGCTATGAGAAACTTCACATTTAGCAGCCCAAAGGTTAGGGTTTGGACTTCCAAACCTTACAGTGTTGGAGTCCTGTGTGTGTATGTGTGTATGTAGCAACTTATCTTTTATTTTTATGGGAGTGCTCACTTGAGAGTGCAGCAATCACTTAGATTTATACAGAGCTATTTAGGAGAAAACTCAGTGTGAGCAAGTTAAGCTGTTCCTCCAGTTCACCAGCAGGTTCATCAAAGCATTAACTGGAGGAAATTCTGACTGGGTAAGCAACAGTGGATTAAAAGGGCTGGTAAAAAGATCTAGACTAGAGGATATTTCTCCTGGTGCTGATCTTGCTTCAGTTCAAGGTTAATTATGAAAGTAATTTCAAAAATCTAGAATTATTTTGAAAGGGAAGAGCAAACTCAGAGTTGGGTGTGTATACAAGGTATCATCCCTGGAGAGTTCCCTGTAGAGGCAGAGGAGCCTCAGATCCAAAGCAGGCAGACAACTGAACAGGAAGCCTGATACAATGTACTCTCATGTCTTGGGCAAGATTTGCAACCATCACGTTTTACCCCCTAATTAGAATGGGAAGAAAAAGACCATGTTGCTTCCAAGGTCAGCCACTTGGGACAGACAGATGTGACTACAGGGCAAGGTTAGGTGCTAAAAGTTGGGGGTGGGGGGACTTGGTGTGTCATATGTGTGTCATATGATTGTAGAACAACTCATTTTTCCACAAATGAAAAAACGTCCATGTTATCCTCTCTCCCTTAATATAAGAATGAAGTGCTTCCCACTCAGGAGTGATTTTTTGCAGGATAGATAGAGAGTAAGTATGCAGGACCAGCTGGAAGCAGCTCTGTGAGATTACTTAGATGTACTTTCAGGCATGTGAAGGATGCCTCCAAGACAAGGCAGGACAGTTACTGACTGATGTTAATGTTTTTAGGATTTTAGACTACTTTACAAGTTGAGTTTGTATTGTTTGTGAATCTTCATTTCTGTGTGGGTGCTTTTTCTGCAATTAGAGGGTTCTAACGCCAGATGGCACCTTTGTTATAATCATAAGGTCTGAAGAATTGGAATTCTCACCTAATATATGAGGGTGTATGTGTGTATAAATGTATAGATGTATTTATGCACCCTTAGTGTATGTACATTTACATGTGTATATGCATATATTTGTGTGCATATACTTTATGTAATGCATGATGGCTTTACAAAAATTTTAACATGGTGGCAAAAGAGGATAGACTTTGGATCTTGACTGTGTGGAATCAAAGCCCAGCTCTGTTACCTATTAGCCTTGATGATTTCGGAAAGTTATGTAATCTACCTACAAAGCAGTTTCCTCATTTGTAAAATGCGGTTAAATAATAGAGCCTATTTCATAGGGTTGTGAGAGATAAGTGAGTTAACATATTTAAATGCTTTGTGTAGTGCCTGGTATATGATAACTACACAGATGTTAACTCTTATTTACGTAATTTATTCAAAAGTTGATCTGTGGCCAGGTGCGGTGCCTTATGTCTGTAATCTCAGCACTTTGGGAGGCCGAGGCGGGTGGATCACCTGAGGTCAGAAGTTTAAGACCAGCCTGGTCAATGTGGTGAAACCTGTCTCTACTAAAAATACAAGAAAATTAGCTGGGCGTGGTGGTGGGCATCTGTAATCCTAGCGACTCGGGAGGTTAAGGCAGGAGAATTGCTTGAACCTGGGAGGTGGAGGTTGCAGTGAGCCAAGATCATGCCATTGCACTCCAGCCTGGACAACAAGAGTGAAACTCTGTCTCAAAAAAATAAATACATAAAAAAGTTGCTATGATTATCTTCCCAAAAGCGATTCCTCCCTGGTGTGTGACAGCCATAGGATGTGGGGGAGGAGTCTGTCCCCTTACCCACAAATACAAGTAAGGGCCCTGATTTATACAGCTCCTAAATAGCTCTTGCCCTAGTGACTGGTCCAGGTAATCCAAATATAAGTCAATCAGTAGATAGCGTTGTCCTGAACACTGGAATTTATCCAGGTACAAGAAGGGTTGTTGACCTAGGTAATCCCAATAAAATATGAGTGGAAGTTTTCTGGAGCTTTGGGGAAATAAGGTGTCTTGTGATACATTGATTCAAACCCTAAGCTGCTGAAGTTCTTGCCACTATATGGGAGACAAACTGAAGATGTTGCTGATTTCATACAGGAAGAATAGAGAGACCAAAGAAAGCCAACCCTTGAAGATATTATGAAACTGTTGGAAGGGCAGGTCCTGAGACCCACACAGTCCTTCTCGATACAAGATCAAAATACATATCTATATTAGCCTGTTCTTACACTGCTATAAATAAATATCTGAGACTGGGTAATTTATAAAGAAAACAGGTTTAATTGGCTCACAGTTCTGCAGGCTGTACAGGAAGCATGGCAGCATCTGCTTCTGGGGAGGACTCAGGGAGCTTTTACTCATGGCAAAGGCAAAGTGGAAGCAGGCATCTTACATGGCAGAAGCAGGACCAAGAGGATTGAGGGAGGTGATACAGACTTTTAAACAACCAGATCTCCTCTATCACTATACAGTACCAAGGGGGAATGGTGCTAAACCATTCATGAGAACTCTGCCCCCATGACCCAGTCACCTCCCACCAGGCCCTACCTCCAGCATTGGGGATTGCATTTCAGCATGAGATTTGGGTGGGGACACAGATCCAAACCATATCAATATCTTTATTAAAGTAGCTGAATCAGGCCATTACTAGTAATTACTAATCCTGTAAGATGATGTAATATGAAAGTAGAAAAAAAAAGCAAAATTCCTGGACCCTTCTTCTTCTTCTTCTTCTTCTTCTTCTTCTTCTTCTTCTTCTTCTTCTTCTTCTTCTTCTTCTTCTTCTTCTTCTTCTTCTTCTTCTTCT
>NW_016809194.1:52729-62745 GCF_001698545.2 Rhinopithecus bieti | reverse complement strand
CCAGCCGAGCCAGCCGGGTACCCTCTCCTCTCCCACCGCGCTCGGCGCCAGCTACCGCCCCGCGTAGTCCCCGCCTCCTCCTCCTCCTCCGCCTCCTCCTCCGCCTCCTCCTCCTTCTTCTTTTTCTTCTTTCTTCTTTCTTCTTTCTTCTTTCTTCTTTCTTCTTTCTTCTTCTTCTTCTTTTTTTTTTAAAGACAGATTCTTGCTCTGTCATCCAGGCTGGAATGCAGCGGTGTGATCACAGCTCACTGCAGCCTTGAACTCCTGGGTTCATGTAATCCTCCTGCCTTGGCCTCCTAAATAGCTGGGGGACCTACAGGCACATGCCACCATGCTCGGATAATTTTTTTAAAGTAAATTTTGTAGAGATAGGGTCTCACCATGTAGCCCAGACTGGTCTTGAACTCCTGGACTCAAGCGACCCTCTTGCCTTGGACTCCCAAACTGCTGGAATTACAGGCGTGAGCCACCATGCTCAGCTAGCACACTAGACCCTTCTTTACTAATCCTCAGCTACAATACAAAATTCTTGGTTCTTCTCTCCTTTCACTTTAGAGCTTCAGAGAACATGCTTCAGTTCCTTGAGCTCACTGATTTAATTCTGTGTTGAAATAATGATGTTTATCTGAAACATAGCTCTGTGGGTGAATTTGTAATTGAAATCTCTGGTGCTGTAGCCTCCTTATAGCCCTAGCTTGATTTTTAGACCTTCTCTCTTAGATAGAATAAACTTTTGGAAAGGAAGGGAAGTCAAGAACAGCATGGTGCAGTTTTCCCCAAACAAGAAAACAACTTCTACTAGCTAATGGTTGTTATGTTAGAAACAAAACCAAGTCATAAAGTTTCTGTGGTCAAAGCAGTTTAGAAAAAATTGGGTTTAATAAATGTAATTATTATTTTTTAATTGCAATATCTTGAGACATCTAAAAAGTAAAACATTTTATTTGCTATAATAAATATTGTAAAACTAAACAGCATGAAATCTCGATGGCTTAACATACTAAGATGTGTTTCTAGTTCATGACATGATCCAATGCTAGGGTTCTTGTTTAGGAGGCTGCCTCTGAGAGGTCATCTATAAAGCCAAACTCAATTCATTGGAATTTCATCATCCTCAACAGTAGCTTCCAAAGTCACCCTAGGTTTATATCCATTCTAGACAGCTGGAAGAAACAAAGAGCAGGGAAGATGGTACATGGAAGGTTTTCAATTGGCCAGGCCAGAAAGAGGTGCACGTTATTTCTATGCAGAAGTCACATCTCCTCGGCCAGATTCAGTCATATGGCCATACCTAACTGCAATGAATACAGGGAAACGTGATCTGGATAGAATCCTAGGAGGACAAGGAAATGGATTGTAGTGAATATATAGTAGTCTCTGCTACACACACTTTAACTCTCTAAAAGAGAGGCTGGTAGTATAAGGCTTTCTCAAACTCACTTATCCACAGACCTTCTCCCACCATCATTCTAACTTCTGTCCGCTCAATTATTCCTTTGACAAATGCTTATGTTGTGTTTCTTCCCTTGCACCCACCTCTTCAATGGTTGCTGTTGGTTTTCTGCCTTCCAACCATGCGGGGGAAACAGAAAGAGAAATGCCGCAGATAATGATTTTTGGGGATCATATTTTGATATCCAGAGATGGTGTATTTTCTTAGCCACTTATATTTAATTTTCTGTTTGAGAAGACCTTATTCATGCTTTTTGCATGTATGTTTCTAGCTATTGGAAGTAGAGTTTGGACCCAGCCATCAACATTTTCCCCCATACAGCTATTGCTCCAGGACCATTAAAACTCCATTTAAATAGCAACTGTAGGACTTTCCAACAGCCTCCTAAGCAAGACAGTTGCCTTCCTTGTTCCCCAGTGCCTTTCCACATCTAATGCCTTTTTTGAGTCCCCTAGTGTCTTTCCACATCTTCCAAGACCTTAGCCTTCCACTGGCATTCCCCTTCCTGTTTTCAAGATGACTATTTCCAGCTTTATTCACCTTCTCTTCTATTAAAAACTCATCACCATGAAGGCAGAAATGACGGACAAGCTTTGTGCATTATTCCTGTCTTTAGTATTTACATTTTATCATGGGAAAAACATGAAAGGAGGGGAATACACTTCTAATGGTGGAATTTCAGGTATCAGTAGAAGACCTTGAAAAGGTGGTTTGGGAGGGACAGTATTACCAGCATTTTCAGAACATGCAGCTTGGGTATCTTTCTCTGAGGCCCATGTATGCAGTTAGTCTTGACCAAAGGTCCCCTGGTATTTCTTCTAGGGAAGGCACAGCAACCCTCAATTTGGCCCTCATGCCATTTCTCTGCACATAGTAATTTTATTACAGGAGAGTAGGATTTTCTTCCTAGGCAAGTTTATGAGATGTCACTTCCCATTACAACGATTACAAGAAATTTAACAAGTTTAATTTCCTTACCTGTTTTATTCCACTTTGGCCTCAAACCTAATTTGTCAAAATATAGGAGGACTCTTAGATTATTATCCTGAGTGAAAATATGACCACAAATTTGCTTTGCTCTTTCCAACCCATCAATTCTAGATATTTAGCTCTATTTGTACCTGAGCATTTGGGGGCATAACAGGAAATGGATTATTTCACACCTAATAAATCTCTGATCAAAGCTTCCTCTTATCATTAAAAGTAAATATTTTGGCATATAAGCATTAAAGTTTACATTGTAAAGTGAAGAGCTTGCTTGTCATTCTACAGACTCCATTTCAGTGAAGGAAGCTGTGTCTCAGAAGTGCGTTTCCTATGGAAGGTTGCATTTTATTAATTTGCTCCAGAAATTTTGCCAAGACAAATTACAAAAGTGAGGTCAAAATTTGTACATGAATTTTGGAAACCAACATTTTATACTAAATTTTGCTTTATAAAATACTAAAAAAGAATTTTAATTTTATGATTGGCATGAATGTATTCTCTGGTGGATGGAGTATTTGAGGAATTTTTCTTATATCTATACTATTTGGTAATGTATATGTTTATTTAAAAGAATTTTAATTTGAAGTCAAATCCAAGATGATTGAGTTATAATAAATATGTAATTTTTTGAAAGACCAATTCATATTTAACGTATTGTTTGATCTTATGGAAATCAATGGCAGTTGCAAAAAGATCAATAGTAGGTAGAGATTCAAAGTAGGTACTTTCTTCCTCCTTGTCATTGTAAAAGCTATTTATTTTTAAACACAAAATTATACTTTTGGTCAAGATTACAAGTCCTAGATATTGTGTGAAAACCTGGACATATCTGACATATTATAAGATGAAAAAGGAACAAACTTCTAAAATTTATCTCATGAACAATGAAAGCTTCAAACCCAGCAGTGAACATCACCGTATTGTATTGTGGTTTCAACAGGAAAAGATACAGAAGCCTGCAATCCTTACATTTTTGGTAAAAGCAGCAAGTGTCTACACATTATTGTTGAATCTCCCTGCTCTTTATCAAGTCCTCCAGCTACAAATTTTCAGTGAGTACACAGGTCCCTCCAGAAACCAGGGGTGATAATCATAGATGACTCAATATATTTTTCAAAACAATGCAGATGTGAAGCTTTTGGTAAACAATATAACTTGTGATGAAATAATGAAACCGGCTAATTAAATTAGGCTCCCAATTTCCTGCCTCAATAATGGTTTGCTGTGTAGATATATATATACATCATAACCTTGAATGTTGAATTTAGATCTACTTTTCCATGTTTCACAGAACTTGTGTCCAGTATATAGGCTACCTATAACCCTTATGTTGATGAGTTAGATTTTCCTACAATAAATTATTCCTTTATTTATTTATTTATTTTTATTATACTTTAAGTTCTAGGGTACATGTGTATAACGTGCAGGTTTGTTACATATGTATATTTGTGCCATGTTGGTGTGCTGCACCCATCAACTCGTCAGCACCCATCAATTCATCATTTATATCATGTATAACTTCCTTTTTAAAAGGCAATAGCATCAAAAATTAAAAGCTTACTGTGAAACCTATGAAAACACATTTGTTCAGCTGGGACCACAGTGAACCTTTTCTGCTTCCCTTGGATTCATCTGAATTTGGTGAGCTTAAGGTGAGAGTGAGACACATCAATTCAACATAGAGTAGGGGTGTGTTGAAGGTTGCACAGCTCTAATTAAAAAAGCCACTGTATTTTTATGGCAGGATTTTGGAGGGTTGCACTGATTTCCTGATGAATACTGACAAGACTATTAAAGCTGTGAAACAACATCACTTGAATATGGCACTGAATGAAAGAACTAGCTTAGCTATGCTGCTCTTGGGTGTTAGTAGCTGATTAAACTAGAGCCACGGGGAAAATTATCTTTGGGGCCATCCATTCATTTTCTCAATTTTGTTTGTTTGTTTCTCTGTACAAATTTCACAAAATAGGTAGCTGGGTTTCCCTGCTGCAGTCTTTAAACTCCATGCATGGCACAAAAGATAAGCCAGTGTGCCCCTGGGTCTTTTATTTGCCCCAAGACACCTGGTATGCAATGCAAAAGAGATTCTTATTTTTATATATTTATTTTTTTTGAGTCATATTTTGACTGGTTGTGTCTGTATATATTTCTGTAAAGGCAAACTAGACTTTAAGTCAAATCCATTTCAACTTTGATCACGTCATTTATTTTTTGTGAATCTTTAACCTCCCTGAGCCTCAATTTTACCTCAGCTATAAAATTGTCATGTTGATACCTTGCAAGTTTATTGTGTGAGTTAGAGATATACAAATTGCCTAACATAGGTTCTGGCATAAAGTGGACAGCCAATAAAGGGTAACTTTTGTTATTATTATTCAAACAGTCTAGTGAGAGAAAAATGTAGAAGTTATTTGCTATTTTTATCAGACAGGCACGGGAGAGGAGGAACAAATGGGTTTTTCCATTAAAGAAAATAAAATGGAATCTGAACACTTGCTTGAAACTAAATTTTAGATGTTTGGTAAGTATTGGCATAACTCTTTGAATAATTAATTTTCACAAAATTATGCAATTTCACTTTTATAGCACTTTTGAGCAATTTTCCAAGGGAAGTTGAATGAGATTCTTCCAGTCATTGCACAAAATGTGGTAAGAATCTGAGAGTTACTTAAACTAAGAATAGATAATAGGAAAATAGTATATCACAGTAGATTAGATGCAGGTTAAAGCAAAGGTATCACATGTATTTTCTATTAAGTTACTGAAATCCCATATTATGAAATTAAAAGAGGTCCCAAATACTTTTCTTCTGACATGTTAAACCTGCAAGTTAGAGTATAATTCGCTGATAGGTAACGAGATTCTTAAAAACCTTAATATTCTCAATCAGTAATTTCATTGCTATTTATTCATTCTGAAGAAAAATGTAAAATTCAGAAAATGGTCTTTGCACAGAGATGCTTACTATAGTGTTAGTTGTAACAGAAGGAAAAACAATTTAAATTTCCCCAAATAGGAAACAATTGAGATGATGCTAAATCTCATATAAATATTGTATAAACATATTATTTATGAAAAGTTAAATGAGAAAATATTTCCAGATAGAGAAAAAAATACAAAATTATGTGCAAAATTTATGTATATTAAGTATATACACAAAATCATATATAAATTGTCGTTTCAACTATGTAAAATAGTCATTGAAAAAAGCCAAAGAGGAAATATATAGTTGTGCCATATAAAGTTGCTGATTTTGACCTATAGAAGAACTATTTCACACAGTTCAATCTGATACTAACACATGAATATCTTTGGAAAGTGATAAAATTTCCAGTAATAGTCTGTGAATTTTTGTGATTTCCTACTTTTCCAGAAACATATTCATTTTGTTTAATTATAAAAAGAATTTTTAATAAATAATCTAAAGAAGCATTTATAATTTAGACAAATTTTTTAAAATTAGATTTTCATTTTTGGCAATATTACAAATTTGATACCCCAAAAAGCTATTCACTAAAATAGAATCCAAGATACTTTATAAAGTGTTTGGAAGAACGTTTTAATGCATGGCTGAGCTGGCAACGGAGTAAGGAAATCTCCAGCAGTCAAACATGAAGCAAAAGCATAAATCCTGGGAGAGAAGTCTATGACTGCTCTCAGGGCATCTACGGATTTCTGGAGATCCNTAATCTAAAGAAGCATTTATAATAGACAAATTTTTTAAAATTAGATTTTCATTTTGGCAATATTACAAATTTGATACCCCAAAAGCTATTCACTAAAATAGAATCCAAGATACTTTATAAAGTGTTTGGAAGAACGTTTTAATGCATGGCTGAGCTGGCAACGGAGTAAGGAAATCTCCAGCAGTCAAACATGAAGCAAAAGCATAAATCCTGGGAGAGAAGTCTATGACTGCTCTCAGGGCATCTACGGATTTCTGGAGATCCAGAGATTAGGCTTTAATGACCTCATAGCTGGCAGAGGACAAATTTTAGTCTCCATATAGTGAAGGAGTCAGATTAAAGACCTCCGTATGAAGCCAAGACCCTACCTACCCAAAAGAACCACAACTCCAGTGAACAGCAAACTAGAGGGAAATCTTACTTTACAAGGGGAACTTAGCTATTTTAACTTCAGCTCCAGGTGGAGAGAAAAACAAAGTTGTAGAAAAAAATAGTTTTAGGCTGGGAGTGGTGGCTCACGCTTGTAATCCCAGCACTTTGGGAGGCTGAGGCAGGTAGATCACCTGAGGTCAGGAGCTCAAGAGCAGCCTGGCCAACATGATGAAACTCTGTCTCTACTAAAAATACAAAAATTAGCCAGGCATGGCAGGCACCTGTAATCCCAGCTACTCGGAAGGTTGAGGCAGGAGAATCACTTGAATCCGGGTGGCGGAGGTTGCAGTGAGCTGAGATCGCACCACTGCACTTTAGCCTGGGGGACAGAGCGAGACTCCATCTCAATAAATTAAAAAAAAAAAAAAAAAGTTTTAATGTGGCTGGCAAAAGGAAGTAAAAATTTTCTCTGACTGAAATAAATGTCAACTTCAGGCCTCTAAGAGCACCTTCAGATAAAATTGCATCAGTTAATGTACACAACAGTCAAAAATTACAAAACAAGTGTGAGAACAAGAAACATAGCCAAGAGTCAGCAGAAACATCCAATAGTTGACTTAAACACACAAAGACATATGCAAATCAAAGCATTTTGAAAAATGAATATTTTTTAAGTTTAAAGAAAAAGGCTACAGAAAATATGAATAAGGTTCAGAGGCTCTCAATAAGGCACATTTGAAAAAGAAAATTATCGACTTGTAAAACATAAGAAAAACTAAGCTTTAAAAGCAGATTAGAAACAGCTCAAGAGAAGATCTAAACTGGAAGGTGAAGTTAAAGAAATAGCCAGAATGCACAGGTGTCAAAGAAATGTAACTATGAAAGTGACATCACAAATCAAAGGTCATAAAATGAGAAGGTCCAACATACATGTAATCAGATGTCCAGAAGGAGAGGCTGGAAAGAATAAAAAATAGGTAACATTCGGCCGGGCGCAGTGGCTCACGCCTGTAATCCCAGCACTTTGGGAGGCCGAGGCAGGCGGATCACAAGGTCAGGAGATCGAGACCATCCCGGTTAACACGGTGAAACCCCATCTCTACTAAAAACACAAGAAATTAGCCGGGCGTGGTGGCGGGCGCCTGTAGTCCCAGGCTGAGGCAGGAGAATGGCGTGAACCCGGGAGGCGGGGCTTGCAGTGAGCCCAGATAGCGCCACTGCTCTCCAGGCTGCAGCCTGGGCGACAGAGTGACACTCCGTCTCAAAAAAAAAAAAAAAAAAAAAAAAAAAAAAAAAAAAATTCTAAAGGATAATAGTAAAAATGTTCCCAAACTAATGAAAGACACAAATCTTAAGAATTAGGAACCACACTAAATTTCCAGGAAAATAAATGCAAAGACATGTGTACCTAGTTACACTGTAGTGACCTGCAGAATAACAAAGATGAAAAAAAAAATCTAAAGAGTAATCAGACAAGACAGATTAGCAACAAACAAGTAACAATTAGGTAGAAGATTAAACATGAAAAATAGGATAGTCTGAGAGAAAATAGAGGTAAACCTGGAGCCAGCAAAACAATGTTTTAAGAATCAGAGTAGAATAAGGACATTTTCAGACAAACAAAAAGCTGTTTATCACCAAGCAATGTATTTACAACCATCAGTAGAGAAAATTTGGAAGAATATACTTCAAGGAGTTGAAAAGTGATCCCAGAAGGAAGATCTGGGAAGCCAGCAAGAAAGAAGAATGAATACATATGTGAGTAACCGACATAAATACTGTATCCAATAATACTTAGCAACAACAGTAATGTTTAATTTGTGGGATTTCAAAAAAACATGTATACAAGTAAAATACATTATGATAACATATGTTGGAATGATTAATATATGAGCATTTTAGACTTTAATACATTTTCATGTTAAAATTTCTAAACAGCTACTAAAATAACAGAAACAGAATATAAAACTTGCAGAAAAGGTAAACAATGGAAAGATTATGAAAACCTCAGGCAATCCAAAAAAAAAAAAAGACAATGAAAAAATAAGCAGAAACAGTAATGTAAATAAAAGGCAAAATAAGATGATAAAATTCAAATGTAGCAATAAACTCAATTGATCTCAATGAACTAAACTTTTTTGTTAGAAGGTTGTCAGTCTGTACTTAGAAAGATCTAGCTCTATGTTGTTTATGAGGGGCTGCCTAAATTATAAAATTGAAAATAAAAGGCTAAATGAGGATATATTAGGAAAATATTTATGAAAAGTAAATTAGTGTGGTAATATCAGACAAAGCTTTAAGGCAAGAATTACTATTATAAACAAAATAAATCACTGCATATTGATAAAAGGTTGAATTCCTTTGGAATAACAGTTCAAAACATGCATGTACATAAAAGCATAACTTTAAATCATACAAAAAATGCTAAACTATTAGGATACATATTCTTAAAACCACCATCATTATAAGCAATATTAAAATAATGCCCAGCAATTGATAAACAGAAAAATTAATTAGGATAAAGAACATTTACCCAACACAATCATCAAACTTGATACTTTGACTCCAATACCAAGCTGTTAGAGAAAAATTATCCTTTTCAAGCATCCACCAAACATTTATGAAAACTGACTAGTTACTGGAATATGTCTGATTAAATTATATAGAACTGTTATGCAGACTGTATTCTCTGATCACAATGCGACTAAGTTAGAAATACATTACAAAAAGGTTGATAAAGTACAATCACACATTTTAAAATTTAAAGACAATATGGGTCAAAGAAAATATGGAAAATAGAATGGAATAAAAATGAAAATACTAATATCAGATTTATTCAATGCAGATAAAGCCGTACTTACATATTTTTACAGTTGAAACTTGAACAACATAGGGGTTATGGGTGTCAACTCCCTGCACAGTGGAAAATCAATGTATAACTTTTGACTCTTCCAAAAATCAATTACTGATAGCCTATGTTGTCTGGAAGCCTTAACAACATAAACAATCTATAAACACATATTCTGCATGCCATATGTGTTATATACTGTATTCTTACAATAAGCTAGAGAAAAGAAAGTGTTATTAAGAAAATCTTAAGATGAAATATATGTACTCCTCATTAAGTGAAAGTGGATTATCATAAATGTCTTCATTCTTGTCATCTTCAGGTTGAGTAGGCTGAGGAGGAAGAGATGGAAAAGATGAGGGGTTGGTTGCCACTCCTATCTCAGGAGTGGCATAGGCAGAAGAGGTGGAGAAGGTGGAAGAGGAGGCGGGAGAGACAGGCATGCTTTGTGTAACTTTATGGAAATACATCATAATTTTTTTTTTTTTTTTTTTTTGAGGCGGAGTCTCGCTCTGTCGCCCGGACTGGAGTGCAGTGGCCGGATCTCAGCTCACTGCAAGCTCCGCCTCCCGGTTTTACGCCATTCTCCTGCCTCAGCCTCCCGAGTAGCTGGGACTACAGGCGCCCGCCACCTCGCCCGGCTAGTTTTTTTGTATTTTTAGTAGAG
>NW_016809194.1:36634-52653 GCF_001698545.2 Rhinopithecus bieti | reverse complement strand
GATCTCCTAACCTTGTGATCCGCCCATCTCGGCCTCCCAAAGTGCTGGGATTACAGGCTTGAGCCACCGCGCCCGGCCCATAATTTCTATCTGACTTTTTTTTTTTCATTTCTCTAAAAATGTTTCCATGTAGTACCAATCCTTCTTCCACTGTTTGCTTTAATTTCAGTGCCCATATCATAGAAGGGTCAACGTTGTAAAGGAAGTCAAAAACAGCCTTGAATCATTGAAACCCTTCTGCCAGTTTGCCTAATGTCAATTTGTTTTCTGCCACTGCTTCTTCTATGTCTTCTTCCTGATCTTCTGGCACTGGTTTTGAAGCACTTGTCTCTATCGAGTCATCTCCCGTTAATTCCTCTGTTGTAGTATCTATTAGCTCTTGTATTTCTCCAAGACCCATATCTTGAAATTCTTCATGCCCTACCTTCCTCGCCCTATCCACAATCTTTTTCATAGTTTCCTTGATAGGCTCCATCATAAGTTCTGTGAAGTCATGCACAAGATCTGGACACAGTCTTCTCCAGCAGGAATTTGTTGTTTCAGGCTTGATGACTTTCACAGCTTTTTGCATTATATAAGAACAATGGCATCTTCATCGTCATCGGTGTAATCTTTCTAGACTTCATGATGTTCTCTCTGTCAGGGGTTTTTCCATAGCATTGACAATTCTTTTCATAGAGTACTGCGTGTGATGAGCCCGGAAGGTCCATATGATGCCTGATCTAGAGGCTGAATTAGGGACCTTATGTTTGGGAGCAAGTAGACCATTTCAATGCCTTCAGTGTTGAACTCATGGGGTTCTGGGTGGCCAAGGACGTTGTCTCATAAGAAAAGAACTTTAAAAGCCAGTCCTTTTCTGGCAAGGTACTTCCTGACTTCAGGGACAAATCATCAGTGGAACTAATCCAGAAAAAGGGTTCTTGTTGCTCAGACCTTCTTGTACAACTAAAAGACTGGCAGGTGGGGTTTATCTTTTCCATTCAAAGCCTAGAGGTTAGCAGATTTAGAGATAAGGGCAGTCCTGATTATAAACCTACTGTATTTGCACAAAATGGCAATTACCCTATCTCTTCCTGCCTTAAATCCTGGTGTTTGCTTCTCTTCCTTAGTAATAAATGTCTGCGATTGCTTTTTTTTTTTTTCCAGAATAAGGTGCTTTTACCTGTGTTAAAACCTGTTTAGGTAGATGTTCTTTCTCCTCAATGACAGACAATTCTTTTCATAGAGTACTGGGTGTGATGTCCTTTCTCCTCAATGATTTCCTTAATGGTGGCTGGGAACTCATGTCCTGCCTCTTGGTCAGCAGAAGCTGCTTCTCCTGTTATTAGTTTATTTATTTAGAGATGGAGTCTCGCTCTGTCATCAGGCTGGAGTGCAGTGGCATGATCTCAGCTCACTGCAACCTCTGCCTCTCAGGTTCAAGCACGGACTACAGGCCCGTGCTACCATGCCTAGCTAATTTTTGTATTTTTAGTAGAGACGGAGTTTCACTATGTTGGACCAGGATGGTCTTGATCTCTTGACCTCATGATCTGCTCACCTTGGCCTCCCAAAATGCTAGGATTACAGACATGAGCCATCACGCCCAGCCTCTCCTGTTATCTTGACAGTTTTTAAGTCAAACCTCTTCCTAAAATTATCAAACCATCCTTTGCTGGCATTAAATTCTCTAGGTTTAGATCCTTCACTTTCCTTTTGCTTTCAGTTGTCACATAATGACTTTGTTTTTCTAGAATCATATCAGAATCTATAGGTATGCCTTTCTTATAGCAATCCTGTACCCATATAGAAGCTACATTTTCAATATGAGATAACAAGGTATTTTGCAAAAAGTACAAGGTTTTTGTGCTGGCTGATGTAGCTGCAGTGATAGATTAGTGAATTTCCTTTTTTGTTTTTCTTTTTTCCTTTTTTACAGTGGTTCTTACGCTGGATTCATTTATCTTGAAATGGTGGGCAACAGCAACTGCAGACCTTAATCTACAGTACATATGGAGCAATTCAACTTTTTCTTCTAACATCATGACTTTTCTTTGCTTCTTGGGAGGACTTTTCAGCATCGCTAGTGTCACTTTGTATGGGTCTGATGGAGTTATTGAAAGTTTACAGTATTGCCCCAAACACTATGAAAACATAAGTGAGAACCATGAGATATCACTCTTTACTGTCATATACAATTTACTAGAGACAAAATGCTCACATGGAGTTGATTAGTGTCATACAGCATTTTAAGCAGATACTCGCAACACTGGAGTTCACCACAATTCAACCGGAGATGGCTGTGAAATTGTTAGTATGTACTACAGTTAGTTGTATGCAGTTATGATTTAATACTGAATCTTTACGTTTGTTCACATTTCCCTTGACTTCAAATGGCACCATGTATAGTCTGTAAGTGTTTGTGCATGTACTTACTTTTTATTCTAACTTTTAATCATGGATTTGTGTATATTTTATGGTGGCAAATGATAAAATAGAATAGTATCTTCATATATTTTATGCATTCATGAAATACATAACTTTTTCCTATTTTTTCAGTATTTCTAGGCTACGTGCTTTGTCTGCAAGTGGTTTCACATTGTCGCAAATCTCCAAAAACATTTCCAATGTATTTATTGAAAAAATCTATGTGTAAGTGGACCTGTGCAGTTCAAACCTGTGTTATTCAAGTGTCAACTGTATCAGAAACGAGTGACTAAAGCTTATAAGCTAACCCTACAACTTAAAAATTTAAAAAATAAAATAAAATAGCAATATCATAAACCCAAAGAAAGTAGAAAGAAAGAAAGAATAAAAATAAAAGCAGAAATTTATGAAATAGAAAACAGAGAATCAGCAACACAACTTTGGTTTTAAATGAAGTGATAAATAAAATTACTCAATGTTGACTTAGAATTAATTTTAAGAAATGAGATAAAAGTCCAAAATACTAGGAATAAAAAAGGGGACAGATGCTTTTTTATTCCTAATAAAGATGCGGAAGAAACTAAAAAGATAATATTATATGCAACATGTCAATAAATTAAAAGCCTGAATGGAATGTTAACACTCTTGAAAAAATACAACATCTTTTCTCAAGAGGAAAGAGAAAATTTGCATAGTCTTATAAAATAAATCAGTGGTTTAAAATCTTTTCACAAAAGAATGCTAGGATCGGATGATTTTATAAGTAAATTCATGTAAATACTTTCAAATATTCTAAAATAACAGGTAATTCCAAAAACCACATTTTTTTCAGCACGTTGGGAAAGAGAGAAAAAATCTCTCAATTTTATTTTATGAGGCTATTAAACTTTATTATTCAAAACCAGACAATTATGGAAAACAGTATGGCGTTCTCAAGGATCTAGAACTAAAGTACCATACGACCCAGCCATCCCATTACTGAGTATATACCCCAAAGGATTATAAATCATGCCTGCTATAAAGACACATGCACGTGTATGTTCATTGCGGCACTATTCACAATAGCAAAAGACCTTGGAATCCAACCCAGATGTCCCATCAGTGACAGACTGGATTAAGAAAAATGTGGCCACATATACACCCATGGAATATTATGCAGCCCATAAAAAAAGGATGAAGTTTTGGTGTCCTTTGTAGGGACATGGATGCCAGCTGAAAACCAATCATTCTCAGCAAACTATCACAAGAACAGAAAACCAAACACCCGCATGGTTCTCACTCATGGTGGGGAAACTGAACAATGAGATCACTTGGACACGGGAGGGAACATCACACCACCAGGGCCTATTATGTGGAAGGGGGGATGGGGGGGAGGGATTGCAATTGGGAGTTATAACTGATGTAAAATGACGAGTTGATGGGTCAGCACACCAACATGGCACAAGTATAAAGCCATATGTAACAAAACCTGGCAGCGTTATGACAGCATGTACATGTACCCTAGAACGTAAAGTATAATTAAAAAAAAAAAAAGACAATGGTAGTATGAAAAAGGACAAATTACAGGACAGTCTCACTAATATAGACACAAAAATTCTACAGAAAATAATAGGCAAATTAAACCCAATGAAATATATATAATTACTAAGCTGAGTTTCATAGTTATGATGTTTGTTCAATATTAGAAAATCACCACATTCATAGATTAAAGAGGCAGGGCACAGTGGCTCACGCCTGTAATCCCAGCACTTTGGGAGGCTGAGGCAGGTGGATCACCTGAGGTCAGGAGTTGGAGACCAGCCTGGCTAACGTGGTGAAACCCCGTCCCTACTAATAATACAAAATTAGCTGGGCATGGTGGCACATGCCTGTAATTCTAGCTACTCAGGAGGCTGAGGCAGGAGAATCGCTTGAGCCTGGGAGGTGGAGGTTACAGTGAGCTGAGACTGCGCCATTGCACTCTGGCTTGGGTGACAAAAGCGAAACTCCATCTCAAAAAACAAAAAACAAAAAAACCCCAAAAAGATTGAAGAGAAAACGTATATATAATCATCTTAATAGGTGCAAAGTAAGAACAATAATTAAGACCTCAAATCCATTCATATACAAAATAAACTTAGTAAATTGGAATAAAAATGAACATCTTTGATAAGTATCTACCAAAGAACTGCAGAAAACATTATTTAAATTATGAAATGTCAAAACATTCCCTTTAAAATCAGGAACAAACCAATAATGCTATTACCATTTCTATTATACAGTTTACTGCTATCTTAACCAACACAGTAAAATAAGAAAAATAAACAAAAGGTATACAATTTGGAAAGGAAGAACCGAGAATGCCATTATTGCAGATGATAGAATTATCTACATAGAAAATAAACCGATTATTTGTTTTGAACTAGTAAGAGAGTTTAGCAAGGTTGCTAGATATGGGTCAATATTTATGAGCCAGCATCTTTATAATCATCAACAAGCAGTTAGAAAAGCTTGTATATTTAAGAGATACTATTTACACTGGTAAAAAATAGCATTTTGGCAATAAACATAATGAAAGATGTGCAGAACTTTTAGAAAATTATGACAAACTATTGAAATATATTGATAAGACCTAGACAAAAAAGACTTCATCTTTTCACAGAGAGAAAAGCTCAGTATCATAAAGAGATCAACTCAAATTCATATCCAGATTCAATCTCATTCCAATTAAAATCTCAGTATGGATTTTCTTAGAATTTGATGATTTCTAGAAATATAAACAGAAGAGCAAAGAGCTCTGAATAGTTGAGATAGTCCTGAAGAAGAATGAAGTAGAAGCTTAGCATAAGTGATATAAAAAATTATTCCAAGCTCACAATTAATTACAATAGCATATTTTTGGCAAAGGTGTAGAAATTAGATCTGTGGATCAGAAAAGAGAGAATAGAAGCAAACTCACACTTGTTTGGAACCTTAAATCTTACAGAGCTGGCATTGTAGATGAGGAGTGCTAGGATGACTGGCTATCTAAAGGAGAAATACTGTCAGATGCCTGCCTCACATTATATTCAAAATTTAATTCCAGATAGACTAAGATGAAATTGATAAGCCTTCAGGAGAAAGTATAGCCTAGTATCATCTTTATAACTTCTGAAGAGGGAAGGATTTTATTACTCAAAAGTATAAGTTACAAAAGAAAACATTGCTAAATTTAACCACATTAAGATAAAAAACTTCTGTTCCTTAAAGTAAATCATCAATAGATAGAGAAGAGAAGTCACATTTTGGGGGGAAATACTTGCAAGAAAACTGCAAAGACTTAATATCTCCAGTATGTAAAGAACTCCTAGGAATTCATGAGAAAATGGGCAAAAGTCATGAATAGGCATTTCATAGGAAAGGAAATCTGAATGGCCAGTAAACAAATGAAAAGATATTCAACCTCATTAGTGATTAGGAAGAAAATGTCAATGAAAACTGGCAGGATGTACTATTTCACACCACTAGACTGGGAAATATTAAATGGCTGGTTTGTCAGCAACTGACATCTGGTCACAGTGGGGGTGAAGGGCCAGTGCTGGGAGCTTGGAGACCAGCAAGGACACTGCTCAGTCATCTCGCTGCACCCCTTTGGCTTTTAGTCACTCAGCTATTGCTTTAGTAATGTTTAACTGTATTCTATAGAGAAACATCATATTGCTTTAAAAATGTTTTTGCTGCTTTTCTTTTCCTTCTCCATTTGGTGACTGTGTGCTTTATGTAGGCATTCCATTATTTACCTTCATTTTCAGAGAACCTAGTAACTAAACTTTCCATAATTTACTCTAAGGCACTTTCCATTTATTTCCAAACCAGTGTCTTTTGTTCAGTGGATCACACACATTTTTCCAAATTTTGCTTCACTGAAGTTTAATGCCTTATTTTTTCCATTTCTGGGAGTCTCCTTGGTCTTAATGGGAAAAATGACCAGCACATTCAAAGACCCATTTGGCTGCTGTGCAACCCTGTTGATTTATCATCAATAGGTAAACAGAAACTCCTTATATTTTTTTTAAAGTCATGCTTGAGATCTTTCTTTTTTAAACAACTCTCAGACAAAAATTGCTTCATATGCTTTTGCAGATTTTATTTGGAGCTCTTTACTTCCATTTTGTCTGATCAGGGTATCTGTAATCCCAGCAATGCAAATGAGAGGGCCTCCAGACGACCACAGTATTCCCTCCTCCCATCGGGTATGGCTGGCACCCCTCTCCACTCCACACACCTGCTGTGCCCTAAGCTAACATCCTCTACCTTGCAACCTTATTTGAGAAACTCTCTGTGTGAAACCAGTGGGTGTAGAAATAGCAGGTGACTCCCTTTCAGCAGTTTTGGTGGCCAGAGAAGAATTATTGCTTCCTTCACTTTGTGGCTCTGGTAAGTGCCCAAGAGGTGTAGTCAAAAAATCAACACATTAGTAATCCAGCAGGACTGACTCCAACTGTTTAACATGGCCCAGCTCAAATGTCACATCCTCGGTGATGCCTTCTCTGACCCCTTTCCTCTCCTAGTCACAGTTTAACTGCACCCTTTGTGCTCCCACAGCCCTTTGTTCAAGTTACTAGTATAGCATTTGTCACCTATTGTCATTTTAACATTTTAGAAATTGCACTTGAGTATGGTAGAAGGGCAAGAGGGTGGATTTTCAAGAAGGTCAAATTTGGGTATCCAACTACTCTTTTGTGTTCAAGTTTGAGACTTTGAGTGAATACCCTCTCTGAACCTCAGTTTTCTTATCTGTGTGAGAGATTATGAGATTATATAGAGGAGAGCAGATCATACATAAAGCAGAAGCCTTGCCTTTAGCAGGTATCTAGCAAATGTCAGTTTCGATCATTTCTTTTCCTGCTTAGATGTAAACCTGTTTGTCTCTTTCCACTAGATCGTGAAACCCTGCAGGGAGATGCCTTGACATGAATCTTTCTAGCTCCCAGCTCTAGCACAGTGTGCTATACAGATGTTCAATACAAGAGTGTTAGATGCTGGATCAAAGGAATGCCATGTCAGGTCCTGGAAAACTTGGCACAACTTACTGACCAGGCTCCTATGACAATGCATGTGGGCCTCTATTTGGTTTGCTCCATTCTTTAGGCTTGAGGGTGATGAAGGGAGACAGGGCAACTTAATTTTAAGTCCACATAGTCTTCAAACTCAAGGTAGGTCAGTGCAGACTCCTTGTTAGAATTACTATTTGGAAAGTTGTGAGTTATAAATTAGAGGACCAGATTTGCTTGTTGAAAAAATACTGAGCTAGAACTTGGAGGCATGGTAGCTGTGGGCAAGGCTTTGCCTACAGTTGAGGTGCTTCCTAGGGAATGTTCCCACAATACCAATAAGGATTCAGATCAAGGCTTGTTGGCCTTCTTCCATGGAAAAGCACACGCATTTGGCTGAAGAAAAAAAAAGTAACTTGGCAGGAATTGTACTGCTTTAAAGTCTTCTCAATATCTGAACTAATTCTCTGTCATCACACGTAGCTTCAAGCTACTATTTCATATGAAAAATCCCCTGGTGTAATTATTACAGATAGTGTGACAATGACAGAAGTTGATGGAAATCTCCTAGTAAGAGGTAAATTATAGAGATACATGATGGTGATGGCTTGTGAGTAGTGTGCACTTTTGGAGATCTTTTCTCTTGGCTGTCTCCCCGACAATGCTTTCCAGACCAGTTCCTGGTTTGAGCCTATGTAAAAATCTGGCATTTCACATCTTTTCAGTTAAGTCAGCACCCACCATGAGTCAGACGCTGTTTCTCCAGTCTAAGTACTGGGGATACAGTAGGAAGCAAGACAGACAAAGTGTCTGCCCTCAGGGAGCTTCCATTTTAGTGTGCCAATAAATTCCTGTTATTTACTTCCATTTTTGGTGTTTTGGCTTTCATTTCCCTATATTCAGTTTGTCTAGTGAGTTCCTTAAGACCATTGGGAGCATTCCATTTTGCTATTTAAGGCTTTTGACTTCTCCTTTCCACTTGAAAGTTTATTTATTTTTAAGGCTATGATATGGTCATAAGCTTTTAGAGCTAGATGATATTTGAGTTCGTGTAACCCAACAATGGGCCTTGGAGATGTATGGGTTTGTCCAGTCACATGGCACCACTCCAGTGGGTGGGGCCCAGCTGACTCCCAGTGTTGCTCTCATGTTTCCATTACACTGCCTCCCTAATTTCCTATCTCATGCTTATTGTGGTGCATATTTCCTTTATTCAGCAAACATTTATGGATTCCAACTTCATGCCAAGCCTTGCACTAGACAGGAGACACAGACATAGATCCTTTCCTTAAAGAGAGAATGGGCTTCCTTCTCTGTGTATTCATCTCTCTTTATTTAAAATTTCCTCATATTTTGACAAAATTTGCTGACTCTTCATATGCCTCTCCCAAATCTCTCAATGTTTTACAGGTATTTTTATTTTATTTAAATTATACTTTTGTTCTTATTGATATATAAATATACCCTCTATTCACTTCTCTGTTTGATATGGCATTTTACATGGTAAACAGGTTTGTATAAATAAGCACTTTTCAATTAGATTTTCTTACAGAATGATCCTAAATTTTTAATTTCAGACAGTTACTTTTCATATTTCTCAGCTAATACAGATGAAATTCCTTCTTACACCACTAAGTGACCTGTGGGAGTGTAGCAGCGGTTTGAGACCTAGCTACATGTTGGATTCGCGTGGAGGGAGGGACTTTTAGAAAATACTGATGCTGGGACCCCACCCTAAACAAATTCATTCAGAATATTTGGAGCAGGGAACTAGACATTGGTATGGTTGAAGACGCTCCTGTGGGAGTCTAACCTGCAGCCAAGATGTAAAGTGTTCTATAGGACAAATATCATTTCCTTCCATAAGTTTTCTCTCACGTGTCTTTTAGGATAATTTTATTTATAACTAGCTCTTTTTGCACAATTCAAAGTTATATATTGGTTACTAGAGGTGACATAATTTTCAAACTTTCATCAAATATCTTAAACCCCATATATCTGTATTACTACATTGATTTGTATAAAGAGCTCCCAAATCAGTATTAATTTTTGATATTTTTTTCTCTAAAATAGGAGCTTTTCTTTTCACTCAGTGCTCTACCTTTTAGGGTTCCATGTGCTTCTATTTAAACCCCATGTTCCAGCTTGAAGGTGCGTTTCTCCGTGCTTGTGGTATTCATGCTTTATTTCATCTCCCTGCTCTACACCCCATGGGGGCCCCCTTCTTTTTTGTCTTTTGCTGTCTCAGGCTGTGTTACTGCATCTTTCTGTAGACTTGGAGTCTGAGTTTCCTACAGAGAGTTATTGTTTTCATTTTTTCCTTTTATTGATTTTCTTGAAACTTTTCTGCTGCCTTAACCTCTTGTCCTAAAATTGATTCTTTGGAAGCCAAGATTTTGTTCTCCAGGGTTTTGATATTGAAAAAGAAATAGCTTTCTAATTTTCTCCACTGTTTTCTTGATGCATTTCATGTTTACTCCTAACAATTTTAGATTTTCTTCTCCATATAAAAACCTGAAATACGTATTTGTCTATTCTTACCCTTTGTCTCACCTGCAATGCTTTGTGGTGCCATTTTTTTGGTCTGACTTACTATGTAACCCCTCTTTTCTGTGTCAACATTTGTATGACTTCTCCAGCTATGCATATAATACACGACCCCATTTATGCTCACATTCAAAATTCCTGGCAAATATTTAACCCTCCCTTTTTGTCATCATAGATCTCATGAACAATCATAATTTCCTCTTGCAAATCTCCAGCTTGTTACTTCCAGTGGGACTGTTAATACAACATCCTATCTTTTTAATTATGTCACATAATTGCTTTTATTCATGGCTTCATTTATTCTTTAAGTAAGTGATCTGGGGGGTCCAAAACCACTCAGGTGCATCTCTGTATAGTTCTTCTCTGAGTGCAGCTCCTTTCTTTCCTCAGTACAATTTTTCTAAACAAATCCTATTTCTTGTTGCTCCGGGGGTCACTGCCAAGTCCTAACTGTAGGTGATTTCGATTTTTGCAAATAGATGCTTGGACACATCCTGTAGTCACGGAACACCGGTACTGAGGTAGGTGCTACCTTTCCTCTGCACTATGCCATTTTGTCTTATTTGGGCTTTCTTGGATTTTCCTCCATGAGCTTTTGGTCTCACAGGGCATCTTTCTCCTGCTCGTAGTGTATGTTGCTCTATCGATGATTGCTTCTTATGTGAAATTGGTGGGCTGGCTGCCACTGACTCCCAGCTGCACAAACTAATTCATCCCTGGAGCTTGGCTTCCCTGTGCACTTACACATTGTTTTTCCTGCTCACCCCACTCAGAGCTGCCAATATACCAGTTGCCTTGGATTCCTTCTGCTTTTCCTCACTAGCATATGGTATGGTCTGACCTAGTGAAGCTGAGTTTCAATTTCACTGAGAAAAGAGGCATTCTGATGTAAGCTGAACATGAAAGTAACAGAATAGACACCCCCCTCTCTCATATGTGCAACAGCTTTTTCTTGAGAATTTGATCTATGCCAGGGACTTGGCTAGTATGCAATGAAGTTACCAATATGAGTAAGATTTTAGTTCTGACCTTAAGGAACTTTGTAACTAATGGGAGAAACAGCAAAGTTTATCCATAATTAATGCACATCAGCAAATAGATTTTTGTTATTAGAAAAGGTAGAGTAAGCTAGTGCTGAAGAGAACAGGCTTTGAAGCCAGATAGACCTGGACTTGAGTTCGGACTTCACCACCCATAAGCAAGTTGGCCTGGGGCAAGTTCCTTAATATTTCTACACTTCCCTCTCTTGTCTGTAAAATGATTCTAAGTGATAGTTCTTAAAACATAAGATTGTCATTAAGATTAAGTGAATTAATAGAGGTTACATGCTTACTCAGTAAATGCTCAGCAAATACTGTTTTTAAAAATAAAAGTGCTATGTACAAGCTACAATGAGAATACAATGGGAGAGTCAAGGGAGATTTCTGGGAAGAGGTGACACTTAAGTTGAGTTTTGAAGGACAGGTAGGCAATAGATAAATGAAGAAAATAGCACATGCAAAGATACGAAGGTGTGAAATAATATAAGTGTATAAACTCCAAAAAATTTATTCTGTATAGGCATACCAGAAAAATTCATGACAGGAAGAATGGTGTCTGAGGGAGAGACAAGATCAGAACTCATTTAAACAGAAGGAATTCTGTAACGAAAACCATGTCACTCATCTACAGAGTGCCAAGATGAGAGAGATGCAACATCAAACTTTCAAAGATGTCTAAAGATCTCCCCTTGAAATATCAAGCAGAAAGAACTGCAGAAAGAAAAAAAAAATGTGGCAGACTTTAATTTTTTTTCTTGTAAATTCATTTAAGTGCCTTATAGATGCTAGATATTAGATCTTCATCAGATGCATAGTTTGCAAAAATTTTCCTATTCTGTAGGTTGTCTGTTTACTCTATTGATAGTTTCTCTTGCTGTGCAGAGATCTTTAGCTTAATTAGATCCCATTTGTCCATTTTTGCTTTTGCTGCAATTGCTTTTGGCATCTTCATCGTGAAATCTTTGCCTGTGCCTATGTCCTGAATGGCATTGCCTAGGCTGTCTTTCAGGGTTTTTATAGTTTTGGGTATTTTAAGTCTTTAATCCATCTTGAGTTAATTTTTGTATATGGTGTAAGACAGTGGTCCAGTTTCAATCTTCTGCATGTGGTTAGATAATCCTTTCCTTATTGCTTGTTTTTGTCAGGTTTGTTGAAGATCAGATAGTTGTAGGTGTGCTGTCTTACTTCTGGGTTCTTTGTCATTTCATTGGTCTGTGCCTATTGTTGTACCAGTTCCAAGCTGTTTTGGTCACTGCAGCCCTGTAGTCTAGTTTGAAGTCCAGTAGTGTGGTGCCTACAGTTTTGTTCATTTTGCTTCATTTTGTTCATTTGCCTTGTCTATTTGGGCTCTTTTTTGGTCCCATGTGAATTTTAAAATGGTTTTCTTTAGTTCTGTAAAGAATGTCAATGGCAGTTTAACAGGAATAGCACTGAATTTATAAATTGCTTTGGGCAGTATGGCCATTTCAGCAATATTGATTCTTCCTATCCATGAGCATGGAACGTTTTTCCGTTTGTTTGTGCCATCTCTGATTTATTTGAGCAGTGGGTTGTAGTTCTCCTTGTAGAGATCTTTCACTTCCTTTCTTAGTTGTAGTCCTAGGTATTTTATTTGTTTTATGGCAATTGCGAATGAGAGTTTGTTCATGATTTGGCTCTTGGCTTAACTGTTGGTGGTGTATAGGAATGCTAGCGATTTTGTATCCTGACACTTTGCTGAAGTTGCTAATCAGCTTAAGAAGCTTTTGGGCTGAGATGATGGGGTTTTCTAGGTAAAGGATCATGTCATCTGCAAACAGGGATAGTTTGACTTCCTCTCTTCCTATACTATGCAGCAAATAATAATAAAAAAATGAGATCATGTCCTTTGCAGGGACATGGATGGAGCTAGAGGCCATTATCCTTAGTAAATTAACACAGGAACAGAAAGCCAGATACTGGATGTTCTCACTTATAAGTGAGAGCTAAATGATGAGAACACATGGACACATAGAGGGCAACAACACACACTGGGGCCTGTCACAGGGTGGAGTGTGGGAGGAGTGAGAGGATCAGGAAAAACAACTAATGGATACTAGGCTTAATACCTGGGTGATGAAATAATCAGTGCAACAAACCCCCATGACTCACGTTTACTTAGGTAACAAAGCTGCACATACTTCACATGTACCCTTGAACTTAAAAGTAAAAAAGAGGTGGCAGAAATGATGGCATCCTGACACTCTATTAGAAACATATCCAAAAGCCCGCAAACTTGCAATCTGTACCCTCCTACAGACGCAAGACCACTCAGATCCAAATCCACCACATTAAACTTTTAACTAGTCTCTCTCTCTGCTTTTTGTTGTCAGACACATAAGCATGTAGCCTAAGATCTTAATGAAAGAGCAAAGCAGCTTGGTGCTATGACACCTGAGTCTAACAGCTGTGTGTGAATGACCTGCAAAAAGAAAAGCAATACTCCTTGTCTAAGCAATGTAGACATGGCTGTGCTGTGTCCTGTAGACACCCAGGGTTGAATTTGTACAGTCATTGCCAGAAAAGTACACCACACCCACATGTCAAAACAAACATGATATCCAGGGGAGGAAAATCAAGGTTTCAGTTGTTTCTTTTCTTCCCTCTCCAAATCCCAAGAATCCAGTGAGTTTTAATAACACTTCTAAAATGTCAGGAGAAAAAAATCATACTTTTAGAAAGGTTGAAACAACCAAGGGGGTCTTTTGTGGGATCTAGTTTCACTCTGAACCCCTTGGGGATGGTAGGGATGCAGGTGTGCCTTGCTTTAAGAAAATGCTGTGAAAAAAATCAGGCACAGAATACAGACTTTAGGAGGTGATTATTCATATTATAATATGCATTTTAAATGTATCTGAATCACAATCACAGATTTGCTTTAAAAAAGCAGTCTCTTTCCTGTGAATCAGTGCCCATTTTCAGATTGTTAATTTGGTAGAGTTGGGAAGAGAGTGTTGAGAAATTTAGTGTTCAAGGATTAAATAAGTATTTTTATTTATGGAAGATACATCAAAAACAAAGACTAAGCATTTGTGAAACATTTGTGAAACACTGAGAAGGGAAATGGTATTTATTGAGTATTATGTGTAAGGCACTTTATATATGCTGTGGAGATAAAATTTATTAAAGCATAATTCCAACTTTCCTTCCTCCTTGTTCTCTGCCTCGTAGTCAATGCAACTTCTTTCTTCATCTCCCTTGTAAGAAGAGACCTGAAGTTGTGGCCAGGTTCTTATAATTTATAAACCCAGAATGAGGAAAGTAGGTAGAGAGTGGAGACCGGACAGTTCAGGAAGAAAGTGGGAAGGAAACAAGAAAACAAAAGCTAGTACAGGCAACAATATTGAAGAGAGCTTGGCAAAAGTGTCACCTAGTGAGGGACTTGGAAGGGAACTGTAGAGAAGCCATGGATTATGAAAAGCAGAAAATTTTAAAAGTCATGTTTTTAAGTTATAAATGGAGTTTCCTTTATGTTTTCCAAAAGGTACAAAGAAAGATTAACTTGCTTTTGAATCTTGGACTCTTCTACTACTTTGAATGTGAAAATACATTGACACTTGTGCAGGACGAGGCTCTGAGATTTATGTGATCTCATTTAATCCTTCAATAACCACCTGAAGTAGGCATTTTATTTTTATATACAGATGAAAAGACTGAGTTACAAAGATGTTCAGAGACATGCCTAAATCACACAGCTACAATATGGCACTGCCTGAATTTTAAAATAGACCTGTCGACTTTAAATAAACTTATAAATAGCATAGGATTGAATTGTGTTTTCTTAACCAAATCTGAGTCTTTGAATTTCAATAAGAAATTTTAAACCAGTTATACTTATTGTTAAAAGTGTTATGTTTGTTTTTCTACAATCTTTTGATATTATCTTTCTGTATTCATGTCAACTACCATTTCTCATTTTCTGCAATTTCTTCTTTTGCATATGGAACAGAGCTTTAAAAATTTTTTTCTCTTCTCCAATCATTTAAAAAATTTTAAGCCTATTTCAGTTCAGCTGATGGTTAGCCTTAAGATATTCAAAAGGATTTCTTATGAGTGTTATTTTTTCTGTTAAACAAAGTCAGTAATGCATGTGTTTTGATTCTTTTCTGTGTAAAATGTTGTGACATGTTTTCTCTCCTATCCTTGTCTCACATATTCCCTTCCTCCCTCTTAAATGTGTATGATTTTATAAATACAATACCTGTGTTTTATTTATATTCTCTTTTAATAATTATTTTTGATATTTGCATTCAGTTTTTATCAACTATAATTCTCATTTCAGCTACATAAATATACAACAGTTTCTTCCATATTCTGGAAATGGGTTACTTGACAACCAAATTATCGTCCTATCTTTCAGTGCTATATCTTTAGGTATTTAATGTGTTTTAGTGAGGTTTTTAGTGGAAGGGTGAGTAGGAGAGGAGGGAAATGTTAAGAGCTCTAAATACACATCTTTAATGAGGGCAAGCTAACAGAAAAATTAATAAATAGAAATATAACCTCATTGGCCAGGCATGGTGCCTCATGCCTGTAATCCCAGTACTTTGGGAGGCCAAGGTGGATGGATCACCTGAGGTCAGGAGTTCGAGACCAGCCTGGCTAACATGGCAAAAGCCCATTTCTATTAAAAATACAAAAAATTAGCTGGGCGTGGTGGCACACGCCTGTAATCCCAGCTACTTGGGAGGCTGAGGCAGGATAATCGCTTGAACTCAGGAGGTGGAGGTTGCAGTGAGCTGAGATTGCACCATTGCACTCCAGCTTGGGCAACAAGAGTGAAACTCCATAATCTTATTATAGAATAAATAGCTAAAATATTTAAAATTAGTTGCTTGGAGAATGGTAAAAGTGAGGCAAAACTACTGTTTTTTATTACATACCTTTTAATTAGATTTTTTAAATGACTTAATTTTGAAGTAGTTCTGTGCTTATTATACATATGTATATATGCATATATATACGCACAGAACTTCAAAATCATATATACATATAT
>NW_016809194.1:28937-36500 GCF_001698545.2 Rhinopithecus bieti | reverse complement strand
TCCCATTCTGTAGATTGCCTGTTCACTGTGATGATAGTTTCTTTTGCTGTGCAGAAGCTCTTTAGTTTAATTAGATCCCATTTGTCTGTTTTGGCTTTTGTTGCCATTGCTTTTGGTGTTTTAGTCATGAACTCTTTGCCCATGCCTGTGTCCTGAATGGTACTGCCTACGTTTTCTTCTAGAGTTTTTATGGTTTTAGGTCTTATGTTTAAGTCTTTAATCCATCTTGAGTTAATTTTTGTATAAGGTGTAAGGAAGGGATCCAGTTTCAGCTTTCTGCATATGGCTAGCCAGTTTTCCCAACACCATTTATTAAATAGGGAATCCTTTCCCCATTGCTTGTTTTTGTCAGGTTTGTCAAAGATCAGATGGTTGTAGATGTGTGGTGTTATTTCTGAGGCCTTTATTCTGTTCCATTGATCTATATATCTGTTTTGGTACTGGTATCATGCTGTTTTGTTTGCTGTCACCTTGTAGTATAGTTTGAAGTCAGGTAGTGTGATGCCTCCAGCTTTGTTCTTTTTTGCTTAGGATTGTCTTGGCTATGTGGGTTCTTTTTTGGTTCCATATGAACTTTAAAGTAGTTTTTTTCCAATTATGTGAAGAAAGTCAATGGTAGTTTGATGGGGATAGCATTGAATCTATAGATTACCTTGGGCAGTATGGCCATTTTCACGATACTGGTTCTTCCTATCCATGAGCATGGACTGTTCTTCCATTTGTTTGTATCCTCTTTTATTTCATTGAGCAGTGGTTTGTAGTTGTCCTTGAAGAAGTCCTTGACATCCCTTGTAAGCTGTATTCCTAGGTATTTTATTCTCTTTGTAGCAATTGTGAATGGGAGTTCACTCATGATTTGGCTGGCTGTCTGTTATTGGTGTATAGGAATGCTTGTGATTTTTGCACATTGATTTTGTACATTGATCCTGAGACTTTACTGAAGTTATTTATCAGCTTATGGAGATTTTGGGCTGAGATGATGGGGTTTTCTAAATATATAATCATGTCATCTGCAAACAGAGACAATTTGACTTCTTCTCTTCCTATTTGAATAAAATTTACAAGAAAAAAATAACCCCATCCAAAAGTGGGCAAAGGATATGAACAGACACTTCTCAAAAGAAGACATTTATGCAGCCGTCAAACATACAAAAAATGCTCATCATCACTGGTCATTAGACAAATGTAAATCAAAACCACAATGAGATACCATCTCATGCCAATTAGAATGGCGATCATTAAAAAGTGAGGAAACAACAGATGCTGGAGAGGATGTGGAGAGACAAGAGCACTTTTACACTGTTGGTGGGAGTGTAAATTAGTTCAACCATTGTGGAAGACAGTGTGGTGATTCCTCAAGGATCTAGAACTAGAGATACCATTTGACCCAGCAATCCCATTACTGGGTATATACCCAAAGGATTATAAATCATTCTATAAAGACACATGCACACGTATGTTTATTGTGGCACTGTTCACAATACCAAAGACTTGGAACCAACCCAAATGCTGATGAATGATAGACTGGATAAAGAAAATGAGGCACATATACACCATGGAATACTATGTAGCCACGAAAAAGGATGAGTGCATGTCCTTTGCAGGGATATGGATGAAGCTGGAAACCATCATTCTCAGCAAACTAACACAAGAACAGAAAACCAAACACCACATGTTCTCACTCATAAGTGGGAGTTGAATAATGAGAACACATGTACCAGGGAGGGGAACATCTCACTCTGGGGCCTGTTGGGGGGTGAGGGGCTGTGGGAGGGATAGCATTAGGAGAAATACCTAATGTAGATGACGGGTTGATGGGTGCAGCAAACCACGATGGCACATATATACCTATGTAACAAACCTGCATGTTTTGCACGTGTACCCCAGAACTTAAAGTATAATAAAAAAATAAGTATGGAATAAATGTGGAAGAATACATGATATATCTAGACCACTTTCCCCCCTTCTCTCAAAGAAGTATAAGACCCTACAAACTGGGAGTAGGGAGAGTTAGAGAACACCAGGATAGTTAGATTCTGGTGAATGTCCTCAAGAATATGCCCTGCAGCCTGCCCCGTGCTGGACAGAATCCCTGGGAATTGCCATAGAAAGTCCCGGATATATTTGAGAATCCAAATATGGAGAAGTCTATGTTTCACTTTTTGTTGGGGGCCTTGGGAGGCAGTAAACTCCAGAGTTTCTTGAGCCACTGTGAGTTAGACAAATAGAAGCACCTATATAGGTGTCAAGGCAGACAGACCTAAGGCAAATCCATCGATCCTCCATGTGCCTTGGTGCAAGGGATGAAAACTCCTTACATGTGATTGACATTGTCCAGTACCTGAGACTGGAAGACTTGGAGGATGGAAATGCCATTGTAGATGTGGTGTGATCCACAAGTCCGGGACCTATAAATAAATCCATATGGGAAGAACAACATCTCAGGTGTGGCCAGCCTGGAGATGGGATGATCACTAAGGACTGAATAGAACAATGTACAGCTCAGCAGATATCTGTGTGGAACAAATCACGACCCAGGGAGAAGATGCCTCTGGATGAGACCCTGCTATGTGAAGCTCGGTGGATCTTGAACGCCTCTCCCCACCACCTTCTTAGAGAGATTTAGGGAGAAATACTTGCTGAACTTGTCAGGACTTTTGGTTCCAAGCAAAGAAACCAACTCTAGTTAACGTGAACAGAAAAGGAATTTACGGGAAGGACACCAGAGAGTCCTCAGAATCAATGGGCTCAGGAAAAGGGCAGAACTGCCTTCAGCCAAAACCACAGCACAGGAAGCTTCTGGTTAGATGCAGATGACACCACTACTGGCACGACCACTTCAGAAATGGACACAGGTCATCACTGCAGTCAACCTCTGCCACTCTTAGAATAGTGTTATGCAGCCACTGATGCTGCTGCCAGAATAAATCCTCCAGGGTCTCTCATTTCCTATGCACCACAGACTTCATGTCCTGGGTAGGACTATCCTGTTGGCTAACATTAGTCATGTGCCCACTCTCCAGTTATTTTTGGCTTTGATTCTGATGGGGTGGGTTTTGCTCTTCTTTATTGTGGCATCCCGTACCCTCTGCCTCACCCAAAGGAAGAAGGCTCGTGCTCATACAACCAAAATGAGTGTTCAACACTCTTGAATTGAATATCTTGAAGCAACCTGATTATCTGGAATTAACTAATTTCTGCTACTGGAAGTTTAAGATATAATCTAAATTTAACCACAGAAAAATATAAGCTTAAATTCATACACCTGAGCTTTGGTTTGAGAAATTTGTATCTGGGTCATTCAGTGGAATGGAGAGCACCTTACCCATGCACATGAATGCCCCACGTAACCATTCAGCAACTGCCCTGGACTGCATCATTAGCCCCTTTTCAAGCCAGGAATCTCAAGGCCAAGGAAGTTAAGTGACTCTTTCACACCAGTAATTAGCAGAGTGAAGATTTGATCTTGGGGACTTGTTCTCAAACTTTGAACCCTATCAACTACATCGTGATTTATTTTCAAGATATTAGGGCCGGGTGATAACTAAATTAGACTACTGTAGATCATTTGTTCTGAAACCTTGTCCTTAACATGGTGCCATTTCCTCCTATTATGATGAAAAAGAATAAATCACAATGTAGTGGATAGGGTTCCAGGCTTAGGGAGTCTGTGCATGTCAGAAAAGCTTCATGGCTCCTCCAAACACAATCCTGACATTTAATAAACCCAGCAGAATTCATCCTTCTTAGCTCATAGTCCTGTGCCACCAGAGAAGGAGAATTACCCAGAAATAAAGAGCAAAGTGCTTGTTGCCTACCCACCACATTTTATTCAATTACCTGCAAGCTCCTTTCTTCCTTTTCTACTCCCTGGGTATTGATGGGAAGAGGTGAGAAGAGAAGAAAGGCATTCTACAGGTAATCTTGTCTGCTGTGCTTCACCTTGACTGTACTTACGGACATCACGGATCTCTATTTCTTTATCTCCACTTAGCTGAGCAGAGTAGAGGCCCGAAATGTTTAAGACCAGCACAGTAATAGGTGTAAGTAAAAAAAAGTATCTGTTTTCCATTAAGGAGATTAACTTCTCTGTTGGGGTTGTTATTATAGCACTAGGTCAAGGGCTGCTTGTGGCTGACTGGTGCCTCTTCTGACTGGGTGGTCATTGCCCCCTCTAGCTCCTCTCTGGAGCAGGGGTCACTCTTTCTAAATCTGGCTTCCCCGATGGAGTCAGAATGATCAGATTCCCCACTTCAAGTATTGACACAATAGGGTAATAATGGTGAGTCCTTGTTTTCAGGACGTTAGAACAAAAGAAGGAACTATTTTGCCCATGTACTTTACAGCCGTTCAATGAGGATGATTTCATGTTGAATTGCAAAATAATTACATTTTATGGTAAAAATTACACCTTATATTGGTTTCTCACATAACATGTTTACCTCTTATGTCAACCCAATTCTAGTATGGTGCCTTGCATGGTGTCACTATGGTGTCACTATGTAGTAAACATTTGATGAACAGAAGAATGAAAACTCTCTAAAGACAGAAATAGATGCAAATCCCCACAACCCAACAAACTGGATGCTGTTAAAAAATAATCGACAACTAGGTGCAGCTATTGTTTTCAGGGCTTTCCTTCTTTGCTTCTGTATTGCAAACTTTCATTATGATAATTTTCAAAGAAACACAAACAGAATTTTCCAATGAATCTCCATGCATCTATCAACCATCTTTCATAACTATATATTTTTCCACTGTTATTGTCAACCCCCATTGCCTCACACTGTTTTGGAAGGGATATTTTAAATAAAACCAAGACATTGTTTGTTTCCACTCACAATCATTTTAGTGTATATTTCAAACAGAAAAGGACTTTTAAGAAATCTACAACCACAATCCCATTATCACTTCCTCCCAAATTAACTGTCAGTCTGTAATACCATCTAATACTCAATGTGTGTTTGGTTTTCATCTCTTCTGAGCTTCCTGCAAAGTTTCTTCTTAAATTAACATTAATTTGTGACTTAAGACTAGTACTTTTACTACTCTGTTAAAGATATAACCTCCAACACCCTTCCCTCCAAACCCTAATTGAATACTTAAAATTGCTAAATGAATAACTTCCATCTCCACTGATTCAATGAAGACTATTTAATGGACTTAACATGCTGCTGACATTATAGAAGGTGGATAAAATGGATAGCACCCCTGACCTCAACAAGCTTATGGTTTTAAGGAGGATATGCTCGGCTTGGATGTCCCTCTAACACTTTATACTCAGTATGATAAAACTGATCTCATTTTCTTGCCTTTGCAGCCAGCTCCCCGGGAGTCCTGCCACATCTGACAGTGGCCTCACCATTCTCCATGCCCCCCAGTCTCAACACTTGGTTCTTTTCTTTAGCCTCCATATGTAGTCAGTTTCAAATTGGACTAATATTTTCTTCTGAAATTTTTTCTATACTCAATCTTTTTTTCACTTGAGGGTCAGCCCTCTGTGACAAAACAAGCCAAATAAATTGTTGGAATTTACGTGAGTCCTGCCTTCTGTAATGGGGCCAATCGAGAGGGAGGTGTTAGCAGCTGTGAGGGTTTGGAGTCCAGCATTGTGCCATAAAATGCTTCTTATGAGGCAGGTCCAAGGATGCAGTGTCAGGGCAGATATACAACAATATGGTATTTGGTATCCAAGTCATAACCAGAAAATCATCCCATAGCATGCATGTGGTAAGTAGGGAATGGGCAAAAGGAAGTAAAGTTGGGACTAGGATTGTTGAGAATTAGATGCGGCAGATATGAGTGATGACTCCGGCTGATCCTTTGGAATTTCATTTAGAAGCAGCGAATCAGTGTTTGATCACTTTCTTTAATTTCATATGCAGCAACAGAAAACTATCAAATTACTATTAATTTATCAGTTTCCAACAAGACTCATTTATTCTCTCACATTTCTGCAGGTCAGAAATCCAGGCAGCTTGACTGGGTTCTCTGCTCAGGGTCTCTCATGGGGCTGTCAAGGTGTTGGCCAGCCTGGGATCTTATTTAGAGGCTGGGGAAATCAACTACCAGTTTTATTATCATTTTAAGTTATAAAATAGAGAAAAGACTGTCTTCAAATGATGGGGATGATTTCTACTTTATCTGTAGTTTTTTCCACTGTGGCTCTGATACCAAGAATGAACACAGTCTTTCTACTAGTTTTCTCAGATTGAGCAATGGTTTAAGGTTATATTTAACATAGAAGCCCATTCTCTCTGTTTGTTAAAACACACACACACATAGAATCTTATAGGTTTGTGTATTTTATATTTAAATTAAATTCTTATAACTTCATGACCTCACCTCACTGAAAATTGAGATGGTAAGACCCATTGCCTTTTCTCATTGATTTCAAGGCCAGGGCCATCTGAAATATTTAGTGTATTTAACACATGAGCACATCAACAATAAACTTTCCATTTTATTTTCAAGAAGGCTTTTCTTATTCAGTTTACAAAATTATTAAAATAAGTCTCACTTTTCGACTCATATATACTCCAGGTTTTCTTACACTCTACTTTTTTTCTGAGTGGATTCGGGAGTTTGCTAATTTTAATTTTATTTCTGAGGTTAACATTTGAAAATGATGGAGAATTTTCAATAAGCTCAATGATTATACCAAATATGTGATTAAACATTTGTGAACATACTGCTCAGAAGAAAATAACCTTTAATTTTCTTTCAAACCAATGAGGACACCACTTTTTTTTCTTAATATGGGATTGCAATTAGGACTTATTTATTTCTTAGCATTTTAGAAAAAATACCTCTCAGCCTCACTGGGGATCTAATAGTTTTCCTATAAAATTGGAATTTTAAAAAGAATACATTTACTAGAAACTAAAATTTGATCCATGTACTTTGAAAACATCAATCTTAGATAAATAGAGTTCTTAGAAAACCAAAGCTATATTTATGGGTGTTTAAAAATAATATTCACAGGGTTAGGTATGTTAAAAGACAAAATTATGACAAATTTAGTTTACAGGTCTTAATTGGCTCTTATAGATGACTCTAGAATCAGGTGACACCACATTCTATAAAGTAGAATGAGTGTTCCATTTTGCTGAGCAGAGGAGTTGGTTTTATAGATAGAACAGGGCTAAAGAAAGCTGAAATGGAGAACGAAAAGCAGATTGGTCATTTCAAAATTACTTTCCTTGTAAAGGGGTGGTGGACTTCCTTATCATGACAGCTAAAACTTACCCATTTGGGGATTTGGCTTCTCTCTCCTGATTTCTTGGAAGTTAAGATAAACAACTCAGTTTTGATTTAGTGGTGTGGAACCTTAGCACAAGTGACTCCATTTTGGTTTAGTCTTTTGGGCCCTGGTGCAGAAGTTTAGTCCAAACAAATGGCCTTCTACAGATTTTATTAATAGGTACTATTACCTGATCAAAATGAGATGACAAGATCTATTTTCAGGTTAATTCCTCAACTCCAAACCAATTTGATATAGTGTTGACTTAAATAGCACCCTATAGAAAACCATCCAATTCAAAAATTACTTCTATTTTAATT
>NW_016809194.1:0-28595 GCF_001698545.2 Rhinopithecus bieti | reverse complement strand
TTCAAACAGAAAAGGACTTTTAAGAAATCTACAACCACAATCCCATTATCACTTCCTCCCAAATTAACTGTCAGTCTGTAATACCATCTAATACTCAATGTGTGTTTGGTTTTCATCTCTTCTGAGCTTCCTGCAAAGTTTCTTCTTAAATTAACATTAATTTGTGACTTAAGACTAGTACTTTTACTACTCTGTTAAAGATATAACCTCCAACACCCTTCCCTCCAAACCCTAATTGAATACTTAAAATTGCTAAATGAATAACTTCCATCTCCACTGATTCAATGAAGACTATTTAATGGACTTAACATGCTGCTGACATTATAGAAGGTGGATAAAATGGATAGCACCCCTGACCTCAACAAGCTTATGGTTTTAAGGAGGATATGCTCGGCTTGGATGTCCCTCTAACACTTTATACTCAGTATGATAAAACTGATCTCATTTTCTTGCCTTTGCAGCCAGCTCCCCGGGAGTCCTGCCACATCTGACAGTGGCCTCACCATTCTCCATGCCCCCCAGTCTCAACACTTGGTTCTTTTTCTTTAGCCTCCATATGTAGTCAGTTTCAAATTGGACTAATATTTTCTTCTGAAATTTTTTCTATACTCAATCTTTTTTTCACTTGAGGGTCAGCCCTCTGTGACAAAACAAGCCAAATAAATTGTTGGAATTTACGTGAGTCCTGCCTTCTGTAATGGGGCCAATCGAGAGGGAGGTGTTAGCAGCTGTGAGGGTTTGGAGTCCAGCATTGTGCCATAAAATGCTTCTTATGAGGCAGGTCCAAGGATGCAGTGTCAGGGCAGATATACAACAATATGGTATTTGGTATCCAAGTCATAACCAGAAAAATCATCCCATAGCATGCATGTGGTAAGTAGGGAATGGGCAAAAGGAAGTAAAGTTGGGACTAGGATTGTTGAGAATTAGATGCGGCAGATATGAGTGATGACTCCGGCTGATCCTTTGGAATTTCATTTAGAAGCAGCGAATCAGTGTTTGATCACTTTCTTTAATTTCATATGCAGCAACAGAAAACTATCAAATTACTATTAATTTATCAGTTTCCAACAAGACTCATTTATTCTCTCACATTTCTGCAGGTCAGAAATCCAGGCAGCTTGACTGGGTTCTCTGCTCAGGGTCTCTCATGGGGCTGTCAAGGTGTTGGCCAGCCTGGGATCTTATTTAGAGGCTGGGGAAATCAACTACCAGTTTTATTATCATTTTAAGTTATAAAATAGAGAAAAAGACTGTCTTCAAATGATGGGGATGATTTCTACTTTATCTGTAGTTTTTTCCACTGTGGCTCTGATACCAAGAATGAACACAGTCTTTCTACTAGTTTTCTCAGATTGAGCAATGGTTTAAGGTTATATTTAACATAGAAGCCCATTCTCTCTGTTTGTTAAAACACACACACACATAGAATCTTATAGGTTTGTGTATTTTATATTTAAATTAAATTCTTATAACTTCATGACCTCACCTCACTGAAAATTGAGATGGTAAGACCCATTGCCTTTTCTCATTGATTTCAAGGCCAGGGCCATCTGAAATATTTAGTGTATTTAACACATGAGCACATCAACAATAAACTTTCCATTTTATTTTCAAGAAGGCTTTTCTTATTCAGTTTACAAAAATTATTAAAAATAAGTCTCACTTTTTCGACTCATATATACTCCAGGTTTTCTTACACTCTACTTTTTTTCTGAGTGGATTCGGGAGTTTGCTAATTTTAATTTTTATTTCTGAGGTTAACATTTGAAAATGATGGAGAATTTTCAATAAGCTCAATGATTATACCAAATATGTGATTAAACATTTGTGAACATACTGCTCAGAAGAAAATAACCTTTAATTTTCTTTCAAACCAATGAGGACACCACTTTTTTTTCTTAATATGGGATTGCAATTAGGACTTATTTATTTCTTAGCATTTTAGAAAAAATACCTCTCAGCCTCACTGGGGATCTAATAGTTTTCCTATAAAATTGGAATTTTAAAAAGAATACATTTACTAGAAACTAAAATTTGATCCATGTACTTTGAAAACATCAATCTTAGATAAATAGAGTTCTTAGAAAACCAAAGCTATATTTATGGGTGTTTAAAATAATATTCACAGGGTTAGGTATGTTAAAAGACAAAATTATGACAAATTTAGTTTACAGGTCTTAATTGGCTCTTATAGATGACTCTAGAATCAGGTGACACCACATTCTATAAAGTAGAATGAGTGTTCCATTTTGCTGAGCAGAGGAGTTGGTTTTATAGATAGAACAGGGCTAAAGAAAGCTGAAATGGAGAACGAAAAGCAGATTGGTCATTTCAAAATTACTTTCCTTGTAAAGGGGTGGTGGACTTCCTTATCATGACAGCTAAAACTTACCCATTTGGGGATTTGGCTTCTCTCTCCTGATTTCTTGGAAGTTAAGATAAACAACTCAGTTTTGATTTAGTGGTGTGGAACCTTAGCACAAGTGACTCCATTTTGGTTTAGTCTTTTGGGCCCTGGTGCAGAAGTTTAGTCCAAACAAATGGCCTTCTACAGATTTTATTAATAGGTACTATTACCTGATCAAAATGAGATGACAAGATCTATTTTCAGGTTAATTCCTCAACTCCAAACCAATTTGATATAGTGTTGACTTAAATAGCACCCTATAGAAAACCATCCAATTCAAAAATTACTTCTATTTTAATTCCTTCAGGTATTTTGCAATTTATGTTCCATTTCATCCAGAATGAACTGGCTGAGAAGAAGAAGTTAGGGATGGCTTTTGTGCACCTGTGTTTCCATCATTCCTTTTTCCTCTTTCTCTGAGCAGATCCTACTGGACCAAAGCAGTGGTGGTGGGAATGCCTGGCCCCAGAGTTGATGCTCTGTGAATCGTTTTTGAATAGATGAATGAATGAATGAATGAATGAATGAGGATGGCATAAAGCAGGAAGGGGAATTATTCTGGAGTGGTTGGTTTTTAGCGTCTCCAAGGCAGCAGGTGATTTTCAGTAACTGAGCACAGAACAGCTGCTTCCCATCACCTTCCTCAAAACTCCAGCAGTGAGTGTTGCTGTGACCTCAGTCTTGCTGGCACTTACTGCACAGGGAGGACGTGCAGGTTCAGAAATCTTGTGAAATAGAGTCAAGAAAATTTACAGGATGCCTGCTGGGCAGGGGGTACCGAAAAGACCAAATGGGAGTTTATGTAGTGACTGTACCAGCAAAAACTTCCCCTGGTGGCTGGCCGTGAAGTCCAGAATTTGGCTCCTAATGTCATCAAGAGTGACACATGTTATTGATGGCACTGCTTCCTGGAATCTACTTAAATCTTGCAAATTTTTTTTTCTTGCTATCTTTATTTTTCTCTGTCACTTTCTCTCTCTTTCCCTTCTTCTCTTTGACACATACTCTATATTTCCATGGTGGTGCTGAGCTGGTGTACAGAAAGTGACTTTACTTGGTATCTGCTGAGGCCAAGGGGCAGCTTCTCCTGTGATAGGCACATTCATGAACTCAGGGTCGTACTCCAAGAACATCTAAAGATGATTCAGCATCAGCATGAGGTACTTTGAGTTTTTTGGCATTTTCGAAGCTACCGGGGAGGGGGACAAAAAGGTGGAAATGAATCACTTCATGTAAATAAAACTTCAATAGTACTTTTCTGGAAAAAAACAGAAACATCCCATCATAGAAACGACAGTCTCCAGGCCAAGAGGGAAGTGAGCAGGGAGCAGTTCGAACATGCACCAGGTCACCTCCTGGAGTAGTCTGGTCTTACCTCTGGGTAAAAAAAGTTCAGGCAAGAAAAGTAAGGAAGGCAAATGTGTGAATAAATATTATGATGAGAATCATGGTCAATAGTTGTCAGAAGAAAGAATAAAGCAGCCAGGTAGAAATGTGTTAAGGAATTTCCTTCCTCCCACAACTTTAAGATAAGGTTCTGGAATTATTGTTGTAATTATTATTATTATTTACAGAGAAAATTCGCAGTGGCTAGTGGTTAGGGTTTGTTTTCTGTCCTGATATGACTGGTGTGGGGTCTTGGTTTGTTAAATTGTTTTCTCATGCAAGCTGTATTGTAAGACCTAACATTTCAAGTGCTGCCTTGACATCTTTGAACCTCACAAGTCCCCCAAAGCGTAACCATGAATTTCTCTGCACTTCCTAGATATGCCTTCTGCTAAGTGGAAAAGGCTTGCCCTGTCACCCACCTGTGATTATTTACCCCATTAGCCAGACTGGCTTCACCCAACCCAGTCGTCAAACTAACAGGTTTCATTTCTCTGCTGGACTGTAAAATTATTCCAACAATCCATGGGAACCAGGGGACACCTCCATGTCTTAATATTATAAAGCCTGCCTCTCAAAGGCCGTGGTTGCTTAGTTTATTCCCATGTGCAACCCCTTTGTGGCCCTGCCTGCATGGCATACAGTGTCTTCCTCCCTCAGGCTGTGGTATACGTGACTAATAAACTGCTATCAATCTCATCTGTTTAACATCAAGTGTTGTGTGTTCAGCCATCTCATACTATTTAGTGTGGGAGACCCCTTCTCTACCAATAGGGTGAATGAGAGTTTATCAGAACATGAGCACACTGATGACTTCAGGGTATTGACCAATGCTTGGCTCATCCAGTAGTCAAAGGCCTATTCAAATTTCTGGGGACGCTCACCTTCAGATGCATGGAGAGCCAATACATAGCCAGAATAAGGAATCAGTACACATAGAATTGACCTTCCAATCCTCAGATTTTTGAAGAACACCTCATGACCCAGACACAAAGCAAGGATCAGGAGTCTAAGCTTATCCTATGAAAAAACTGACCACATCCTGCTCTATCTTCACACACCTGTCTTTCCCCAAAGTAAAGTACATTCCTTAAGACTCACAGTATTCTGCATCAGCCATTTATTCTTATATCTGGGAACTGTAGTTCTTGAAGTCTCTTAATTGCATTGCTTTAAGATGGATTCCATATAGAAATATCAACATGGAAAAACAATGTAAATATTGCTTAAACTAAATTCAGAAACAAGGTACTACCTGAGGTATTTTCAGCTTAATTAAAACAGCCATGATACTAAACAGTTAAGTTGCACTGACTTGCAGTTATTACTTTATATTTGGCTTTGTTATTCTGTGTCAAAAAAGTTTGGTTCTCTTTTTCCCTATATAGAACCTCAAAATGCCATCAGTCCATGGGATGTTTTCTTTAAACTGGTCAATTTGGTGGAGTAATTTATTAAAATAAGTTTTTTAAAATATAGTTTTCTCTTTATTTTATAAAATGAGTAATGCAAGCTGGGATGTGGAGCTATAAAGTCATTGCAAAAAAATTACACAGCAAAACTGCTATTTTTGGCTTCTAATTCTAACCCGTTTGCCAACTTGTTGCAAGTTGTACTTATCAAGGGACCCTACACTTTTTCCGTCCTGTTTCATCTTGAACCCTAAAATGCTAACAGAGACCATGAATGGCATTTGATTTAATTAGCTAGTGTCGCTATTGCTTGCTGTATCTCCCAACTCTAAATATCTCTAAAAATAAGCTGCTTTTGAATCCAGCTTTTAAGTGACATAAATTGTATTCACAAGAGTAAAAATCATTACTTATCTATGATATATCTGTTTACGTTTCCACTGGAATGCTTTATCACACAGTCCTTAGTTTGTTATAAAAGGAGGGATCTATAACAAGTCAGCAGAAACCACAGGCATTCCTTTGGAATAACTCAATGGGAAACAACAAAAAACAATGTTTAAAATTAAATATTTAAAGACAGTAATTTAATTTTACTCCCTGTGAAATTTGAGATGTTGAAATTAAACATCCATAGTATATAGTACACAGGTGCAGTTGCTATTTTGCTATTTTTTTTTATAAGGAGGTATTTAGTGAATATTATTTTGGCATTGAAATAAATTTTTTTTTTTTTTTTTTTTTACCTATTTTTACACCAAAGACAGACTCTCCTCCCAAAACAAAGGATAAAAAAAGTTCCAGAATTCAAGGAAAACAATTGCCAAGTTCAGATATGAAGCTCAATAAAGCATGTGGTAGACAGAATGCTAGGATGACCTCAGAGATTTCCTCTGCCTCAGTCCCCCATGGCTGTGCAATCCCTGGGACTGTGAATATGATGGATTCTATTCTGTGATTAGGTATGTCATATGGCACAGTTGACTTTAAGGTAGAGAGATTATCCATGTAGGCCTGATCTAACCATAAAGGCCCTTTCTTTGGCTGGTCATAGAAGGGGAAGTCAGAGACTTGAAGCATTTGGTGCAGTGTCACTAGCTTAAAGACAGAGGCAGCCAAGTGGCAAAAAAAAAAAAAAAAAAAAAAAAAAAAAAAAAAAAAAAATGTGAACTGTGTCTAGGGGCTGAAAGCAGACCCTGCCTGTCAGCCAGAAAGGAAATGGGGAGCTCACATCACTGCAAAAACACCAAAATTCTGCTAACTGCAAGAATGAACATGGGAATGAACTTTTCTTTAGAGCCTCCAGACAAGAAGTCAGGAGGTTTGTATCACCAACATCTTGATTTTGGTCATATGATACCCTGATCAGAGAACCCATCTGTGCCATGCCAGAACCTCTGACCTGAAGATGGATGCTCTAATAAGAGGGCACTGTTTTAATATGCTAAGTTTGTGATACTTTGTTACATGGGAATATAAAGCTAACACAGAGCATAAAATCATATTTTATGAGACATGTAAGTAGGAAATTTTAGGGGTTAATTCAGCAAGAGGATACAGCAATTATAAATATATATTCACTCAACACTGGAGCACCAGATATATAAAGCAAATATTATTCGAGCTGAAGACAGAGATTGATCCCAACACAATAATAGCTGCAGGCTTCAACACCCCACTTTCAGCATTGGACAGATCGTCCAGACAGCAAATCAACAAAGAAACATTGGACTTAGTCTGTGCTATAGACCAAATGGACCTAATAGATATTTGCAGAACATTACATCCAACAGCTGCAGAATACACATTCTTTTCCTCAGCACATGGTCTATTCTCAAGAATAGACCACATGTTAGGTCACAAAACAAGTCTTAGCACATTCAAAAAAAATTGAAATGATATCAAGCATCTTCTCTGACCACGATGAAATAAATCTGAAAATCAATAGGAAGAATTTTGGAAACTATACAAACACACGGAAATTAAACAATATGCTCCCACATGACCAGTGGGTCAATGAAGACATTAAGAGGGAAATTTAAAAAAATTATTGAAACAAATGATAAAGGAAACACAGCATACCCAAATCTATGGAATACAGGGAAAGCAGTACTAACAGGGAAGCTTATAGCTGTAAGTGCGTACATCACAAAAGAAGAAAAACTTCAAATAACCTTATGATGCATCTTAAAGAACTAGGAAAGCAGGAGCAAACCAAACCCAAAATAAGTAGAAGAAATAATAAAGATTGAGCAGAAATAAATGAATTTGAAATGAAGAAAATGATACAAAGGATCAGCAAAACAAAAATTTAGTTTTTGAAAGATAAAAAAAAATAGACAAACTTTTAGCCAGACAGAAAAAAAAGAGAGAAAACCCAAGTAAACAAAATCAGAGATGAAAAAGGAGACATTATAACTGATACTGTAGAAATTCAAAGGATCATTAGTGGCTACTATGAGCAACTATATGCCAATACATTAGAAATTCTAGAAGAAATGGATAAATTCCTAGACAAATGCAACCTACCAAGATCGAACCAGGAAGAAATCCAAAACCTGAATTGACTAATAACAAGTAACAAAATTGAAGCCATAATAAAGTCTCCCAGCAAAGAAAAGCCTGTCACCCAATGGCGTCATTGCTAAATTCTACCAAACATTTAAAGAATAACTAATACCAATCTTACTCAAACCATTCTGAAAAACAGAGGAGAATGGAACACATTCAGTCTCATTCTATGAGGCCAGTATTACCCTGATACCAAAACCAGACAAAGATACATCAAAAAAGGAAAACTACACGCCAGTGTCACTGATAAATATTGGTGCAAAAATCCTCAACAAAATACTAGAAAACTGTTCAACCACACAAATAAAAAGATCATTCATCATGACCAAGTGGGGTTTATGTCAGGTATGCAAGGATAGTTCAACGTATGAAAATCAATTCATATAATACATATCAACAGAATGCTGGACAAAAACCATATGGTTATTTCAATTGATGCTGAAAAAATATTTGATAAAATTATACATCCTTCATGATAAAAACCTAAGTGTCCATCAACAGATGATCAGATGAAGAAAATGTGGTACATATACACAAGAGAGGTCATTATGTTAAGTGAAATAAGTCCGGCACAGAAAGACAAGCTTCACATGTTCTCAGTTATTTGTGGGAGCTAAAAATTAAAATAATTGAACTGATGGAGATATTGAGTTGGAAGTTTGGTTACCAGAGGCTGGGAAGCATAGTGGGGGATTGGCAGTGTTAGTGGGGATGATTAATGGGTACAAAAAATAGTTAGAAAAAATGAATAACACCTAGTATTTGTTAGCACATCAGGGTGACTACAATAAAAAAAATTTAATTGTACATTTTAAAGATTATAATTGGATTGTTTGCAACACAAAGGATAAAAGCTTGAGGTGATCGGTACCCTATTTACCCTGATGTGATTATTATTCACTGCATGTCTGTATCAAAATATCTCACGTATATTTATAAATATCTCATGTATTTATATATACATGTATTATGTACCCACAAAAATTAAAATTTACAGAAAAGTGGGAATGTGGCTTCATATGAGCTTGACAAGAGTAGACTAAAATATTATGACACTTGAGTGTTTGTGTCTTGAGAGTCTAGAGAATATTACTAATTCATAGATCCTCTCAAATAAGTGAAAAATTTCCCCTAAATACATGGAGTGGGTCACCGTGCCTGCCCCCAGCTATTGCTTAATCAGTTTACTTAAAGATTATATATATTTAAGATGTACAATTTGATGTTTTGTCATATGTATACCGTGTGAAATAATCACCACAATGAAGCTAATTAACATACCCATCATCTCACATATTTACCTTATTTGTTTTTTGAGAGATGAGAATACTTAGGATCTGTCTACCCTATTAGCATATTTCAAGTATATAGTACAGTATACTTATTCATCAACAGAACTTTACATTGTTTCCATATCTTGGCTATTGTGAATAATGCTGCAATGAACATGGGAATGCAGGTATTTCTTTGAGATCCTGATTTCAATTCCTTTGGATATATACCCAGAAGTAAGATATCTGGGTCACATGATAGTTCGATTTTTAATTTTTTGAGGAACTTCCATACTGTTTTTCATAATGGCTACACCAATTTACATTTCCACCAACAGTGTACCAGCGTTCCCTTTTATCCACATACTTGCCAACACTTGGCCACCTTTTTTTATGGGGGGACAGAGTCTCGCTCTGTGGCCCAGGCTGGAGTGCTGTGGCACAATCTCGGCTCACTGCAACCTCTGACTCCCTGGTTCAAGTGATTCTCCTGCCTCCGCCTCCCGAGTGGCGGGATTACAGGCACGTGCCACCATGCCCAGCTAATTTTTGTATTTTTGGTAAAGATGGGGTTTCACCATGTTGGCCAGGGTGGTCTCAATCTCCTGACCTTGTGATCTTCCCACCTTGGCCTCCCAAAGTGCTAGGATTACAGGCACAAGCCACCACACCCGGCCCCTTTTGTATTTTTTAATAATAGCCATCCTAACAGGTACGAAATGGTATCTCTTTGTGATTTTGATTTGCATTTCCCTAATGATTAGTGATGTTGAGCACCCCTTCATAAAATTATTGGCTATTTGTTAAGTCTTCTTTGGAAAAATGTCTAGGATCTCTCTACCCTCTTAGCATAAGTATACAGTATTGTTACCTATAGTCACCATTGTATACATGAACGCTCCATAACTTACTTATCTTGCATAATTGAAACTGTATCCTTGACCAACATCTCCTCATTGCCCCCTCCTCCAGCCCCAGTAACCACCATTCTCTTCTCTATCTCTCTGAGTTTGACAAGTTTAGATTCCACATATAAATGAGATAATACATTATTTGTCTTTCTGTCCAAAAATGTCGAAAAAGATTTTTACCTGTTTTTACATTAGGTGTTCTTCTGTTTGTTGCTATTGAGTTGTATGAGTTCCTTATATGTTTTGTATATTAACCCCTTTTCACACATATGGCTTGCAAATATTTGCCCTCCTTCCATAGTTTGCTTTTTCATTTTGTTTGTTTCCTTTGCTGTAGAGAAGCTTTTTAGTTTGATGCAGTTCTATTTGTTTAATTTTGCTTTTATTGCTTCTGCTTTTAGTGTCATATCAAAAAATCTTGCTAAGACCAAAGTTAAGGAGTGTTTCCCTGTGTTTTCTTCTAGGAGTTTTACAGTTTTCTGTCTTGGATTTAAGTCTTTCATCCATTTTGTTTGCTTATTTATTTGAGAAAAATTATATATGTTTATGGTATATAAATGCTTTGATATATGTATACGTTTTGGAACAGCTATATTAAGCTAATTAACATAGGAATTACTGCATATACTTACTTTTTGTGATGAGAGCACTTAAAACTACTCTTTTAGGAATTTCCAATTATACAATATATGGTTATAAACTATAGTCACCATGACATTTACCATAGATCTCTTGAACTTATTCTTCCTGTCTAACTGAAATTTTGTATCCATTGACCAACATCTCCCCAGTCTCTTCACTCCCCAGTGTCTGGTAACCTAATTCTACTCTCTGCTTCTGTGAGTTCCAATTATTAAAATTTCTTATATAAGTGAAATCATACAGTATTTGTCTTCTTTGCCTGACTTATTTCACTTAACAGAGTGTCCTCCAGATTCATCCATGTTTTAGCAATTGACAGCATTTTCTTCTTTTTAAATGCTGAATAGTATTTCATTGTGTATATATACCACTCTTTTTCATCCATTCACACTTCGATGAGCACTTAGGTTAATGTAATCTCTTGGCTTTTGTGAGTAATGCTATAATGAACTCAGGAGTAGTTAGTTACCTCTTCAACACACTGATTTTATATCTTTTGAATATATACCCAGAAATGGGACTGGTGTATCATATGATAGTCCTATTTTCAGTTTTTTGAGGAATCACAGTACAGTTTCCAGTCTTAGCTATACTAATTTACATTCTCACTAACCATATATAAGGGTTCCTTTTTTCCCCACATCCTTGCCAATACTTGTTATGATTCATATTTTTGATAATAGCCATTCTATCAGGGGTGGGGTAGTATCTCTTTGTGGTTTTAATTGGGTCTCCCTGAGAATTAGTGATGTTTAACCTGTAATTACATCAAACTAAAATGTTTCTGCATAGCAAGGGAAACAATCAATAGGGTAAAGAGAAAACTGATGGAATGGGAGAAAATATTTGTAAACTATACATCTGATAAAGAGTTAATATTCAAAACATATAAAGAACTCAATAGCAGGGAAACAATCTCATTTTTTAAAAGGCAAAAGACCCAAAAGACATTTTTTCAAAAGCAGACAAATAGCCAACAGGTATATGGAAAAATGTGTGAATCTATTTTGAATTTATTTTTGTATATGGTAGAAGACAAAGGTCCAATTTCATTCTTTTGCATGAGGATATCCAGTTTTCTCAACAACATTTATTGAAGAGACTAATGTTACTCCATTGTGTATTCTTATAACCCTTGTTGAAGATTAGTTGACTGTTTATGCCTGGATTTGTTTCTGGACTCTCTATTTTGTTCCATTGGTCTATGTGTCTGTTTTTATGACCAGATGATACTGCACTAATTACTACAGCTTTATAATATAAATTGAAATCACATAATGTGATGCTTCCACCATTGTTCTTCTTGCTTAAGATTGTTCTAGCTATCTGGGGTCTTTTGTAGTTCCATAAGAATTTTATAATTTTTTTTTCATTTCTGTAGAAAATGCCATTGGAATTTTGACAGAGATTGCATAGACTCTGAAGATAGCTTTGAGGAGTGTGGACATTTTAACAATATTAATTCTTCGCATTCACGAACATATCTTTTCATTTATTTGTGTCTTCTTCAATTACTTTTATTAATATCTTACAGCTTCTGTTTAGATTCTTCATCTTGGTTAAATTTATTCTTAAGTATTCTTTTTGATACTGTTATAAATGGGACAGCGTTCTTAATTTCTTTTGGATAGTTTGTTTTAGTATAGAAACACTACCCATTTTTTATGCTGATTTTGTAAACTGCAACTTTACTGAATTTGTTTATTAGTTCTAACAATTTTTGGTGGAGTCTTTAGGATTTTCTAAGTATGTAATGATGTCATCTTCAAATGGACAATTTTACTTACTCCTTTTGAACTTGGATACTTTTAATTTTCTTGCTGCTTAATTACTCTGCCTAGGACTTCTAGTAGTGTGTTGAATAGCAGTGAAAAACGGGCATCCTTGTGTTCCTGAGCTTCGAGGAAAGGCTTTCAGCTTTTCTCTCCCAAATTTGTTGAGAGTTTTTTTTAATCATAAAATAATTTCAAATGTTGTCAAATGCTTTTTCTGCATTCATTAAGATGATTGTAAGATTTTTGTGTTTCCTTCTGTTAATGTGGCATATCACATTTATTGATTGTTGAACCATTCTTGCATCCCAGGGATGAATCCCAGTTGATCATGTGTATGATCCTTTTTATGTGCTGTTAAATTCAATTTGCTAGTATTTTGCTGAGAACTTTTACATCTATGTTAATCGGGAAGGCTAGCTTATGATTTGGTTTTCTTGGAGAGTCCTTGCCTGGCTTTGGTATCAGGATAATGCTGGCCCCATAAAGTGAGTTTGGAGGTTTTCCCTCTGCTTCAATTTTATGGAAGTGTTTAATAAGGATCAGTGTTAATTCTTTAAATGTTTGGTAGAATTCACCAGTGAAGTCATATGATCCTAGGCTTTTCTTTTTTGGGAGATTTTTGATTACCGATTCAACCTATTTTCTATTTCTTGATGATTTAATCTTGGTTGCTTATATTTTTCTGGGTATTTATTCGTTTATTTCTAGGTTATCCAATTTGTTGTCCTGTAATAGTTCTTATAGGACAATACATTGTCTTATAACAGACACTTATAATTCTTTGTATTATTATAAGTATTATATTGTTTTAATTATTTGTATTATAGAAACATTTCTGTGGTATCAGTTGTAATGTCTCTTCCTTCATTTATAATTTTATTTATTTGAGTTCTTTTTGTCTTAAGCTAGCTGAAGTTTGTTAATTTTGTTTATTTCTTTCAAAAAACCAACTGTTACTTTTATTGATCTATTGCTTTTCTGGGTTTCATTTTATTTATTTCTGCTTTGATCTTTGTTATTTCCTTCCTCCTGCTCACTTTGGGCTTAGTTTGTTCTTTTTAAACTCCCTTGAGATATAAAGGGAGTTGAGATCTTTCTAATTTGGCATTATAAATTTTCCTTTAGAACTGCTTTTGCTGCATCCCATATGTTTTAGTATGTTCTGTGTCCATTTTTGTTTGTCTCAAGATATTACCTGGTTTTCCTTTTTGATTTCTTCTTTGACCCATTAGTTGTTTAGGAGTGTGTTAATTTCCACGTATTTGGAATTTTTCAGTTTTGTTTGCTACTGATTTCTAGTTTCATACTACTGGGGAAGGAACATTTGTTTCATACCATTGTTGGAAAATAATTCTTAGTCTTATAATTTTAGTCTTCTTAAAGTTGTTAATGTTTTTTGTTTCCTAACATATGATATATCCTGGAGAATGTTCTATTTGTGGTTGAGAAAATGTGTATTTTGTTGCTGTTGGATGGAATATTTTTTCTATGACTGTTAGGTCTATTGAGTGGTGTTCAAGTCTGCTGTTTTATTATTGATTTTCTGTCTGGATGATGTCTCCATTACTGAAAGTAGGATATTGAAGTCCCCAACCATTGTAATCTTGCATTTGGTCTCTCTTTTCAGATCTATTAATATTTCGTTTATATATTTTGGCGCAACAATGTTAGGTGCATATGTACTTATACTTTTTATATTCTCTTGAGTAATTGACATGTTATCATTATATAGTGACCTTCTTTGTCTCTTTTTACAAAAAGTCTATTTTGTCTTATATAAGAATAACTCCCCTCCTCTACTTTGTTTGCAATATATACACTTTTGCATCCATTCACTTTCAGCCAATATGTGTCCCTAAAGGTATAGTGAGTTTTTAGTATGCAATATATTGTTGAGTCTTGTGTTTTATCCATTTATCTACTTTGTGTCTTTTGATTGGAGAATTTAATCCATTGACATTTAAAGTAAGTGTTGATAACTAAATACTTATTATTGATATTTTATTAGTTGTTTTTCAAATGTTTTATTTTTTGTTCCTTTCTCTCTAGCTGTCTTCCTTTTTGAGTTCATGATTTTTTTTTGTAGCGTTCTGCTTTGATTCCTTTCTTATTTTTTGTGTATCTACTAAAAGGTTTCCCTTTGTGATTACCATTTATAATTCTTTGTGATTGCCATTTTATAATTACAAAATGTTTATGTAATGTTTGTAATGTTATAAATTTTTTTTAACATTTTGTAATTGTAACAGACTGATATGGTTTAGATTTATGTCCCCACCCAAATCTCATGTTGAATTGAAAGAGGGGCCTGGTGGGAGGTAATTAGATCATGGGGGTAGATTTCCCCTTTGCTGTTCTCATGATAGTAAGTGAGTGCTCATAAGAGATGATGGTTTAAAATTATGTGGCACTTCCCCCTTTGCTCTCTTTCTCTTCTGCTCCACCATGGTAAGACGTGTTTGCTTCCTCTTTGCCTTCCACCATGATTATAAGTTTCCTGAGGCCTGACAGTCATGCTTTCAGATAAGTCTGTGGAACTGTGAGTCAATTAAACCTCTTTTCTTTATAAATTACTCAGTCTCAGGTGGTTTTTTATAGCAGTGTGAAAATGGACTAATACACAGACTATTTTAAACTGGTAAAAACTTTGATTTCAGTGACTACAGTTATTTTTAGATACTTACTATATTTAAATTTTTATGCTATCATTTAAAGTGATTTATGCACCACCAGTACAGTATCGAGTATTCTGAATTTGACTATATACTTACCTTTACTAGTCAGTTTTATACTTTTATATATTTTCATATTGCTATTTAGTTTCCTTTATTGAAACATGAAGAACTCCCTTCAGCATTTCTTGTAAGGTAGATCTAGTGGTGATGAATTCCCTCAGCTTTCATTGTCTGGAAAAGTCTTTATCTTCCTTCATTTCTGCAGGACAGCCTTGCCATGTAAAGCATGCTTGGTTAGCAGGGTTTTTTTTTTCCTTCATCACTTTGAATATATCATCCCACTCCTCGCCTGGAAGGTTTATGCTGAGAAATCTGCTGATAATGATACACGAGCGGGGCAGGGAAGTGCTCAGTAGAGAAGGACAGGGTCCCTGGTGAGGGCTCCACCCTTGAGCCTGTGCCCACGGACCCAAACGAGGACAGGCACTCCTGTTTTTGTGCCCAAATATTGCATTTTCCAAGACCACTCTGGCCCACCATGTCCCCCATCCTGCGCCTATAAAAACCCAGAGACCCTAACAGCACAGACACAAGCGGCTAGATGTCGAGAGGAACACACTGGCAGAAGAACACACCAACAGACACTGGCAGGCCATCGATGGTGGAATGATGCAGATGCCGAGGGAAATTTGGTGAGGGCAGTTGGAGGAGCAGCTGCTGAGTGGCCCCACTGCAGGGGAGGACCCCCTTTCCACTCCATCCCCCTTCTGTCTCCCCATCCATCTGCTGAGAGCCACTTCCACCACTCAATACAACCTTGTACTCATTCTCCAAGCCCACATGTGATCCGATTTTTGGGGTACACTAGGGCAAGAACCCCAGGATACAGAAAATCATCCATCCTTGCAATAAGGCAGAGGGTCTAATTGAACTGATTAACACAAGCCACTTGTGGATGGCTAAGCTGAAAGAGCACACTGTAATACACACGCTCTGGGGCTTCAGGAGCTATAAACCCTCAACCCTAGACGCTGCTGTGGGGTCGGAGCCTATGCTCCCCATGACCTGCCCGTAGGGGTTTGAGCTGTGGGCACTGAAGAAGTGAGCCACACCCCCATCACATGCCCTGTGAGGTGGATAAGAGAACACTCCTCCCATTTCGATAGTCTTCTGAGTTTCTACATTGGCTGCAATGTGTCTTGGTGAATATCTCTTGTTCAGTCTATTTTTGGTTCTATGGATATCAAAGTTATGTTAATTTGTCACCCAGACTTGAGAAGTTTTCTGTGACTATTTTTTAAAGTAAGTCTTCCTCTCCTTTTTCCCTGTCCTTTCTGGCACTGTCGTTGTAGCAGGACGAGCTGCAGACAAAGCTCCTCAGACACAAAGTTAAAGAAGGAAGGGGTTTATTCGGTCGGGGACATTGGCAAGACTCCTGTCTCAAGAGCTGAGCTCCCCAAGTGAGCAATTCCTGTCCCTTTTAAGGGCTCACAACTCTAAGGGGGTGAACGTGAGAGGGTCGTGATCGATTGAGCAAGCAGGGGTAAGTGACTGGGGGCTGCATGCACCGGTAATTAGATCAGAACAAAACAGGATAGGGATTTTCACAGTGCTTTTCTATACAATGTCTGTAATCTATACGTAACATAACTGATTAGGTCAGGGGTTGATCTTTAACTACCAGGCCCAGGGTGTGGCGCTGGGCTGTCTGCTTGTGGATTTCATTTCTGCCTTTTAGTTTTAACTTTTTGTTTCTTTGGAGGCAGAAATTGGGCATAAAACAATATGAGGGTTGGTCTTCTCACTTATCATAATGCTTAGGTTGTTTTGTTTGATGTTATCTCATAAGTTATGTAGGCACAGAGTTATTTACATCCATGGATGATTGTCAAAATTGATGTTTCTATGAAGGTATAAGGACTAGAATCTCCCAATGTACCACCTTGCAGTTACATTAGTATCTCTATTCCTGAATTTAGATAAATGAATGGAAAGTCACAAAGGAATTCATATGTACAGACATACCATGTTCCTGGAAGAACTTATTCTGTTCATAATCATCACTCATGGATTTTTTTTTTTTTTTGCTTTTTTCTTAAAATAGTCATATTGCATAGACAACCAGGACCTACTCATTATCTTTAGCACCTTCCTTAGTTGAAAGTTCTCTTACTTTTTTTCCTGATAGGCTTTTTTAATATTCAAAACATTTGTTATAGAGCTTAAAAGGATTTTTCTGATATGTCATTATTCATAGGCAGACAGTGTAAAGAAAGTTAAATGGCTTAAACATGATTCCAGTAAGAGAAACTAAGAGTAGCAGGATGGTTTGTAGCATGTTCATATGAAATGTTTTATACTTTCTAAGAAATTCAGCCTCAGGAGAACTGTCACCCCATACAGAAATATGGCATGAATAATGGCAATGTTACTAAGTATAGCACCTTGTGCCTGAAAGCAACATCAGTATCATTTAATCTAGACTTTGTAGACAACACATAGCACGAGTACTACTTCTCTCTCCTCCTAAATTCCTTATGGATCCTGCTCATCAAGCAACACTGTTTTCCACTAATTCCAGACATAGACTCTTTCTCAACATAGTGTTCTAGAAAGTTAATAATAATATTTTGAGATTGCCTCAAAATTAAATTAGTATGTCATCCATAGTCTACCTGAAACACCCAAGATAGATTATATGTCTTCTTCTGTAGATTAAATTGATTATCATCTCATTCTCGTCTAGGCCTGAGGATGGGAGTGGAACTCTACAAAGAGACACCAATGTTGTTATTGTAATTTTTAAATGCAAAGGCGTATATATATTAAAATGCTTAAAAGACATTTCCTTGGACCAGCTATATATTGGCATCCCCAAATTTTGGATAAGGCTGAGAATTGCTGGATAGATTCACTCAGAATCCCTGAAAATTAAGTTTAGATCAAACAACTGCCAAGAGAGTGCAAAACTGATTAAAGTGTTATAGTGATTTATCAATGGTTTTTCTATCAACTAAAAGGCACAACTGATTACAGTGTTATTCACAGTGATTTATCAATGGTTTTCCATCAACTAAAAGGTGGAGGAGATCAAATGTAATTCTACTGGGGCCAGTCCTTTGCTGGCACTAGTTTGAGTCATGACTAATGAGATAGGATGGAATATACTCGTTAAATTTGCAATTGGTAAGTTGTCTAGGGCTTTATATAACTGCGTTAATAATCAGAAAGACTGTATTATTATAAGCATGCTTGCTGTTCCATTTCTAATACAAGCAAACTGTAGGAAACAATAAAAGCATTGCGATGAATGTGCTTAAACTGTTGACAAAACTGGATTTTGCCACCTATTCAGTAAGCACATGGTGATATCAAGTGATTGGCCAAGATTTGATGGCTGCATTACAGTGGATGTGTCTCACTGTGTTAGAGTTGATGTCACACTACCAGACCATTACAGTATCACATTTTTGGGCATATGTGTGGAGAATATGTTGTACACCCAATGCTTGTAAGGGAGAAGCTTAGAGTAAAGCATGTCATTGCAAGCATGCTTAAAACTAAAGACAAAAAATTTGGAATAAAATTGAAGCTGAATTGTTAATCTCATATGAAACAAGATAGCCTATGTACATCAAAAACTGCTGTAGGTCAGTGACTCAGTAGCTTCTAGGGTATTGTATGAAAATCAACATTATTGAGTTTTCTGATTCTTTCAATTTAGTTATTTGATGGAGTGAACAATATGACAGTGAAGAAGAAAGCAAGAAAACAGCGGTTTTAACTTTAGGAAGGTTTTATAATACAAATTGTATGACATAGCAATCAAAACTTTTTGAAGTTCAAATAAGTATTTAGGATGTTTGAGAGATAACTGCTGAAATGGTGAAGTGATGAGCTTTGTAGACCTTTTGTCCAATGAAGCAACCATAACTCATGAAAATTACTAAAAAAGAAAAATTAAAGCCTTTGGAAATTGTTCTAAGATCATATACTTATAAATGTGTTTGGATAAAGTACATTTATAATTAAAGAATAAATGAAGAAAAATGTATTGAATAACATCTACTCTGTTTCAGTAAGAATTGCAGAAATCTGTGGTATTTGAGCCACAACCTGCTAACTCTCTTACTACTCCCAGTCCAGCATGATGGAATTTCTACTGCAAGTGCATGTAGCCAATAACACGGGGATCTCTCTCCCTCTCCCAAGCTCCTGATTGAGGGCTATGTTATCTTCCTGGGAGATGTAGGTCACCAGAATTTCTCATTCCCTGTCCCAGGTCAATGTTGCAGAGGCTCTATTCCCAGAAAGAGTAGCTGAGGGACCTAGAGTTTACTTTCCCTAGCCATCCCTCATAGGGTAAAATCTCTACCCCAGGCATGGCAGGCCAAGAATACTGCGGTCCTGATTTTCTTTATCTAGTCTTGCTTGTAGGGTGGAGGCTACACATTGGGAGAGGAGAGGAAGCTGAGAAAGCCAGAGGCTGCTGTCCTAGTCTAGTGCCCTGTTCATAAAGCAGAGGTGTCATTTGAAAGAAGTAGGTTGTTGTCCCAGCCCTCAGTTTTGGAACAGTGGTGCAGAGGTATTGGCTGGGGACAGAGAAGATCATATGGACAGAGTGCTCCAAGCTCTCCTCAGAGGAACTGGCTTTATTTGAAACAGAGTGTAGGAAAGTTCATGCCTAGATTTAAAATGTGTGATAATAGTACAATAGAGGTATATTAAAGAGCTATTATATTTTACTGGAATTAAGTATAATCTGAAGTATATTCTTACAAATTAAAGTGTGTATAATCCCTACAGCAACCACTAAGAAAATAACTAGGAAAATGTAGTGAAGAAATTATTAGAGGAATTAAAATGTTAATTCAGTTAAGCAAAAGTGTTAATTAATGCAAAGAAAGCAATAAAATGGAAGAGAGGATCAAAAAAGACATGCAATATACAGAGAACAAAATGTAAAATGACATGTAAACCCAACTAATATCAGTAATAACATTAAATGTGAATGGACTAAGGAATCTAAATGTGAGTGAACTAAAAAGAGTCAGAGATTGTCATATTGCATAAGTAAACAGGATCTAGCAATAAGCTGTCTATAGGAGACATAGTATAAATTCAAAGATAAAAATAGTTTTAACATAAAAGAATATAGAAAGATATCTCATTCAAACAACAACCAAAAGAAAACCAGAAGGCTACATTAAATAGACAAAATAGAAACGAAAAAAGTTACTAGAGATGAAGAAGGATATTTCATAATGATCAAAAAGTCAATCCATCAGAACAATATAATAATTATAAACATATATATGCCCTACAACATAACACCAAAATACGTAAAGCAAAACCTGACAGAACCGAAGAAAGAGGCAATTTAATAATGTTTGGATACTTCAATATCCAACTTTCAATAATGAATAGAACAGAAATTAAAACTATTAAGCACCTGTAACTGAACATCTCCAACAACAACAGAATATGCATTCTGTGCAGGGTGCTCATGAAGCATTCTCCACAATAGACCATATACTAGTATATGAAACAAGTCTCAATAAATTTAAAAATATTGAAATCATGTAAATGTGCTGTCTGACCACAGTGGAATGAACTTAGAAATCAATCATAGAAGTTTGGGAAATCCAAAAATATGTGGAAATTAGTCGACACACTCTTAAGTAACTGATGAGTCAAGAGGAAATCACAAGGGAAGTTAGAAAATACTTTTAGATAAATGGAAATGAAGAAAAACATACCAAATCTTATAGGATGCAGCTTAAGCAATGTTTATGAGAAAATTAACAGCTGTAAATGGCTATATTTAAAAGGAAGAGGCCGGGCACCGTGGCTCATGCCTATAATCCCAGCACTTTGGGAGGCTGAGACGGGCGGATCACCTGAGGGCGGGAGTTCAAGACCAACCTGGCCAACATGGTGAAACCCTGTCTCTACTAAAAATACAAAACATAGCCAGGCATGGTGGCACGTGCCTGTAATCCCAGCTACTCAGGAAGCTGAAGCGGGAAAATCACTTGAACCTGGAAGGCGGAGGTTGCTGTGAGCTGAGATTGTGCCACTGCACTCAAGCCTGGGTGACAGAGTGAGACTCAAAAATAAATAAATAAATAAATAAATAAATAAAATCAATTTTACCTAACTTTCCACTTAAAAACAGTGGAAAAGGCCGGGCGCGGTGGCTCAAGCCTGTAATCCCAGCACTTTGGGAGGCCGAGACCATCCTGGCTAACACGGTGAAACCCCGTCTCTTCTGAAATATACAAAAAACTAGCCGGGCGAGGTGACGGGCGCCTGTAGTCCCAGCTACTCGGGAGGCTGAGGCAGGAGAATGGCCTAAACCCAGGAGGCGGAGCTTGCAGTGAGCTGAGATCTGGCCACTGCACTCCAGCCCGGGCGACAGAGCGAGACTCCATCTCAAAAAAAAAAAAAAAAAAAAAAAAAAAGGCCGGAAAAAAAAAAAAAATGCTGGAGAAAGAAGAGAAAGCTAAGTGTAAAGTATAAGGAAGGAAATAGTAAAGGTTAGGGTGGAGATTAATGAAACAGAGATTAGAAAACAATAAAGAAAATCAACAAAACTTAACATAGAAGAAAAATCAAATTATTAAGATTGGAAGAGGGGTATCACTACTGACCTTAAAGAAATAAAAGCATTATAAAGGATGTTATGAGAGATTGTATGCCCCCAAAATTAAATTCCTAGAATATTAGAAACTTCCAGAAACTGAACTTTACCAAAATACTTTTGTGCTTCGAAGGACACCATAAAGAATGTGAAAACACAATCCATAGAACTAGTGAAAATGTTTTTGTTTTGTTTTGTTTTGAGATGAAATCTCGCCCTGTCACTCAGACTGGAGTGCAGTGGTGCAATCTCACACCTCCACCTCCTGGGTTCAAGCGATTCTCCTGCCCCAGCCTCTCGAGTGAAAATATTTTCAAATCATGAATCTAATAAGGGACCTATACATAGAATATATAAAGAGCTCTTACAACTCTAATAAAAAGACAAATTACCCAATTAAAAATGATCAAAGGACCTTAATAGACGTTTGTCCAGGGAAGGCATACAAATGGTCAATAAGCACATGAAAAGATGCTCAAATCATTGATCATCAGAGAAATGGAAATCAAAACCACAGTGGGATGCCACTTCACACCCATCAGGATGGCTATGATCAAATTGACAGATATAACAAGTGCTGGTGAGGATATGAAGAAGTTGGAATTCTCCTGTCTTGCTGATGGGTATGTAAACTGGTGTAGCCACTTTGGAAAAACAGTCTGGCAGTACCTCAAAAGGTTAAATTTAGAGTTACCATAATACCCAGCAATTCCATTCCTAAGCATTTGCCTAAGGTAAATGAAAACATGAATTCACACAAAAACTGGTATGGTAATGTTCATAGCAGCATTATATATTTTATAACAGCTATATTTCATATTAGTAAAAAAGGTGGAAACAATTGAAATATTCAACTGATGAACAAAGAAATAAAAATGGTGTGTTTATACAATGAAATGTTATTTGACTATAAAAAGGAATGACACATTGATAAGTATTACAACATGAACAACCCATAAAAACCTATGCCAACTGAAATAAACCAGTTAGAAAGAGTAGATATTTTATGATTCTGTTTATGTGAAGTGTACAGAACAGGCAAATTTATTGCAACTGAAGTAGATTTGTGGTTGCTTAGGGCTGGGGTTGGGATGGAGGGTGATTGCTAATGTATATGAAGTTTTTTCAGGAGGAATAATGAAAATGTCCTAAACTTAGATTGTGGTAATACTTTCACTAAATATACTAAAAATCATTTAATTGTATGCTTTAAATGGGTGAATGGTATGATGTATGAATTGTATCTTGATAGACTTTATTAAAAGTAAGGTAAAAGAAGGTATGGTTAGAACATCTCAGCTAGGCAGATCTTAGCGATAACGTTAGTTTGGAAAAAGGGAAAGGCCTATGGATTAATTGGAAAGGTAAAAGATAATCATAGGGAGTTCAATGGAGGGCTGTTTCCTGGCCGTGTTATACTTCATTCAACAAAGAATCAAAGAAACATTCATTCATTCACCATTCATTCATTTATTCATCTATTCACTATTCATTTAGCCAACATTTGTTTACTGTCTGCCACGTACTAATACCATGCGTAGGTCAAGAGGTTTTATCTGGGCCCAATCTTGCCTAATTATCTAAGAATGGGATTTGCTGTATCATAGAATTTGAGATCTGGAAGGACTTATGAGGATCTTATTGCTGTCAAATGCTTTATTTTATAGTTGGTAAAAATGTCAACAGTGGATATCTAAAGGCACATTGTGACTGACTAGAGAAACTGGTTTCTGACCGGGCATGGTGGCTCACGCCTGTAATCCCAGCACTTTGGGTGGCCAGGGCGGTTGGAATATGAGGTCAGGAGTTTGAGATCAGCTTTGCCAACATGGTGAAACTCCGTCTCTACTAAAAATACAAAAATTAGCCAGGCACGGTGGAGCGCGCCTGTAATCCCAGCTACTCAGGAGCCTGAGGCAGGAGAGTTGTTGAAACCCAGGAGGCGGAGGTTGTAGTGAGCTAAGATCGCCCCACTGTACTCAAGCTTGGGCGACAGAGCAAGACTCTGTCTCAAAAAAAAAAAAAAAAAATAAAAAATAAAAATAATAATAAAGAAAAAAAGCTGGTTTCTAATTGTAGCTTGAGGAGCAACGAGTAACAATTTTTATTTAACATCTTGGTGTTTATCTAGCTTGTATTTTGGGTAAATACATTCACAGTGGAAATGACCCAGGCAAGTAGGCAAGTGGGCTTATTACTAATTCTGGGGCTAGCTTTGCCCATGAGAATTGCTGTTACTTCTCCTAAATATATGGATGGTGATGTTATGCAGAGTTGTTTTGTGAAAAGAGAGAAAGATATTTGCCTTGCTTTTAGTCATTTTCTACACAGTCATTAGTGGAGGAAGAATTTGCAAATTGGTATAAGGTACATGAATACCTCTAGCTCTTCATCTAGTAGCTGTGGTCTAGGTGCATAGGTCTGTAGATATTTGACCGCAAAGTAGATCAACGTCACATGTGTACACAGCATAATGATCACTTGCGTTTTTGTATTGAATTTCATTGCCTAAAATAGACATTTTCCATTAATTTTGGCTCTTCACTCGTCCTGGTTTAGCATATAAACTCTTGGTAAAAGGTCAAGGGAATACTTGTTTAATGCCCCATCCTGTGTGACTTGCTGTGGATTAAAGACTGTCTTATACTACAGAAGCTGAAAATGCTCGATATTTTCTTTTCCAACCTATTTGCCATAGAACACAGTCACTTAACATATCAGTCAATAACACCTAGGTCAGAATTTAATTCAGGAGCTAGTAACTGAAAAAATAAAAAGAACCCTCTCTTTATGACTATAGGGCCAATCAATAGAACTGTTTCCTCACTGGGTTTTAGATTGGGGGATTTTACATAACTGCTGAACTTCAGGCTCTTCTATTAATACTGTAAATTACCTGTTATCTTCTTAATTAATTTAATTTTCTTCTTAACTCAGCCAGAATTTACCTCTGTTGCTTATGACTAAAAGCTCTAATACAACACTCATAGCACACTGTCTAGATAATCTAGTCACCAGAATGAGCTGCTCTTCTGGAATGTGAAGGGTCATGATACTGAATGGAGGAGGACACATAATAAGAGTAAAAGACTACTTATAATTCTTATCTACTATAAATCTACTTATAATTCTTCAAACATATTTGTAAAATAAAATTTATTTTAATAAACTTAGTTTGGAATGGAATAATTAAAATGAGTTGTATATATACATCTGTTTCTTAATGGAAGATTAGAAGGTAATACAACAAAATGGAGAGATTACTAAATAAATCAGAAAGATAAGGTAAAAAATTAAGTTATGAAAATAAGATGGAGGTTTATTTTGAAGTTTTTGCAGAAAATGTATACTATGACATCTAATACATTTGCTAGAGATGACTAGTCCTAGTGTGACTGCATAATTTGTTGCATAAATGGGGGCACTTAATGAAAGGCAACTTTCTGGTTAATTACTCTAGGACAATGGATGTTAACTTGAAGTTTTTGAACAGGAACATACAGTTATACTAAATAGTGTGGGCCAGGCACGGTGGCTCACGCCTGTAATCCCAGCACTTTGGGAGGCTGAGGTGGGCGATCACAAGGTCGGGAGTTCAAGATCAGCCCCATCTCTACTAAAAATACAAAAATTAGCTGGACGTAGTGGTGAGCATCTGTAATCCCAGCTACTCAGGAGGCTGAGGCAGGAGAATCTCTTGAACCTCGGAGGCGGAGGTTGCAGTGAGCCAAGATCATGCCATTGCACTCCAGCCTGGGCCACAAAGCGAGACTCCATCTCAAAAAAAAAAAAAAAAAAGTATGTAAGGGCTTATTTAATAAACGTGTCTCTCTGTCTCTCTCTCTCTCTCACATACACACACACATATGTAAATACAGTGTACACTCAAATAAACTTGGACTTCATTCTATCTAAAGTCCTGGCACGCTGCACCAGCATATGCTCAGTTATGCTGTGGAAAAGAGCAGTTCTCGAACTTCAGTGGTTTGAAAAATAAAGGTTCATACATTAATCACACACATGTCCATTGATGGGCAGCTGGGACTTTCCTCTGTTTCTTCATCATTACTCAAGATACATGGTGGTGAAACATCCACTCTCTAGAACATTCTCAATCCCTGTGGCAGAGGGAAAGGAGGATCTTGTAGCAGGAACTAATTGCTATGTCAGGAAATACTTTCAACCGTAACTCATTGGCCAGAGGTAGTCACATGACATTACCAGGAGTCCTGGAAGTGCAATCCTACTATGTGCCTGGAGTCTGGAGACCTGCAAATAAATATTTGGTTAGCATCATTAGCAGCTAGCACACAGAACTTTTTTTTTTTTTTTAAAAGACACTATCCACTATCTTTTTTTCGAAATAAACTTACTTTGGAGTAGTTTTGGATTTACAGAAAAGTTGTAAAGATTGTATGACAATTTTTTAAAAATTAAAATGTGTCTTTATAATTGAGAAAATAGTGATGCTCAGTTTAAAAAGATACCTGGAAGGAAAATAAAACTCTCTATTTTCTGACTGTTTTAAGTCTCTGTCTTCTGCCAACCAATGTTGAAAATGCAGCAATCAATCTGGGCTTGCCCTGCTACTTGAGGGTCTACCAATAGCTGCCTCTACTGCCTGCTAGCAGTCAGAGGAAGAATTATGTCATATTCTTAGAATGATCAGAGACTCAAGTCACCAGGTACCATTTGGAGTGACAGCTTTCTGTAGAACCCATAAAACTGACCTGAACACAAAAACAGGTGGGAGGTGCCAGTTACAGGAATAAACTCTGTCAGTCATCATCGGAATATAAGCCTTGGGTTTCCTGTTTTGTCTGAACTCTAAGGGTGTATCACTGATGAAGCAAAGGAAAGACATGGGCTGTGTTTAAAGGCATGACATGACAGATGTGATCTACACTAGTGGTACCTATCACATTCTTATTGTGACGTATATCTTTTGGAGTACAGAAGTCTGCTATTATTATGTAATGTGGGTGATTGGAATGATACTTTCGTTATATTTTAACCCGTGTGATGAAAGCAAGTATTTGAACTCTGACCAAAAGGTCAAATGGAAATTAGGGAACTAACTGTTTATCTCCCAGAACATGAGGGCCATTATTGCCCTGAAGGTGAATCACACATTTGATTCCAAGAATCTAGCAATGGGCTGAAAACATGACCAATTCTGTGATTTAGCATCCGGGAGACAAAAGTACACCAGATACTCAAGAGAAATGGTGACATTGCAGCCGAGACCAGAGAGAAATGCCTCTCAGGAATTCATAAACAGAACAGCATAATATAATGGACATCACCCTTAGCAAATACTGTAATGAATTACATTGAGCTATTTCACATAATGCTGTTCAATATATTCCACTGTGTCAAAACACCGTTTCATTAAAATGAATGTATTTAATTAAGATAAATGGATCATTAAGGTTACCATAGAATTTATCATCTAAATACTTAGGCACTTGTGAGAGTAAAAGGAGATGCCTGTTAACCATTTACACCCAGCCCATGGGTGTAAACCAGGTCTGTGTAAGGCAGAATGGAACTAAGGGTCACCGGTTTATAATAGACTCTGTGTCTATTATAGAAGGTGTGAATGCCTCCTTGTTTGTGAATGTCTACCAGTCTTTCCAGACTCAACATTTCTGTGGAGCCAATCAGGCATATGGAAGTTTCAGAGATCTGGAATCAGCATGATCTTAATATAGAGTTTCTTCTCATTGATCTCAAACCTTCATCTTTTATTGTCTTTCATATGATCTAGCTTAATCAGGGCCACATTTAACTTGAAATGTTCAACCCCTTCATTCCTATGGAAATGTATGATACTTCACTTATACATTGATTTGGCCATGTATTTCCATTAAAAAACAAAACCTGTATTATAAATTATGCTGTTATGATGAACATCCTTGTACCCATATCTTGGCATAATTTTTTATTATCATCTTAGCCTTGATGTCTAGCATTTGAATATCTAGGTATATATGACAGTTGTAAGGCTCTTGATGCCTATTTTTGAAATTGGTTTTCAGAAATTACCAGTTTAAATTTTTACTAGTATCAAATGAAATAGCCTATTTCTTTTTCGTTTTCTTTTCTTTTTTTCTTTTTTCTTTTTTTTTGAGATGGAGTTTCGCTTTTGCTGCCCAGGCTGAGTGCAATGGTGCAGCCTTAGTTCACTACAACCTCTGTCTCCCAGGTTCAAGCAATTCTACTGCCTCAGCTTCCCAAGTAGCTGGGATTACAGGCATGTGCCACCATGCTCAGCTAATTTTTGTATTTTTAGTTGAGACAGGGTTTCACTATGTTGGTCAGGCTGGTCTCGAACTCCTGACCTCAGGTAATCCACCCATCTTGGCCTCCTAAAGTGCTGGGATTACAGGTGTGAGCCACCACGCCTGGCCAAGAAAGCCTGTTTCTATATAATCATCAACATTCAATTTTTCTTTCATTTTGTAAAGCTAGTAGGTAAAACATTGAATCTTCAATAAACATATGTGTGCGTGTGTCTTTATAGCAGCATGATTTATAATCCTTTGGGTATATACCCAGTAATGGGATGGCTGGGTCAAATGGGATTTCTAGTTCTAGATCCTTGAGGAATCGCCACACTGTTTTCTCAATGGTTGAACTAGTTTATAGTCCCACCAACAGTGTAAAAGTGTTCCTATTTCTCCACATCCTCTCCAGCACCTGTTGTTTCCTGATTTTTTAATGATTGCCATTTTAACTGGTGTGAGATGGTATCTCATTGTGGAGAAATGCGAGTGATGATGAGGCTTTTTTCATGTGTCTGTTGGCTGTATGAATGTCTTTTGAGAAGTGTTTGTTCGTATCCTTTGCAGCACTATTCACAATAGCAAAGACTTGGAATCAACCCAAATGTTCAT
>NW_016809193.1:0-1326 GCF_001698545.2 Rhinopithecus bieti | reverse complement strand
AATGTATAAACAAAATGGAAATGTCCATTCCTGTTGATTATTGTAATGTTTTGTGTAGCTGTCTTCTTAAGTAATGAGCATATTTCAAGGAGATTACTATAGATTGGAATAAAAGCCAATTCTAATATTGCTAGAATTTATACCAGGATAAAATGCTCTAATGTTTTTAATAAACTTCAAAATTGGCAGGGCACCATGGCTCACAGTCTGTAATCCCAGCAATTTGGGAGGCTGAGACGGCCGGATCGCCTGAGGTCAGGAATTCGAGACCAGCCTGGCCAACACAGTGAAACCCCGTCTCTATTACAAATCCAAAACTTTAGCTGGGCGTGGTAATGGGTGCCTGTAATCCCAGCTACTTGGGAAGCTGAGGCAGGAGAATCACTTGAACCTGGGAGGCGGAGGTTGCAGTGAGCCGAGATCACACCATTGCACTCAAGCCTGGGCAACAAGAGCAAAACTCCATCTCAAAATAACTAAGTAAATAAATGAATAAATGAATAAAATAAACTTCAGAATCTTTAATGAATTTTAGAAACATTTTAGATTTCAAACAATTTTGCAAAGTTAGTACAGGTAGTCTTTCTCTACATAGATTTTCCCTATTGTTAACATCTTACATTAGTATAATACAATGTACCACAACTAATGAACTAATATATCTATACACTATTATTAACTAATTTTTACTTTATTTCTATTTCTTAATGTCTTTTTCTCTGACCCAGGATCCCATCTAGGGTTCCACATTACATCATTTAGCCGTCATGTCTCCTTCAGCACATCTTGACTATAATAGTTTGTCAGGTTTTCCTTGTTTTTAATGACCTTGGTAGTTTTGAGAAGTACTAGTTAGGTATTTTACAGAATGTCCCTCAATTTGGGAAAAGTTCAAGAGTTTTTCACTGAGATTTCATAACAGAAGAGACAAAGATGTGCTTCTATGTGCCAAAATAGTCTTTGGAACATGTTCACAGCTTTAGTTCTATGTTATAGAACTCTACTATCACTCCAAAGTTCTTCATTAAATTTTATTCAGTGTTTCTTTTAATTTTACTTTTAGTCACACTGGAATATTTTATTTAAATGAAAAACTGTATTGGATGCCAATCCCCAGAAACAATTTTCTCTTAAACTTGACATCAAAAACGGCATTTTAGTGTCACTGATATGTGCCTCTTACTTCATTTTTCTCCTCACTTTATTTTCTGTAGAAAACATTTTCATGTAATTAAATCTTACTAGTGCAAGGTCACAGCTAAAATCCCTTCATATGTGCACACATGTACAGCATGACAACTGCCTTGGCAAAAGGTTCTTTGTTTT
>NW_016809192.1:0-22271 GCF_001698545.2 Rhinopithecus bieti | reverse complement strand
TCTTCTTACTACTGAATATAGACTAGCCAACCATCAGAAACTTAGACTATACCAAATATACATATAGTAAAGAGGAAATTTGGCCATCATTCATTTAAATTAATTAACATAGGAGTCGGGGAGGGGCTAGAAGTTGAAAGACTGTTCCCGTGTAGATTAAACATGGTGACCCGAGTCCCAGTGTTGGAGACACACCCCCGCCCAGGTGGTGTGTCTGAGTAACTGGCAGCCTTTCTGCTTCCTGACACTCCCCCCAGGGGCATCATTACTTCAGGACTACAGAACTTGGCCCCCAGCTTTCCTGGCAGCCGCCTAGCCGCAGAGGAGCCCCGGTGCCAGGCTACCGCCTAGCCGCAGAGGAGCCCCGGTGCCAGGCTACCGCCTAGCCGCAGAGGAGACCCTGGTGCCAGAGGCTATCACACTTCCAAACAGACAAAACTCTTGGTCTCAAAACAGGCCCCGAGGGATATAAGCATCCTGCACGGAGGTTCACATGCCCTGTGTGTCCAGAATGGCACACGGATAAAACTCTCCTGCGGGCAGAAACCAGAGAGAATCCTTCTGGACATCAAAAGAAAAAAAAGTGAGTTCATTGCCTCCCACTCCACACCCTGCAGCAGAACTTCACTAGGATTTGGAGACAGCTGCATGAACCGGCCCTGCATCTCAGCTCAGCTTCCCCCAACAGTCCATCATCACAGACACTCCGGGGCCACTGGAGGCAGGGGTGCAAAGGAACAACAATAATCAGTCTTTTCTGAGTACTGCCTACATGCCAGGCTCTGAGCTAAGGATTTACTTGTGTGGTCCTTTGAATTCTCACCCCAACACGACGTGTCAGGTGGCATTACCTTTATATCACAGAGAAGAGGTAGAAGGGGTAGAAGCCTAGAAAGGCTACAAAAAACCAAGTCAGGATTGGAACCCAGGTCAGTCTGATCTCAAGATCTGGATTTTTCATCCTTAGAAAAAAATTTACTTTGGGGAGCTTCCTAAATGTACAGATAAAAGGATGATAAATAGAGGGTCTTTGAAATTCTCATGTGTACATGAGTATGTATGGTTTTCTGAAGAAGTAGGAACAACTGCAATATTAACTTACAATGATATAACTGTCATCAATTTGCATAGAGCATATATCTTCTTGGCTGAATTCAACAAGATAATGTAGAAGAATAAATGATATTTCCAAAAAATTTCTGGGCTTAATAAGTTGCTACATGCCTTAGGTCGAGTTAGCAGCAAACATCCTGTGAAATGGATGGAGGGGGGTCTCCTCTGGAGTGCTCCCCAAGAGTCGGCACAGAGGGCAGCTGAGTGATGGAGTCCCAGAGGACCCTCATCCTGTCCCACAGGGCCTCTGAGCTGAGTGATGGAGCAGAGGGGACCCTCAGCCTGTCCCAGAGGATTCTGAGTGATGGAGCAGAGTGGACCCTCAGGCTGTCCCAGAGGGTCTCTGAGCTGAGTGATGGAGCAGAGTGAACCCTCAGCCTATCCCACGGGGTCTCTGAGCTGAGTGATAAAGCACAGTGGATCCTCAGGGTGTCCCAGAGGGCTCTGAGCTGAGTGGTAAAGCACAGTGACCTCTCAGCCTATGCCACAGGCTCAGACGCTGAGTAAAAGTGCAGTGGTATTCTCAGCTTTTTCCATGGGGGCTCTGGGGGTGGAGATGACCCTTCAGCTAGTTGTTCACTCAACTGGAGGCAAAAAGCTGACTCTAATTACACTGTCCTTTGCCATCAGACAGTCGGTTGGCTGGGGTTGCAGCACAGCAATGGGGCATAGGCTTGCATTAGGCAGCTCCCTTTCTCAGGGAAATACCTGGGCATAATTTTCTAGAACTATCAAGGAAACTGCCACAAACTTCATGAATCCTTGCGTCCAAAAGATATGTCCACATTCCTCGAATCCTGGAAACTCTGACCTGATTTGAAAGAAGAGTCCATGGATGTAATAGGAATGCTTGAGATGAGATTGTCCTATATTATCTGGGTGGGCACTAAATCCAGTAAGAACTGCTCCTCATGAGAGACACATGGAGGAGAAACATGGAGTAAAGAGGCTGTGAAGGCAGAAGCAGAGGCAGTAGAGTGACAGCCACAAATCAAGATATGCCTTTGGGATTTGCCACCACAAGCTGGAAGGAGGGAGGCAGTAACTCTCCTGAAGCCTACAGAGGGAGCACTGCCCTGCTGCACCTAAGATCGTGGACCCCTGCCAACCAGAATGACGAAGAATACATTTTCCTGTTGGTTTATTTTTCGATGTATAATGCTTATAACTTCCCCTAGGAAACTAAGTCCCGCAAAGCACTGAGAGCTGATCCCTGTAGGCCACTCGGCCAGAGGCTTGCGGGGCAGGCGCTGTGGTTCTGAAAGGAGAGACCTGAGGGGTGACTGTCAGGTGTCCTCCAGCCCACAGTTGCAAGCCTTCTTCAACGGGGCTCCTTATGAAGTAGCTCTTTCCTTTGGTGAATCCCTGTTCATATGTATACCTTTCAGTCAACACCACGTTTTATGCAGCACTACTATTGCCAGGGACCAGGGGAGGCTTCAGGCACGCCAGAGAGGACAGAAAACAGTCACTGCCCTCAAGTAGCTCAACAGCGAATGACAGACAAAAAAGAAACTTTTCAAAAAGGTGCTGAAGTGTTTTTCTGTGGAGACAAAATCCTAAGAGCATCATCTAACATAAGGAAGGGATGCAGAACTGCAAGGTCTTGGGAGGAGGAGAAGTGGCTCTCTACTGCCGTCCCCAGGTGGAGAAGAGCTGGCTGGGAAGGGCGAGGAGGTTTGGAAGACAGCTGGTCTGCGGCAGTGCAGGAAGGATGCTGTACATCTAAAGACTCAGTGAGCGACAGGAACTGGCTGCAGAACTCCTTCCCCCCCCTCCCCACCACTTCAGCCCCTCCCACTTTTACCCCACCCTTACCCACCCTCCACCCCTACTGGAGCTGCAGCCTGCAAACACCCATGCAGGGCTTCTCTCTCCAAGGTGGTCCTCAGCCCTGCACACAGTCACAGCACTGACCAAAGCGTGGAGCTCCTGGCCTGAACCAAGGTCCTATGTGTCTGAGAGAATTCACATCTTTCACAAAACCTGCTCCCGTGAGTCTCCTATGTACGAAAGTTTCTAAAACCACTGCCTCCCAAGACCCTGTAAAGGTTAATAGAACCATGCACATTTTTCTTTCTTTCTTTCTCTTCTTTCTTTCTTTCTTCTTTCTTCTTTCTTTCTTTCTTTCTTTTCTTCTTTCTTCTTTCTTCTTTCTTTCTTTCTGTCTTCTTCTCTCTTTCTTTCTCTTTTCTTTCTTCCTCTTTCTTTCTTTCTTTCTCTCTTCTTCTTCTTGTCTTTCTTGTTTTCTTTCTTTCTTTCTTCTTTTCCTTCCTCCTTCCTTTCTTCCTCCTTCCTCCCCCTTCTTTCTTCTTTCTCCTTCTCTACAGGACAAGTTCCATAATGGTACATTTTTTATTTGTAAAAATAAAATTATTTCAAACTCTCCCTATTAGCGCTAATGTAAGTACTATATAAAGAGGTGATAATGGATTTCAAAACAAATCAATTTTTAAAAACTTTTATTTCATGGATATCACTATATGCATTATATATGATGTATAATATATATAAATTATTTGAGCATTAGCCTATCTATTGAGGTCTGCTGTAGGTGTCCTAATTAGTTTTCACAATGAAACAGATAACATCGATCGGAAATATTCTTTCTTTCTTTTTTTTTTTTTTGCTAGCCCATTCATAGTTCAATCGCTTAGCACAAAAGTTAAAACTGGATAAACACAGGCCCAGGATTTGTCTGCCTCTGGCATTCCAAACCCAAGGCGCCCATCTGTGTGACCAATAGCGTTTGAAGTACAGACCATCAATTGGTCTGAAGATACTAAAAGGATTACCAGAAATAGAAGTCTCCTGCGACGGACCACATCCTAAAGCCGTTGCCACCACTCAAAAGTTATCTTCATGCTTGCCTCTGAGCGTAATTGGCCGCATCTGACTTCTGGAAGTAGCTGAAACCAACACACGCCTGGCTTCTATTTTGTGAACAGCAAGCCGCTTGGAGCGGGAGAGCTGAAAGAGATTTGAGCACAGCCAGCCCAGAGTGCGGCCACGGTCAGAAGTGAAGCACACAAACAGGGCTGCTTCTTCAATGAACCATCAGCACTTCTCCAAGCCCTTCACTTGCTCCACAAGCTGCCAAGCAGGGCCTACTGTGTTATTGTTTACGCTGTGGGAAACTTTGGCCTTAAAAACAAATGGACGAGCTTAATTAACTATGCAGTGTCCAATCAAGCTGCTGGGGTGAGGTGTTGGGGTGGGGAGAGTGTTTGGAGAGGCTGCTTAAAATTTCAATTAGTTTGGGTAGCTTTTTGTTTGCGTTATATTCACTCTGTGATTCACTGTGGTTGACCTTTGCTTAATTTACTACATTCAGGGTGGCAACAAAATTCCACATGTCTTTCTATCACTGCGGGCTTCTTTTTTTTCTATTTTCTTTGTGCACTTGCTAGCCAATCTCAGATCTTGGGGTGTCGATTCACCACTTCTGGCAACGGTGCACTGGCCCAGGACTCGATATCCTGTGGAGAATCCACCCAGTGCTACCATTCACAGATTTCCCGTAAGCGGAATACTTGTCAGAGCCTCAAACCAAGTCAATACTTTGTTTTTTTCCCCATGTCTGTAACTTGTTCTTTAATGATTTTTGGCTCGAAGCCAAAAAGAAACATGGGAGAAGCAACTTAAGAGTAGTAAGTGATGCCTCATTTTCTCTTTCCAAAATAAAACGTGATAAACCAATGAAAAAATTATACATATGAAGAATGATGACATTGAGACTGCCTGGCCACGTTGGCCTAAGTTGTGATGCAGCAGCGACAATAGAAAAACTTTTTATGGGATGAGACTCAAAAAACCTCCAGAATTTCTTGCTTACCATGGAATCTGTTTCATGTTTCACTGCGTTATGTGCATGAACTGTGGGTTGGAAGTATTAGGACAAAGATTTACACAGGCCCAAGAGTGATCTGAACACCAGAAAGTTTTCCCTGGGAGGAGCACATTCCAGGGAGGACACAGAGCAAACCTTCCAGTTGTTCACAGGAAAATAAGGCTCAGTTCCCCAACCAGCCGCGGCTTCTCAGACCCTGCGCATGAAACCACCACCTTCTATTACAACAAAACAACAAAAACAAACATACAAAGACAAAAAACGAGCCTGCCAATAACAAGGAAAGAAACTTTCTTAGCCCTGTCAGATAAGTGCAAAATCGGCCTTTACGAATGAGGAAGGAAAGCCTGCATTCAGCGTGTCTGAGAATTTGCACAAAGGATCATCTGATTACAATATTTTAGGTATGATATTGATGCACCTCAAATTTGAATGAAAATAATATCTAGGTTCTAAAAAGCCCACACGAGCCAAATATACAGCTTACCTAAGACAAATTGTTTAATTTTTTTCCAAAGTATAAACTCCAAAATCATCTAGCAGTTTGATGTTAGCTAATAGAGAGAACAGTGAGAGATTTTAAAACGGGCGAAATCTAGAGTGTGGAGCTTCTAGGTACAAACAAATTGGGAGAAAGACAACAAGCGAGTTTATTCCAAAAATGGGGTCTAAAATGTATTGTCCTTCAATCGTCCAAACTGCCCCTCAAAACACAGCGCCACATTGTCAGGAGCCCATGGTGGTTAGCCATGAAGATAACTCTTCCATTTTAAAGCACTCTGCTATGAAAAAAATTATAAAACTAAATGGGGCCAACAATAAAAACTGATGAAGTACACTATAAATGTAAATGATGGAAGAAACAATTGAAATTAGAAAATATTCTCATTATAGTATGTAAAGGAGGAAATGATGGACAGAATCCTGTTGTTGAAAGCCACTGACATTTTTGGCCAGATTTGTATTAGAGCTACTTAAAGCAGCTCTGTGTGGCATAGAAAAGGAGCCTTGAAATTAGTCCGAACCCAAATGTTCACAGGTTTCCTAGGTTATTACCGGATGATGAGATCATGGATAACTGTTATTTCTTCTTTGCATTTTTCTTTGTTTTTTTTTTTCAAATTTTCTAAAGAGAATATGCTAATCTGCTTTTTAAATCAAATTAGTATTTTTAAAAATTTGAAACTAATTTCATTTCCCAATCAAAACATTAGGCTACTTACGATACTCCTTTAGAAACGCGATCTATTTTATATTTATTTATTTATTTTTTATTTTTTTTATTTTTTATTTTTTTTTGAGACAGAGGTCTCGCTCCTGTCGCCAGCTGGAGTGCAGTGACCGGATCTCAGTCACTGCAATCTCTGCCTCCCGGGTTACGCCATTCTCCTGCCTCAGCCTCCCAAGTAGCTGGGACTACAAGCGCCCGCCACCTCGCCTGGCTAGTTTTTTGTATTTTTTTAGTAGAGACGGGGTTTCACCGTGTTAGCCAGGATGGTCTCGATCTCCTGACCTCGTGATCTGCCCGTCTCGGCCTCCCAAAGTGCTGGGATTACAGGCTTGAAGCCACCGCGCCCAAGCCTAGAAACGATCTATTTTATTAATGCCAGACTTTTTATCCTATTAGTTTTTCAGATGAACATTAGATTAATGTTACATAATTACGTTATGTATAATAAGCAGTTGCTTTACTGATTAAACACAGCAATTGTTTAACTGAATTATTAAATTAATGAAATTATTCTTATAAACGAAGGATTATGTTTACTATTTCTGTGACTCCACTTGTGACTTATTGAGGATTAACAAGAGGATTAGAAGGAATCCAAAAATGTAACACGTTCTCTCATGGAACAATATTGGAACAGTTTCATTTTTCCACGTTTGAAAGTGATACTCAATGTGCACATGTACAGACACATCCCAAAGTTCCAAAAATTTCAGTCATCTCTCAACACATATATATTCAAAGATATGAGCCTTACAAAACCATCACAGATGACAACATGCATAGAAATAAATATGGAATTTTCTGTTGTTTATTAACAATGACTCATTCTGAAAAGCCAAAAGAATTTTTTCAAATGCAATTTAATCATACGTAACGCCTTGTTACCTTACCTTGACAAATAATAAATGCAAAAATATAAACCCAAGGGGCATGTTTATGAAATGCAAACCACAAGTCACCCACCAAACTGGGATGAAGAAACGAGATTTTCAAAATGCATTCCATTTAAACAACTGTAGGATACGTCACAGCATCAAGGACAACTGAAAAACAAACAACAAAAAATACAGCCTCTCTCCTGCTCACACACGCAGCCTTACTTTATTTCAAATATTTCCTTGTTTCCCTTTGCCAAGATATTGCTTTGGAAAAAGAGTGCTTTGAAAAAGGCAGCCACTGCAAGTAAGATGAAATCCTTTATATGGCCTATCTGTTAATATCCTAAGATCCTATGTTCTTTATCAGTTTCGTTTTAATTACATATTCAATACTGATTTCCAATGACAATTCCACTTCCACACAGAAATACTCTTATTTCCAATACTCCAAACAATAACCAAGCTGGTTTCTTCTCTCCATTACTCCACCTTGATTCCTTCCTATTTTTCATCGTGACACACACAAAAGACCGTTAATATCCTTTCTACAAATTGACTCTTAGTTACTTTTCTCTTCAGTTAATAGCTTGGAGTAGGCAGGCATGAGACCATAAAAATATAATCTTTAATCTTAAGGACTTCCCGTCCAGGAAGGCTCAGGGCAGACCAAATGGCACCAAGTGAGCAGTGTGACCTGCCGTGCTCCCGGCGTGAATAAACAACCCTGATTAAGAGTTACATTCTGCTAGGGACATTCTCAATATTTCTGGGGCAGAAACAGCCATCTTGCCTACACTGAAATTTCAGTTTGTCTCCCTTGGAATAAAATAAAGCTTGTTCACAGGGTGAATGCGCCAGAGTGTTGCATTTCCTTTCCTGGGTTAGAGAAACACAATAATTCTGTTATGGTCCTTCCCCCTTGCACACAGAAACGACAAAAAAAAAAAGAAAGAAAAGAAAAAAAGAAGGGGAGGTGCGAAGCAGTTTGATTTAGACCCAGCTGTTAGTTTTTCTTGCAGCTCCAGTGTCCTGAACATTCGCCTGGTTGCGTCCCCCTTTGCTTTTCAAAGCTCTTACAATGTCCCTCTGTGTCACAATGGAAGCCGCGCAGCCTCAGCCACAGCTGATGAGCTCCTGCATCTTATCATACCTTTTGAAATCACGCCAATCTAGGACTTCCCACTTTCTTCAGCTTCTCACTCTGGATTCTCTCCTTTGCCCATGAGAAACACATACTCTTCTGAAAACAATGGGCTGTAAAACGAGAAAAGTTAAGAATCAGCATTAATTTCTCATAAATCTAATTTCCAATTTCCCACCAGTCTGAGTTCTGGTCCAAACTCTCACACACACATCCTGTGGGAAATGCTTGTTCATGTCCGTAGAACTAACCTAACACTCGGTTGGTTTTTCTCCTTGGTGGAAAGAAATACTGTAATTCAGCAGAAGAACTGTCCAAGGAGGTTGTTAGAAATGAGTAGATCTATTATAATTTCTTTTTTTACCCTGACTGGGTGCAGGAAGGCAGATATACTTATCTATAGAAAATGCATATGAATATTTTTCCTTTTTTGAATATTTTTTCATGCTAATTTGCAGTAGCGTGGGAAGAGCGTATTAAAACTATATTTTTACCATTCTGCAGAAAGACATAGTAAAGACATTTAAAAGAAAGCATGATAATATGAAATAGTTGTTCATGAGACATCATCTGAAAGTGTTTTACTCATTTTGATACAACAGAGAAAATAAGAGTTTGTAGATACTGATAAAACATCATACAAATATTGAAGTGAAGGTATTCTAACTTGTACACTAAAACAGCCTAGAAAGAAGTTGCTGTCATTGGAGGGTCAGATTCAGTATGAACCCCTTATTTTAGACTTCTTAGTCTCAAACTCACGTTAAGGAGACATTTTACTCATCACAGTAGTATATGCTATTTCTATTAGTTTGAACATTTTCCTTACTTTTATGATGAAAATAAATGGGTAATGCTGAAATCTAAGAAATAAAATATCTTCTTTTAAAATGTGATTCCTTTAATATTTCTGTCTTCCCATCTTTTCCAGTCACATGATATGAGTAACATTTCTTAATCAGATGTCATTTTCAGATCTACTGAAAGTGTTTTACTCATTTTGATACAACAGAGAAAAATAAGAGTTTGTAGATACTGATAAAAACATCATACAAATATTGAAGTGAAGGTATTCTAACTTGTACACTAAAAACAGCCTAGAAAGAAGTTGCTGTCATTGGAGGGTCAGATTCAGTATGAACCCCTTATTTTAGACTTCTTAGTCTCAAACTCACGTTAAGGAGACATTTTACTCATCACAGTAGTATATGCTATTTCTATTAGTTTGAACATTTTTCCTTACTTTTATGATGAAAAATAAATGGGTAATGCTGAAATCTAAGAAATAAAAATATCTTCTTTTAAAATGTGATTCCTTTAATATTTCTGTCTTCCCATCTTTTCCAGTCACATGATATGAGTAACATTTCTTAATCAGATGTCATTTTTCAGATCTACGAGCGTAAGTACGCTTTCTTCTATAATATCTCTACTACAATATCTTAACATTTCTTAATCAGATGTCATTTTTCAGATCTATGAGCGTAAGTACGCTTTCTTCTATAATATCTCTACTAGCTCAGGTATACCATGTTTCTGGTATCATATCACATTCACTAAGCACAGATTCTATAACTGATCATAAAAAATTGATAGCAACTTTGATGACACAACATAAACCTGTAGTTGGAAAATAAAAGATATGAAGTGACTTATTTTTTTAAATACAATCTTGCTAATGTCTATATGTCCTAGAACAACAACAAAAACCCATTAAAAATTAGTTTCTGTTGTTTGTATTAATAGTAGTATAAGTTAAAAACAAGTAGTGAGAGTAGAGAGAACCTGGGACAGTAACTGGGAGCCCCGGGTTTCCACCTCGATGAGGCCAGCATGACTGAAACAAATCACGCCGCTTCTCCGGGTCTTAATTTCCTCCACTGTGAATCTTTTCTAGGGTGTACAAGACCCAAGCTAGACCCCAAGGCCAACTCTCCTATGGTACACCTGGCGCTGTTTCAATGACTTTTCTTGTACTCCCTCAGTTAATCCTCTCAGAAACTCACGAGGTAGGCACAATCGGACGAGGGCATTGTGGCATAGAGGGGCTAAGGCAGGCTCTGATGTAGCAGAGCTTTGACTCAAACCCAGGCCAGCTGCAATGTCTGAGGTGCTGGCTGCTGTACTGCATCGCCTTTTATTCTACAGCTATAGCTCCCATTTGAAAGAGATTAAGAAAAGGCATCATTGGCCAGAAAAGACCATAAGGCTCTTTTATAAATCAAGGAGACTCACTCTGCAAGCCATACCCTCATTTGACCATAGTGAGTGTGGTCAAATGTGTGAGTTTGGTCCTGTTATTGTGTCTGGAGGCTGCCTGGGTGCAAGTAGAGTCTCTCAGGGGCAACAAGAAGTTTGAGTGGCCAGGTTCCACTATCTCATCCTCAGTCTTTTCATTTCAGAAACTGATTAAACAATAAAAATACATAGGATGGCCAGAGGTGATTGTATTTCTAATAGCACATTCACACTTGGAAGACTGACAGTGAATTGTTCCACAAACCCTAGAAACAGTTGACATCTACAAGGGAGCCATGTCTTCCAAGTACCCACAAGATCCTATCCCCTTATCTAAGACATGGCCCTCCCCCTTTCAGTGGCACTTAAGAAGTCAAATTATTTCTCCATAGCTTATTTAATACATTAATCTAAACAGAAGTAGGAGAAATGTTTGGAAGATGGTGTTTGATCTAAGCTTTGGAAGGGCCCAGTGAATGTCCCAACTCTCGACTGGAGACTGGAGGGTAATGAAACTGCTTTTTTCCTTTCTTTCTTTCTTTTTTTTTGAGACGGAGTCTCGCTCTGCCGCCCAGGCTGGAGTGCAGTGGTGCAATCTCGGCTCACTGCAAGCTCCGCCTCCCAGGTTCATGCCATTCTCCTGCCTCAGCCTCCCAAGTAGCTGGGACTACAGGCACCCACCACCACGCCCGGCTAATTTTTTGTATTTTTTTTTTTTTAAGTAGAGACGGGGTTTCACTGTGTCAACCAGGATGGTCTCGATCTCCTGACCTCGTGATCCACCCGCCTCGGCCTCCCAAAGTGCTGGGATTACACGCGTGAGCTACTGAGCCTGGCTGAAACTGCCTTTCAAAAATCTTGATGGTGAAACAAATCTGACCTGACTGATTCCATCTTCCTTCTGACCTCCAGGTTGCCGTTGTTCTTTCGTGGGCGTGGGCTATGAAAGTTATGCTTTAACTTTGAAGCCAAGATGATAACAGCGTCTTCCAAAAACAAACCCCCTCCTTGCTCGGGAATTAGGCTTTTGTAGAACTAACAAATTCATCGTAAGATTGGCAATTATGGCTCAGAAGTCATGCGGCCACAGGCCATAATATTCCTAACCTCCCCAGTTTGCTCCTGTGGATAAAATTGCCATTGTAAAACCTAAGATTGGTGTTCAAGGTATTTTTTAGAACCTGCCTTCTGATGGACCAACTGATGCCACCCAGATGGGTAAACTGGTTCATCGGGTCTTGTGGCTCTCATCCAGGGACTGACAGTGCAAAAAGACAGCTTTGATTCCTTATGCTTTTAACGCGGCCCCAGTCAATCAGCACTCCCCATTCCCTACCTCCCTGCCCACCAAACTATCCTTAAAAAACTCTAGTCTCTGAATTTTCAGGGAGACTTATTTGAGTAATAATAAAACTTTGGTTTTCCATTTAAATGGATCTGCGTTTATCAAATGTTTTTCTATTGCAATAACACTGTCTCAGTAAACTGGCTTTTCCGGACAGCGGGCAAGATGAACCCACTGGGTGATAACCATCTTGTTCCTCCAAGGCTGAGGTTATGCTTTAACCTGGGGCAGGAGGGGCATGAATGATCTTTGCTCCCCTAGCCCTCTCCTTCTAAGCTGATCATCCTTTTTTTACCCATGGATTCCTTCTGGTTTTGTTTGCAGATCCTCAGGGACCTTAATTAAACTGGCACTAAGTTGCTAAGTGTGGAGACCACCTTCCCCTGTGAGGTGTATTTTTTTTTTTGTTTTTGTTTTTTTTTTTTTTCGGTGGATTCAGCTCTAGGTCTAGGACCACCCAAGGTCAGAGGCCCCAGTAACCTGTACCACAGTGGACGTACAATAAGTACACAGGACATCCCTGTTATTTTCTCTTGCCATTCAAATTTTCTGTTTCTGCAGTGGAATTCACCATCTTCTAGAAGATTTAAACAACAGATATTTTTAAAAAGATTAGTAACTTAATGCATCTCATATTTTATCAGAATTAGTAAACAAACGGCAACAATCACAGCTGTGATGCACAGCAGGATCCCCAGGCGGATCTCAAAACACTCGATGTTTCCCAGCGCGGACTCCTGCCTGTTCTTCTTAAAGGTACAAAGTCACAGACTTTAAAAGAGGCCTACTTGTGGTCTACCATTTGTGTGTGTGTGTTGGGGGCGGGGAGGGGTTTGCAGAGTGAGTGTCCAGAACCCAAACTTCTTATTTTCATCAATCCATGTTTCTTTTCAAACATTTCAAAACAGTGAGACAGACGCCCATTTTGCTTTCAAATACCTTTTATACAAAATATTGTCTATCCTAAGCTTGGATATATCATTTTTTGTGCTCCTTGTAGACAATTAGGATAATTGCTTGAAGATTTAGGAATTGATATAGCAGTGCAATTGCATTATTTTATATGTTCAGCCATATCTCTTTCTAAAATAGTCACACTGCTTCTGAGATCTATTGGGAGTGCATGCCCCTTCTTTCTGTATCACATGGTAGCTCTCCAAACTAATAAAATGACCTGCTGTTAATGACAAAGGACCCGATGACTTTTTCAGTAGACAGTGGACTCTAGATATGCTGTTCCTGCCCAATGATTCTGACCTGGCATCATCCTGTCATGATGATAAATTGTATGTACAATTTATAGTTGGAGCAGATGGGAGAATGTAGGTTATTAAAATCTAAAGCTGTCTCCTGAACAAAAAGAGAATTGTTTATCTTTCAATGAAACATAGATTTCTTACAGAGGAAATTGTGACTATTCCAGTTTTCATAAATAAAGCAATTATGCAAGTTAGAGACACCTAGGCTAAAATAGAATAAAGATTGTTTCTAAATGATGTAATTTACTAAGTTCATTGAATGCCTGTTAGCATCCAGTAATACAAAAATTTACCAGAAAATATGCTGTAATAATAATCAATATTTCTCTTTCCATTAAATACCTAATTTCTGGGCAAGAGCCTTATGTCACGTTACCTAAGCTCAAGCATATAGAGAGGCTGTTTTTAGATGTGCTGTACAATGTCAAGAAAGAGATGGAATACATTTTGGCTTGAAAAAAAACTAATTATAATCAGAAATTTACTAATTTTCAAAGGTATTCAAAAACTCAGATTTTAAAAGGTAAGGCCATAGATGGGGAAAGAATGTAAAAGCTCAAATAAACTCCCATGTCAATTGGCCTTAGGGTTTTATTTCAGCTACAACTTAACCCAAATCAAGGGCTTTCAGATCCAAATTTATTGACTTATTCACTTACTCTTAATTCAGTGACTAGTGATTGAGATCTAGGCATATTATGGAAACTTCTGGAAAACTATCACTAACATGTTATTGATCTCAAAAGTCACCTCAGTTACAGAATTCCCTCCAGGGAATTAGGTGTACTTTTGGTGAAGCTGAACGGCATTAGTCACCTCCACTGAGCAGACGGTCTGAGGAAGGCATCCATTAAAATGTATATCTACGTATTACCCTACTACGTGTTGGACATTTTTCACTTATTGTCACTTTACCTCCATAATTCTGAGAAGTAGCAGGTGTCATTGCCACACTTCACAATGCGTCAACTTGCAACTTAAGCAAAGAATACTTCCCCAGTGTCACAGTAATATCAAGAGGCAGGACTGGGACTTCAACTCAAGCTTGGCTGGCCCCCAAGTCCCCTTCTCATCTCTTCGTACCACTGTCTTCAAGGGAAAAGGACGAAGCTCTCCACCTAGGCCATAATACAACCCAAACCACTGAATTTTTACAGAAGAATGTACGCAGAAGGATTACAGAAGAATGTTCCACTTAATGTTGGTGTACAGTTTTCTTTAATGAGTAAGCAGTGGATGCATTTGGTTTTTAGAAAATTTAACTGCAAATTCCTGTGGGCCAGCTCTTGCCAGAACTTACCATCCAATACTTGAAGGGATAATCTAAGGAGCATTTGACTCACACATTCTTCTAGATTTTCCAAGACTTATTACTTAATAATCATATCATCAAAAAACCAAGCAATTAGATTACACTATTTTCACTTTTTTTCATAAAATTTATCACACAGGTTGAAATTTAATGTAATGTCCTGGGATTTGAGGGGATGGTATGAAGATATTCATTAGAATAATTCACTCACTTAACAAATTTTTAGTAAGTGCTTCCCTATGCCAGCCCTGCACCTGAAATATAAAGTTGAGCAAAAGCAGATTTGGTCTCTACTCTTATAACACTTACATTCCCTTAGTTCAAAACACAGATAATAATCACACACATTACTATTATAATAACTACTTAGGAGAGAAACATGATGTTCTGATGATGAATAATAATAGCATTTGATTTAAGTAGGAAATTCCGCAAAACCGTGGTTGAAATGACCCAGCAGAATATATTTTTGTTAGGATCCATGTATGAAGCATACTTTGTAGAATTAAGTCAATTAAAAATAGGTTTCACTACTTTGCTTTGTCCTTTGTTCTTTTCATCTGACACCAAGGACCAAATCTAATCTAATCCAATCTAATCCTTTTTTTAAAAAAACATATTTCCAGAGGCTTAAATTTGTGCCTGAGCATTATTAAGATACAACTCACTCTTTCTTCATTATTTTAATGTAACTGTGGTCTCTTTGTATTTTAATTACTTCACTTTGGGTACGCTTTAACATTTAATATGCCTCAAACTTTTTGGGAAAATTGATAAGTATAAGTAAAAAATAAATAATTAGTAAATTATTTGTTTTAATTGTCAGTTGATTTTTTTTTTTTTTTTTTTTACTGTAACCCTAGTTACCCTCAATTAAAAGCTGCAAATTCCTTTAGGTTTTTGAAAAGATTTCAAAAAGGCATGAATGAATGACTTCTTAGTAAACTCCAGGGCTGTAGACATCTCGAAATTACCAAGTCCAAAGGGCTTAAATATTCTTCATGAGGAGAAAAAAAAGCAAAACTTTACAATAACCTACCTTTCACTTTTCAACTCTTATTCTTTATACTACAAGGGATAGAACTTGGAATAAAAAAGCCTATCCTTTTCATCCCATTCCACTTGACACTAGAACAGTGCAATCTCATCAGAGTAAATGACTTAGTTCTACCCTGTACACCCAGACTTAGGTAGGCGAGGAGGGAAACCAAGTTTCCAGAAGCCCAGGGCGCCTCTACTGGTGGATGAGGAGGGCACTGAGAAAGCGGCATCAACATCAACATCTTCCAAACAGAGACCACCAGATGGACAGCCAACGCCAAGAAGCACACGCACACACCTTCAGTTGCTCATACTTAGGAAAGTGTCCTCTCAGGGGATGCTTAAGACATATTCTTTCAGAGTTACATTAATCACACTTGGGGGAAGTATGAGATTTGGTGTCTGCCTGTTCACTAGCTACCTTTACCAGGGAAATATTTTATTTACCATATTAATTACCTTTTTGATTTTTCCCCTCATCAATGTATTTTTATTTTTTTTACACCTTGGCCTTCAATAATCTGATATCCTTATGCAGTGACCTTTTGCTGACTTTATGGAATATGCTGATTAAAGAAAAATTTCTTTTCCTTACATGACAAAAATACTTAAAAAAAATTTGCTGTGCTTGGGAGACACTCTATTTTAAAATTCAACATTCAAATAGATCCCATTTTTCAATTTTTGCTTTTGTTGCAATTGATTTTGGCGATTTAATGCATGCTGGGCTTCATACCTAGGTAATGGGTTGATAGGTGCAGCAAAACACCAGGGCACACAAAGTTTACCTATGTAACAAACCTGTACATCCTGCTCATGTACCCTAGAACTAAAAACAAGAAGTAAAAGAAAAAATTCAAATACACAAAACTACAAGGGATTTTTTTCAATCCTTCTTGAAATTAAAGGTGTGCTTATAAAAGTTTGAGGTCCCTTGAATAAGGCCAGGAATGTTTTTGACAGCTGCAAAACTGTGCTAATTCTCTAATTCCTACATTCTCCTACCTTGTTAAAATTATGTTTTGGTCACTGAGTTGGACCACTGAGAATGTGCTCGCATTAATCTAGGGGAGCATGGATGATGCTCTATCAATGAATAATTCAGATACAGATATGGCTTAAATGTTTACATGGAACTGTAATGGGAACATTTTATTTAAGTAAACTACTTCCATTACAACCAGATTTTATTGTGTCACAAAACAGATGATTATCCCTCTAATTTCATTTCTGTGTTGGATGTATGTGGAGGCTATTTTGAAAAACGAACTGGTCATAATGTGAATCCAGTTACAATAATGTGAACTCGGTCACACTGATAACTTACTCAAGTAGTCTTTTATGTATAATTATTTATGTTGTACATACATTTTTCTTGGTTGTGAAAGTTTGAAAACTGCAAAGTGAAATTCTTATTGTCCATTTATCTGTTAAACATTAGAATAAGGAATTAAAACTAAAGTATATTCAGATTGGGAGCAATTAATAAGTAGCAATGCTTTCACTATTCCAATTTTAGTACAACTTTTCTAAACAAAATTAAACAAACAAAGAAACCAATTTACACCAACTCTAGCTTGGGAGCTTAGTTTCAGCAGTACTGGGAAGCCCTCCACTTTTCTAATATTCATTGGCCATAGCTACTTACAGGTAGGTTATCATATCAGTGAATTCACTGGAGAAGCGAGACATAGTCCCTTATATATTATCTAACTTTACTTCCTTTCTTTCAGGTTATGTGAGTTTCCCCTCCTCATTCATTGAAAAAAAACGTCACTTTTGCTTCCAAATGTAGCCATACTTTATAATCAGTTATATACTTTAACAGATACAAAGAAGCAGTCATGTAATTTTCAGGGGTTAAAATTTCCATTCCACCCCCAAACACCAGGACACCAATAATTAACGAAACTGGTCCTCCGTGTCTGTGTTCATGGTGACTTGAAATCAGCTGAAAGGTTTCAGAGGCCCGTGGACCAAGGCCCAGGACCAGTGCTTGGGATAATGTTGGTAAAAATACTCCCAGGTGAACATTTCTTTAGGTTTTAACTTCTCTGTAAGAAAGGCATATGGTGCCTGAAAGTTTTCTACTTGTGAGTTTCTATCTGCTGCATTTGAGTTGCTTGTTGTGTTCCAGGAAAGTCAAGCTAATCTGATGAACAATTTTTCTTTCTCAACTCCTCAGTCTTCATTAATATGATTCTAGCATCATATACATTGCTAGGTGACATTAGAGAAATGAAATAAGAATTCTAGGCAAAGCTTGTACTAGCAGAGTCATGGAATTGCTTACTCATGGATCAACTTTTAAAAAATGGATCCTAGAGAAAATAAGTAGACAGAAATAATAATGGTAGGAAAAGATGGAGAAAAGGTGCCTGTGAGAATAATGTGAGAAACTCACCTATGATAACTCAAAGTTTCCCTGTTTTTATCTTCAATATGAAGGTCTCATCCAGTCAATCTAAGAAAATGAAAATCATTTTAAATGAATGAAAGATAATACATTTGGAAAAGAATAATATCAAAAGGCAAATGAGAAAAATAAAATCAAACAACTGTAAAGACAAAATAAAAGGAGTTATTATGAATAACAAATAGTTGAGAAAGCATGATGGTGACAAAATGGTGAGAGCAGAGGACTGCCCAGGAAACCATCCTTCCACACATCCCCACTTTGCCAGGTGAGAGTTCCTCTTCTTCTCAGGGATAGCAACAGAGTTTCAACAGATAGCAGCAGTTCATTGGTGGTCTGTTGTGGAATAATCTTTCCAATATGTTACTGTTCATGTCTACTTGTCAGATTGTCTCACTTTTAATACTTTCTAACCTTTTTTGTTTTAAATGCATACTTTGGCATCAAATTTTTTAAATTGTGACACCATAAATATGTTTTAACTATTAAACTTTTCCAAAATGAGATTTCCAAGGGGAGGCACTGATTACTCTGGTTTGGCAAATCCTCCTTTTAAAAAATACCTGTTTTCAAATAAGGTCTGACCTGATTGAAAAGTACCATTACCAGAACTGAAATGGTCATATTTCTGTAAAAACTCAAAGAGCAAATGAAGATATATTTGTGGGGAAGAAAGGCTTTTACTTAAGAATGTTTCCTAGTTTATTGTAAGTGGTTATAAATACTTGCTTAAAGTTCACTTAGAGCTACCTAAGAACAACTCTGAGCTTCGGTTAAGCACAGTGAGTGTTGTTCACTAATAACAGTAAAATAATTTGTATTCTCGTTGTGCCTAGTATTTGTTAGTTGTCAAAGTTAAACAAGAAGGCATCAGCCCTTGGCGACCATAGAATGTAAACGAATGGATTGAGAGAAATGTTCTATTCTTATAAAAAACTGGAGAGATTGGAAATTCATACAAAGATCAGAGGCTCCTTTTTCTTTCTTTAGTGAGTTAATAAGCATTTATTAAACACAACGCTACAGAAAGCTACAAGTACATTGCATTCCATGGGTTTAGGAAGTGGATGGTGGTCATGCCTTAGGAATGGATGTGAAGGTATGTAGACTTGTTTTCACAAGAAAATTAAAAAGAGGGACTAAAGAATAAGCAGTACAACCAGTGTAAGACAAAACATCACATTTTCTGATGTGAAGGCTCTATTTGAAGAAAGGAAACTGAAGACTGAGGTAATTCTATAGATTTTTCATGCATGACAACTATGCCTTTGTGTGACATATTTTAGTCACTGGCTTGGTCTTGTGTGGGTAGTGCAATGCCAAGATGCCTCTTAAGCTCTTAAGTTTTTACTTCCACAGGCCATCGTATTTCTTTAGCCACTCTTTTTTTCTTTTCTTTCTTTTATTTTGAGACGGCGTTTTGCTCTTGTCGCCTAGACTGGGGTGCAATGGCACAATCTCGGCTCACTACAACCTCCGCCTCCCAGGTTCAAGTGATTCTCCTGCCTCAGGCTCCCTAGTAGCTGGGATTACAGGTGCCCACCACCGTGCTTGGCTAATTTTTGTATTTTTAGTAGAGTCAGGGTTTCACCATGTTGGCCAGGCTGGACTTGAACTCCTGACCTCAGGTGATCCGACCACCTCAGCCTTCCAAAGTGCTGGGATTACAGGCTTGAGCCACCATGCCTGACCTCTTTGGCCGCTTTTATGGTGCTTCTCTAAAATGGTATTTAAAAGAAGGAAAACAAATTGGCACATGTAGTTGTTGGTGAAGACATGTAATCATCTTAGAAATGTGAAGTTTTAATTCTGGCTGATAAATCAGAAGATTCAGTAATATAAGAAGTTGGGAATCACTGAGGCTTTTGAGAGTTGGGAGAAACAACATAGAGAGAAACTCGTGACTTTATTTAAATAAAAAGTGCTATTGAGCAGAGCCTTGACCTTTGCAAAAGTCCTAGAGCAAGAGAATTGAGTCTAATAGAAATGGATGGCTTGGTTACATTAAGGAAAGGCTGACAGAAATGGCTTTAATTATTCTTCCTACGTATTATTCTGCAGGCATTTTGCCAAGTATATTTTCAAAGAGAAAATGCAAACACAAAAATAAGATGCAAATGGCTCCCAAGTGTACTAGTATGTCTTAAAGAAATTTTATGGGGTTTTATTCTGCTTTTAAATTTGCTACTTGTCCTTAAAGCCATCCTGTTTTTCAAAACTCTCTTAAGGTTGAACGGTTAAAATTCCCTCAGCTTTAAACCAGGCTGTCTGCATTTGGCTAAATAATTTTTCCCCTTGTTTTGTGATTTTACCATCAACTTAAACTCTAAAGTTCAATGTCAAATGGAACAACTGGGCTCTCATCGTAGGATCTGTGAAAATTGAAGTGCAAACATGAGCTATAGGTATGATTTCAAACTGGGTTATAAAGAAAAGATAGGGAATGTAACATACTTCATTGTGAAGGGTATCTATTTAGGAAATGCAGCCATTTTATTTTAAATCTTTTTTAAATGTCAAAAATGCTGTGGGTGTGTAGAGTGTGATTATTGACAGCTGTTTTTGTTTTTGATAATGTGTCAGCATTTGATTCCTGTTTACCTAAATCAAAGAAGATAAGGTTTCTTGTGAAGGCTGCCATGGATGTTTACATAACATACCTCATGATTCTGGAAATGAGTACTGCTTCCTGCTCAAGACTGAAAAGAAGAAATGGGATATGTAGTGTTCATACACACTAAAATAACTGCCACAGGTATGACGGACAAGGCCTTAAGTCACACAGCAAATATCATTTCTACCTTCCCACCTGCCTTCAAGTAGTATCAAGTTATTTACTGTTTTGTTAACTTATCATGTGTTTTTGCCTCTTCCTCTTGTCTAGAATATCATTTTTTTTCTCTTTTCTCTCCCAATGATGAGCATCCATTCATCTTCAAAGTCCTGATTTCAATGCCACTTCTGAAAGATTTTCCCCAACTGTGCCAAGCAGAAAAAATGATGTCCTTCTCTGCATTTCTATAGCATTTTATAAACACCCACTTTTTAACAAGCATTATGTGTAGCAGAATTAAATGTTTATGTGTGAGATTCCTGTCCTAGCCCCTGCATTCTCCAAGGGTGCAGCCCTTGACTTCTTCCTCATTACCTCCCTGGAAACCAGTGGCACAGAAACTGACACACAGGGGTCATTCAACACTTTTTTGTTGGATGAATGGGTGAATAAATGAATGAGTCCATTAGTCAGAACCAATGCTATTTAGTTCACCTTGTATCAGAATTAAGTCACAACCCAAGGATCTTAGGAGATTCTTATGCAGGAGGCAAGATTTGATAATCCCCTTCAAGAATAACCTGACCTAAAGGACCTAAAGAATTTCTAAAATCTTTTTCAACTCTGATATTCTATGCATTTATGAATTTTAGGGATCTAAGTGGTAAACCTTCTCCACCATTCTTTTGTCCATGCATGATATAGGATATGTGAAGGATAATGGAGTCGTGGAATATCTGGACATATTTCTCTCTTCACTGCATTTTCCAAATGTAGTCTAGATGTTAGTGAAATAAACTGAGCTCTCTGTGCTGCAAAACGATGTTGTACTGGCAGATGCTGAGTCCTTTCCTCTCTACTTCATACACCAAGCATCATAATGTAGCCATTCTTCTCTGCTTATCTCTCCCTCTCTGCCCCACACACTGAATGCCGGATGATTCGTAACAGCTTTTACCTCCGCTCTGGGAGATTCAACTTTATGTTGACTTTAGTTGTATCATGAACTGCGTTCTTCAAGATCATCTGTAGTTTTCTAGTGAAGCACTTCATTGCTGTTTCCTTACTAAGCAGATTTTGACATTTGTACAGGAAAAGAGGATTGCTACCAAAATAGCATCTCTTCGGAGAAAGGAAATTCACTTGCAGGTAAACATAGTAACTGTTTAAAGATAAGGAAGATGATCATCAACACATTCTTGAGAATAATAGAAATCTTAGCAGAGCGCTGCCATTCCACCAGTTCCCCAAATTGTATTTTCTCTTCAAGCAGTGGAGATTAGTATTGCTATGAAAGTGTATTTATCCAGAAATTTCTCTACAAGCAGTAGAAACTGCACTCTCATAGATGCGACCTGACTGGCCAAAGACAGAAAACATTTTCCTCTATTGTAAGAAAGTGTAGGCTCTCTATGTAAGGATTATCTTTGCATTCAATCTTTTATTTACTTAATAAATTTTTCCGTGCTAATCTCTCCATACAAAGTGTTGTAGCTTCTCAAGAATTCTTCTCAGGTCTGGAGTGAAGATTTTATAAAAAGCATATTGGGAATGTTCAGAACAGGACCGAGCATAAAAAGTTTCTACATTTCCTACCACACATGGGCCATATCAATTGTGGTAAGAGTAAGTGTTGGCGCTAGCATATAAGCCCTCTTTCTTAAAAAAAAATAG
>NW_016809191.1:0-405 GCF_001698545.2 Rhinopithecus bieti | reverse complement strand
CTGGGTAAGCACCTAGAGAAAGACTTCCTGATTCTGGCAGAAACAGAAGCTCCTTTCATGGGCTAACTTTCAGATGCTCTGGGAACCGTTCCTGGAATCTCAGTGCAGCCTAGACCTTTCTCCAGCCCTCAGTACCAAAAGCCCTGTATTAAATTCCTTTCTGCTTAACTACTGTGATCTCTGATATTTACAAATGAATCCTGATATATCCTTATTTAAAAAGTAGCCCCATAAGTGGTCAAAAATTTGAATCAGTATCTTCACTGCATTGTTTTTTGTATTAAGTTAAATCCAAAAACACCTAACTTCTATCAGTAGAAGAGTGGCTAAATAAATCACCACATATTATGTAATCTTTTATAAAAAAGAATTGTTTCTCCAAATGTTAAAATTTGAAGACATATT
>NW_016809190.1:0-1602 GCF_001698545.2 Rhinopithecus bieti | reverse complement strand
TCACTATAGTCCTCAATGTGCTTGCAAATATCCCTTTGCAGATCCCACGAAAACTGTGCTAGCAAACTGCTCCATGAAAAGAAAGCTGTAACTCTGTGAGATGAATTCACAAATCGCAAAGAACTTTCTCAGAAAGACTCTTTCTAGTTTTTATCTGATTATATTTCCTTAGTCACCATGGACTTCAACGCGATAAAAATATGCCTTCTCAGATTCCCCAAAAACAGTGCTACCAAACTGACCCATGAAAACAATCTTGTAACTCTGTGAGATGAATTAACATATCATGAAGTCATTTCTCATAAGGCTTCTTTCTAGTTTCTATATGAGGATATCTCCTTTGTCACCATAAGTTTCAAAGCACTCTGAAATATTTCATTGCAGATTCCAAGAATACAGTGTTACCAAACTGCTCAATGAATAGAATAGTGTAACTCTCTGTGATGCATTCACACATCACAAGGAAGTTTCTCACAAAGCTTCTTTCTAGTTTTTATCTGAGAATATTTCATTTTTCACCATAGGTCTCAATGCACTCCCAAATATCCCTTTGCAGATTCCACAAAAACAGTGTTAGCAAACTGCTCAATGAAAATAAATGTGTAACTCTGTGAGATGAAATCATGAATCCCAAAGAACTTTCAGAGAAAGCTTCTTTCTTGTTTTTATCTAAGGATATTTCCTTTGTCACCATAGGCTTCAAGGCATTAAAAAATATCCTTTCTCAGATTCCCCAAAAACAGTGCTACCAAGTGGCTCCATGACAAGAATCATGCAACTCTGAGATGAATTCACAAATAACAAAGGAGTTTTGCAGAAAGCTTCTTTCTAGTTACTGTCTGCAGGTATTTCCTTTTTCACAATAAACTTTAATGCACTCTGAAACATACCATTGCAGATTCCAAGGAAGTAGTATTAGAAAACTGCTCATTGAAAAGAACAGTGTAACTATGTTTAATGAACTCAGACATCCCAAAGCTTTTAGTTTCTCAGAAAGTTTATTTTTGATTTTTATCTGAGAATATTTCCATTCTCACCATAGGCTTAAATGCAATCCAAAATAACTCTCCTCAGATTCCCCAAAAACAGTGCTACCAAACTGCTCTAAGAAAAGAATCGTGTAACTCTGTCTGATGAATTTACAAATCACAGAGCAGTCTCTCAGAAAGTTTCTTTCTACTTTTTGTCTGAGGATATTTTCTTTTTCACAATAAGCCTCAATGCACTCCAAATTATCCCATGGAAGATTCCAAGGAAACAGTGTTAGCAAAGTCCTCAATGAAAAGAACAATGTAACTCTCTGAAATGTATTCACACATCACAAAGCAGTTTCTCAGAAAGCTTCTTTTTATTTTTTGTCTGAGGATATTTCCTTTTCACAATAAGATTCAATGTGCTCTGAAATATGCCATTGCAGATTCCAAGAAAACAGTGTTAGCAAACTCCTCAGTGAAAAGTACAGTGTAAGTCAGTGAGTTGAATTCACACATCGCAAAGCAGTCTCTCACAAGGCTTCTTTCTAGTTTTTCCTGAGTTTAATTCATTTTCACTATAAGCCTCTATGTGCTCCTAAATATCCCTTTGCAGATTACAAGAACACAG
>NW_016809189.1:0-405 GCF_001698545.2 Rhinopithecus bieti | reverse complement strand
TTGCTCAACTTCTCAGAACTTATCAGGAAGCCGCTGATCACCTGTTTCAGGTGTTTTCTATCTATTGCGAGACTTTATCTCCCTGGCACTACCTGCAACCAGTTATTTCTTTAGAGAGATGTTAACAACCATCTGACTTGACCATCACCTGGTGATGATCACGTGACATTTCTAGTGTAGGGAGGTGCAAGGATCTCTCCTGCCTGGCTCACATCTGACCAGCTACCTACTGTCAGATTTTTTTTTTTTTTTTTTTTTTTTTTTTTTTTTTTTTTGACAAAGTCTCGCTCTATCACCCAGGCTGGAGTGCAGTAGCGCTATCTCAGCTCACTCCAACTTCAGCCTCCCAAGTTCATACCATTCTCCTGCCTCAGCCTCCAGAATAGCTGGGACTACAGGCGCCTG
>NW_016809188.1:0-405 GCF_001698545.2 Rhinopithecus bieti | reverse complement strand
TTTACTCAAAATTTATGTTTGCAGTGGTCCCAGGTTTTCATATCATCTTTAAGTGACTTTATGAATATAGTAAAAGGGATACATTGACAGACTGGGATTTAAAAAGAGGTTATTTGGGCTGGGCATGGTGGCTTAAGCCTGTAATCCCAGCACTTTGGGAGGCCGAGGCCGGCGGATCACGAAATAAAGAGTTGGAGACCAGCCTGGCCAGCATGGTGAAACCCCGTCTCTACTAAAATTACAAAAATTAGCCAGGTGTGGTGGTGTAATCCCAGCTACTCAGGAGACTGAGGTAGAATTGCTTGAACATGGGAGGCAGAGGCTGCATTGAGCTGAAATCACGCAACTGACCTCCAGCCTGGGCAACTGAGCAAGACTTCATCTCAAAAAATAAAAATAATAAAT
>NW_016809187.1:0-250 GCF_001698545.2 Rhinopithecus bieti | reverse complement strand
CTCCTCTGTGGCCTCCTCTGCGGGCTTCTCCTCTGTGGCCTCCTCCTCAGTGGCCTCCTCCACCGGCTCCTCTGTGGCCTCCTCTGAGGGCGTCTCCTCTGTGGCCTCCTCTGCAGCCTCCTCCTCTGTGGCCTCCTCTGTGGGCTCCCTGGCCATCTCGGCCAGGTCGCCTGGCACCACAGGCTCTGGGACCGACGCGGCCTCCTGGATTAGGCCCAGGCCCTGGCCTTCCAGGGCTGCGGCCCCCGCG
>NW_016809186.1:0-762 GCF_001698545.2 Rhinopithecus bieti | reverse complement strand
GAAATACTGGTATTTTCGAATAGAAGCTGTTTCTATAAAGTTGTGTGATGGGTGTTATAACTGTTATACACACATAAATATAATTTTGTTTTCCTTTTTAAGAGAGGATTCTTTTTATCCTAAATCGTTTACCTTTCAATCTTTTTATCTATTATTACATGTGCTGCTGAAGGGTGCACACTTTTATCTGTGATACGTTGTTAATGTATATATAACATTTATAGCTATGCGGTAGTTCCCCTAAATTCTTGTAAAAATAAATTTTTATTTGATATTCAGTGTATGTTTGAAATGTGAGAATTCAGATGTAATCTTTTACCTTGTATTGGCATGTTTGTATGTTACTTTAAAGAGGATATGTGTTCTAACGGAGGACATGAGCTATGTGTTTTCTTTTTTTGTTTTTTTTTTTTTGTTTTTTGTTTTGAGACGGAGTCTCGCTCTGTTGCCCAGGCTGGAGTGCAGTGGCCGGATCTCAGCTCACTGCAAGCTCCGCCTCCCGGGTTGACGCCATTCTCCTGCCTCAGCCTCCCAAGTAGCTGGGACTACAGGTGCCTGCCAACTCGCCCGGCTAGTTTTTTGTATTTTTTAGTATAGACGGGGTTTCGCCGTGTTAGCTAGGTTGGTCTCGATCTCCTGACCTCGATCCACCTGTCTCGGCCTACCAAAGTGCTGGGATTACAGGCTTGAGCAACCGCGCCCGGCCGAGCTATGTGTTTTCAAGAGAACAGGGCAGTGTATCTCTTGGGAAAACGTAATAAA
>NW_016809185.1:0-759 GCF_001698545.2 Rhinopithecus bieti | reverse complement strand
GAGACTTTAACATCCCACTGTCAATATTAGACCGATCAAGAAGACAGAAAGTTAACAAAGATATCCAGGACTTGAACTGACCTCTGCACCAAGCAGACCTAATAGATGTCTACAGAACTCTCCACCCCAAATCAACAGAATATACATTCTTTTCAGCACCACATCACACTTATTCTAAAACTGACCACACGGTTGGAAGTAAAGCACTCCTCAGAAAATATAAAAGAACAGGAATTATAACAAACTGTCTCTCAGACCACAGTGCAATCAAACTAGAGCTCAAGACTAAGAAACTCACTCAAAACCACTCAACGACATGGAAACTGAACAACCTGCTCCTGAGTGACTACTGAGTACATAATGGAATGAAAGCAGAAATAAATATGTTCTTTGAAACCAATGATAACAACGACACAACATACCAGAATCTCCGGGACACATTTAAAGCAGTGTGTAAAGGGAAATTTATAGCACTAAATGCCCACAAGAGAAAGCAGGAAAGGTCTAAAATTGGCACCCTAACATCACAATTAAAAGAACTAGACAAGCAAGAGCAAACACATTCAAAAGATACCCGAAGACTAGAAATAACTAAGATCAGAGCAGAACTGAAGGAGATAGAGACACAAAATACCCTTCAAAAAATCAGTGACTCCAGGAGCTACTTTTTGAAAAGATCAACAAAATTGATAGACTGCTAACAAGACTAATAAAGAAGAATAGAGAGAAGAATCAAATAGATGCAATAAAAAAATGATA
>NW_016809184.1:0-759 GCF_001698545.2 Rhinopithecus bieti | reverse complement strand
ATAGCTAACATGAAATCTCTGCAGTTACTGAATTTTAGGAATACATGTATTAAAGTATGTTTGCTAATCTTATATAGTTATGGAGCTAGTGAACTATTTAGTGTCATTGTGACAGCTTCCATGACCTGCATGGTGTCTTTCTGGCTTTGGGAATTCTCATATGACATTGGCAAATGTTGGAGTTTGGTGACTGTTCACCACAGAAGTGATTCTCTATCCCTTTGGAATCCAAAGGCAGCTTGTAAAGGCTGCGACAGAAAAGTAAAAATGTGAACATGTGCCTTTGGGTATTGCTAATTCAGATATAATGCTTTTAGCACCTGGTTTCCCAGACTGTGCTTGGTCCCTGGGCACAAAAGTCCTTACATTAGTTTGGGCTGAGCAGATAGTACAGGTGGGTTGAAAGTGACTGTCTAATTATCACTTGGGATTGAGTCTATTGTGTGCTGTGTAAATTTAATTTTCTTTCTTGCTCTTTGGGTCAGTTGAGACCAACTGGAAAGTGATGCTTTCAGTAACCTTATGACAACACAATCCTCCATTTTGTATGATTGTACTTTATAACATCAAGGCAGGGTTTTACTGGACATTTTATGTTTGAAAGTCATATCCCTGGCTTTAGTACTGAGGAACTTTGAAGTTCACACAGTGTTGTGTTCGGTGCCCGCAGGTACACTTGTACCATAGATAAGCTCCTGTCCTGCATTGATAACCATCTTTCTGCAAAGAGAACAGAGAAACTTATATTTAGTCATTCTA
>NW_016809183.1:0-406 GCF_001698545.2 Rhinopithecus bieti | reverse complement strand
TGTGCGTGTGTGTGCGTTTGTGCGTGTGTGTGTGTGCGCATGTGCGTCTGTGTGTGCGTTTGTGCGTGTGTGTGTGCGTTTGTGCGTGTGTGTGTGCGTTTGTGCGTCTGTGTGTGCGTTTGTGCGTGTGTGCGCGCATGTGCGTCTGTGTGTGCGTTTGTGCGTGTGTGTGCGTGCGCATGTGCGTCTGTGTGTGTGCGTTTGTGCGTGTGTGTCCGTGCGCATGTGCGTCTGTGTGTGTGCGTTTGTGCGTCTGTGTGTGTGCGTTTGTGCGTGTGTGTGCGCGCATGTGCGTCTGTGTGTGTGCGTGTGTGTGCGTTTGTGCGTGTGTGTGTGCGCGCATGTGCGTCTGTGTGCGTTTGTGCGTGTGTGTGTGCGTTTGTGCGTCTGTGTGTGCGTTTGTGCG
>NW_016809182.1:0-658 GCF_001698545.2 Rhinopithecus bieti | reverse complement strand
AACAGTGAGATCACTTGGACATGGGAAGGGGAACATCACACACCGGGGCCTGTCAGGGAGTGGGTGGGGAGCTGGGGGAGGGATAGCATTAGGAGAAATACCTAATGTAAATGATGACTCGATGGGTGCAGCAAACCAACATGGCACATGTATACCTATGTATCAAACCTGCACGTTGTGCACATGTACCCTAGAACTTAAAGTATAGTAAAAAAAAAAAAAAGGAAAATCCTACCAAAATCGTCAGCATTCCCCCATGGATACTGTATATATATATGTTCACACACACACACATACATATACAGGTACTATACGTATGAATCATCTCTCTAAGGAACATAGGATTCCAAAATAATCATAACAAAGCATAATGTCTTTTTCATCAGATCATTTCTGATATCACTTGGAAGGTCCTTCTTTTAACTTCCTGACAGAGCTTTTTCTTCCCTGCTTCTTTAGTCTCCATGTAATGGAGACTTATTCTAGAAATATAAAAAAATTCAGATAAAAAAGCCATTGGAAGAAAAGAAAGGGAGATCTTATTGTTTCTTTCTCTAGTTTCTTTTGAATGTATGTGTTACTTTAAGAGTTATGCCTTCTTATGAGTTGTCTTATTTCCTAATTGAGACAACAGTTTTACTCATTTTTTTACACTTTA
>NW_016809181.1:0-276 GCF_001698545.2 Rhinopithecus bieti | reverse complement strand
TTTTTTTTTTTTTTTGAGATGGAGTCTCACTCTGTCACCCACGCTGGAGCGCAGTGGTGCTATCTCAGCTCACTGCAACCTCCGCCTCCCGGGTTTACGCCGTTCTCCTGCCTCAGCCTCCTCAGTAGCTGGGACGACAGGCGCCCACCACCATGCCTGGCTAATTTTTTGTATTTTAGTAGAGACAGGGTTTCACCGTGTTAGCCAGGGTGGTCTCGATCTCCTGACCTTGTGATCCGCCAGCCTCAGCCTCCCAAAGTGCTGGGATTACAGGGG
>NW_016809180.1:0-756 GCF_001698545.2 Rhinopithecus bieti | reverse complement strand
CTACATTATAAATGTTGTGACAGGTAACCTTTTAAATGTCCAAATCTCAAAGATTACATACAATCTATACAAAATAGGGCAACATAATCCCACCAAAAATATTATTAAAATTTCAGAAAGAAAACATTAAAAATTTATATACTAATTTTAAAATGGAATAATAATGCATGAAACAGGAACACAAAAGACTATAAAAGTTAGAAAATGAGGATAAGAACAAAATATCTAAATTGTGGTGATAAAATACAAAAGAAATAATTGAAAGATTCTAAAATCAAGAAAAAATATGTAAAATAAAAAAGCTCAAAAGCAAATTACAATACATACAAACATATTCATAACAAAAACATATTTATAATCACAATTTCAATAGTTACAGACAAAAAGAGAATCTTGGGAGCTGCAAGATAAAAGTGATTTGCAAACATAGTCTTATGACACGGTTAGACGAATTGCTAACAGGAAGAACCAGTTTAGAGAAGAACATAAATGATCTGATGGAGATGAAAAACACAGCATGAGAACTTCGTGAAGCATGCACAAGTATCAATAGCTGAATCGATAAAGCAGAAGAAAGGAGATCAGAGATTGAAGATCAACTTAATGAAATAAAGCAAGAAGACAAGATTAGAGAAAAAAGAATAAAAAGAAATGAACAAAGCCTCCAAGAAATATGGGACTATGTGAAAAGACCAAATCTACGTTTGATTAGGGTACCTCAAAGTGACAGGGAGAATGGAATCAAGTTGGAAAACA
>NW_016809179.1:0-764 GCF_001698545.2 Rhinopithecus bieti | reverse complement strand
TACTAGAAGGAAGTTTTCTTAAAAACTGCTTTGTGATTTGTGAATTCATCTCAGAGTTACACGATACTTTTCATGGAATAGTTTGGTAGCACTGTTTTTTGGAGAATCTGAGAAGGGATATTTTGAATCACAATGAAGCCTTTGGTGACAAAGGAAATATCCTCATATAAAAACTAGAGATAAGCTTTCTGATAAAACACTGTGAGATGTGTTAATTCATCTCACAGCATTACACAATTCTTTTCACAGGTCAGTCTTTAAGTACTTTTTTCGTGGATTCTGAGAAAGGATATTTTGGATCGTATTGAAGCCTATGGTGACAAAGGAACTATCCTCAGACAAAAACAAGAAAGAAGGTTTCAGAGAGAGCTTTTTGTGATATGTTAATTCATCTCAAAGAATTACACCTTTCCTTCCATTCAGCAGTTTGTTAACACTGTTTTCATGGAATCTGCAAAGGGATTTTCTAACACATTGAGACTTATAGTGAAAAGGAAAATATCCTCAGATAAAAACTAGAAAGAAACTTTCTGAGAGACTGCTTCATGATGTGTGAATTCATCTCACAGAGTTACACCATTGTTTTCATTGAGCATTTTAATAATACTTTTTTTGTGGAATCTGCAATAGGACATTTCAAGGTACATTGAAGCCTATGGTGACAAAGGAAATATCATCAGATAAAAACCAAAAAGAAGGTTATCTGAAACTGCTGTGTGTTGTGTCAATTCATTGCACAGGGTTACAATGTTCCTTTCAGTGAA
>NW_016809178.1:0-2581 GCF_001698545.2 Rhinopithecus bieti | reverse complement strand
AAAAAAAAAAAGAAAGAAATACAAGCCAGTTATTTTGTAGCATGTTTCTTAGTTTGGGTTTAATGATGTTTCCTTACGATTAGATTTGGGTTATGCATTTTCGGCTGGAATACTATAATACAAAAGTGATAGTGTTTACTTCTCAGTGCATTGTATCATGAGACACATGAATTTGATTCGTCTTAATAATACTGGTGATGTTAACTCTGATTAGTCAGTGAAAGGGTTCTCCATTGCAAAGTTTCCATTTTTCTCCTTTTAATTAGCAAGTATTTCTGGGGAAATAGTATACTGTAGGACTGTGTAGATCTCTGATTCACCCACTAGTTTAAGTATCATGGATGACTTTTGCCTAAGTCATTGATCAGATTTGTCATATAAAAGCATTTTTTTCTTTTTCTTTTTTTTGAGTCAGAGTCTTACTCTGTCACCCGGGCTGGAGTGCAGTGGCACGAACATGAAGCACTGAAGTCTTGACCTCCTGGGTTCAAGCAACACTCTCACCTCAGCCTCCCAAGTAGCTGGGACAACAGGAATGCACTACTACACCCGAGTAATTTAAAACAATTTTTTTTTTTTTGTAGAGACAGAGCCTCACTGTGTTGCCCAGGCTTTTCTTGTATTTTCTGTATTAGTATGAATTCATGCATGTATATTTCCTTTAATGGGCTTTCATTTAATATAATTATTTTCCCGCTGAAATTTTTCCAGATTTGGACACATAAGACATTTTCAAATTGGCTCCTGTGGGGTTTTTTTTTTTTTTTTTTTTTTTTTTTTTTTTTGACATTCTCATCATTTTTGAACCAATTGCTTACTTTTTGCCATAATAAGATATGGTTCATCTTACACTTTCTGGGTCCCAGGCTGGCATTAGTCATTTCTCCAAAGAACCCCAGTTCTTTTCAGTGAAAATTGTAGTTAGAAGTTAAAATCTGGGCACATTTTCATTGCTTTTGGGAAGTGATTACTTCTAGGATTTCTCAGAATACAGTGCTGAGAAATATGTATGTATGCACACATACGCACACCCATACCCTTAATCTATTTCTTTACCTCTCTCTCTTTTAAAATATATACATTAAATATTATATGTTAATTATGCTCATTTTCCCTAGAATGAAAGTATAGTGTCAAAATGCCATGTTAAAAAGTTGTAAGTATATCTTGGAGATATTGCTGGTTTGGTTCCAGAACCACCATAATAAAATGAATGTCACAATACAGTGAGTCTTATAAAGTTTTTGTTTTCCCAGTGCATGTAAGAGTTATGTTTACACTACACTGTGGTCTATTAAGTGGGTAATAACATTGTGTCCAAAAAAACCCAATGTAAATATTTTCATTAAAAAACACTTTATTGGTCGAGCATGGTGGCTCATGCCTGTAATCCCAGTACTTTGGGAGGCCGAGGTAGGCGGATCACTTGAGTTCAGGAGTTTGAGCCAGCCTGGCCAATATGGTGAAACCCCATTTCTACTAAAAATACAAAAATTAACTAGCTGTGGTGGCATGCAGTTGTAATCCCAGCTACTTCGGAGGCTGAGGCAGGAGAATCACTGGAATCCAGGAGGTGGAGGTTGCAGTGAGCCGAGATTGTGCTACTGCACTCCAGACTTGGTGACACAGCAAGACTCCGTCTCAGAAAACGAGAAACAAACAAACAAAAAAACAAAAACTTTTTTCTTTTGAGACGGAGTCTCACTCTGTCCCCCAGGCTGGAGTGCAGTGGTGCGATCTCAGCTCACTGCAAGCTCAGCCTCCTGGGTTCACGCCATTCTCCTGCCTCAGCCTCCTGAGTAGCTGGGACTACAGGCGCCCGCCACCGCACCCGGCTAATTTTTTGTGTTTTTAGTAGAGACGGAGTTTCACTGTGGTCTCGATCTCCTGACCTTGTGATCTGCCCGCCTCGACCTCCCAAAGTGCTGGGATTACAGGCATGAGCCACCGTGCCCAGCCCCAACAAAAACTTTTTATTGCTAAAAAATGCTGGTAATCATCTGAACCTTCAGCAAGTCATAGTCTTTTGTTGGATGAGGGTCTTGCCTCAATGTTGATGGCTGCTGACTGATCAGGGTGGTGGTTGCTGAAGATTGGGGTGGCTTTGGCAATATCTTAAAACAGGACAACAATGAAGTTTACCACATTGATTGACTGTTTTTTTATGAAAGGAAAACACCCTGCTGCTATTTTGTCAGCTAAGTTCATGTAATCTTCTAAACCTTTTATTGTCATTTCAATAATGTTCCCACATCTTCACCAGGAGTAGATCCATCTCAAGAAATCATTTTCTGGCCGGGCGCGGTGGCTCAAGCCTGTAATCCCAGCACTTTGGGAGGCCGAGACGGGCGGATCACGAGGTCAGGAGATCGAGACCATCCTGGCTAACACGGTGAAACCCCGTCTCTACTAAAAAATACAAAAAACTAGCCGGGCGACGAGGCGGGCGCCTGTAGTCCCAGCTACTGGGGAGGCGGAGGCAGGAGAATGGCGTGAACCCGGGAGGTGGAGCTTGCAGTGAGCTGAGAGCCCACCACTGCACTCCAGCCTGGGAGGCAGAGCAAGACTCCGTCTCAAAAAA
>NW_016809177.1:0-1849 GCF_001698545.2 Rhinopithecus bieti | reverse complement strand
TAGCTTACTGTAACTTTTAAATTTTATTTATTTATTTATTTATTTATTTATTTATTTATTTAGAGACAGAATTTCCCTCTTGTTGCCCAGGCTGGAGTGCAAGTGTGATCTTGGCTCACGGCAACCTCCGCCTCCCGGGTCCAACCGATTCTCCCGCCTCAGCCTCCTGAGTGGCTGGGATTACAGGCACCCGGCACCACGCCCAGCTAATTTTGTATTTTCAGTAGAGATGGGGTTTCTCCATGTTGGTCAGGCCGGTCTGGAACTACCGACCTCAGGCGTGAGCCACCGCGCCCGGACTCTTTAACTTTATAAACTTTAAAATGTGCAAACTTCCTGACTCTTTTGTAATAACACTTAGCTTAAAACACAAACACTTTTTTTCGGCTGTACAAAAATATTTTTTATGTTATTTTATACGATTTTGTCTGTTCAAAGTTTTTTAGCCTTTAAAAACTTTTACGTTAAAAACCAGGAGACAAACACACACAGGAGCCTAGACCTACACAAATTCAGGATCATCAAGATGTCACTAGGCCATAGGAACTGTTCAGCTCTTTAATTATAATCTTACGGGACCACAGTGCATGGGGTTGCCCATTGACGGAAACGTCCTTACGTGGAACTTGACTGTACATGGAAAACACACCGGTAAAAGCGGATGTGGACAAAATCTTCACATTAAATGAACACTTAATTTTCTATTTCGCGAACTGGGGCACAAGTACCTCCAGGGGCGCATCCTTGACTTATTCAATCATTTGACAAAGATTTAGTAGCAAACATTGTTCTAGGTGCTGAATTTAGGGAAAAAGATGCAAAGTTCCTCGTTAACACACAATTTGGTGTGGGACCGGCATTAAGAGTCAAATAAACAAAAAAACTTCAGATTGAGAAAATGCTATTAAAAGCGGGGCGGGGTGGGGCGGGGCGGTGCGGTGGCTCACGCTTGTAATCCCAGCACTTTGGGAGGTCGAGGCGGGGCGGATCATGAGGTCAGGAGATCTAGACCAGCCTGGCCAACATGGTGAAACCCCGTCTCTACTAAAAATAAAAAAAAACTAGCCGGGCGTGGTGGCGGAGGTTGCAGGGAGCGGAGTTCGCGCCATTGCACTCCAGCCTGGGCGACAAGCAAAACTCCGTCTCAATAAAAAGGAAGAGTAGGAGAGGGGAAGTAACCGAGCGCGCCATCTTGATCCTGAATGTCTGGAAAAGGCCCCCAAAGAGGAGGCCATCGGGGCCAGATGCGGGCAGGAGGAAACGTGTCCGGCGGTGGGAAGAGACCAGCGACGGTTGCTGGTTCCAGGCTGCCGGCGGCTCCCCGGGGGCTGCGGGGGAAGGAGACCATGCTCAATGCTCCTACAGATACGGCGGGCAGGAAGGTGGGGGCTGGGACGTGGCCCAGGCGGCGGGGCTGACTGTGCGCCCCGGGACCATTTGCATTTCATTCCAGGACCCCTGGAAACCATTACAGCGTTTCCAACAAGCGAACTGCACGCTTTCTTAGGTTAAAAGATGGGCCGGGCAGCTGCATGGAGAATGGATTGGGGAGAACAGAAAACGTATTAGATTTGGGAATCCCGGGAAGGGCTGCTAGTGGTTTGGAGCAGATGGTGGCAGAGGAGATGAAATTCAGGGAGAGCGGGAAAACAAAAGAACCACCCCCTCGCTCTCCAGCTCGCTGGTGGATTGGATGAAGGGCGGAAGGGAAACAGGAATCAAGAATGAGTCTCGCTGGGCGCGGTGGCAGGTGGGCGGATCACCTGAGGTCAGGAGTTCGAGACCAGCCTGACCAATATGATGAAACCCCATCTCGCACTCCAGCCTGGCGACAGAGCGAGACTGTCTC
>NW_016809176.1:0-338 GCF_001698545.2 Rhinopithecus bieti | reverse complement strand
CCATCCATCCATCCATCCATCCGTGCATCCGTCCATCCATGCATCCGTCCAACCATCCATCCGTCCATCCATCCATCCGTCCATCCATCCATCCGTGCATCCATCCATCCATCCATCCGTCCATCCATCCATCCATCCATCCATCCATCCATCCGTCCATCCATCCATCCATCCGTGCATCCATCCATCCATCCATCCATCCATCCGTCCATCCATCCATCCGTGCATCCATCCATCCATCCATGCATCCGTCCATCCATCCATCCATCCGTCCATCCATGCATCCATCCATCCATCCGTCCATCCGTCCATCCATCCATCCATCCGTCCATCCATCC
>NW_016809175.1:0-1093 GCF_001698545.2 Rhinopithecus bieti | reverse complement strand
GTTATTTTAAATGTACAACTAAATTATCATTTACTATAGTCACCCTGCTGTGCTATCAAATACTAGGTCTTATTCATTCTTTCTTTTTTTTTTTTTTTTTGGTAACCAGTAACCAGTCACAGTTTCCTTTTAGCCTCCACCACCTTTCCCAGCCTTTATTTACCACCCATGTACTCTCTATGTCCATGAATCCAATTGTTTTTATTTTTATATCCCACAGATAAGTGGGAATGTGCACTATTTGCCTTTCTGTGCCAACATTGCAGTTTCAACTTATCATAATAATCTCCAGTTCTATCCATGCTGCTGCAAATGACAGGATCTCATTTTGTAATGGCTGAATAGTACTCCATTGTGTATATGCACCACATTGTCTTTATCTATTCATCTGTTGCTGGACACTTAGGTTGCTTCTAAATATTGGCTATTGTGAACAGTGCTACAAGAAACATGAGAGTGTAGATACCCGTTTGATACACTTACTTCCTTTCTTTTGTGTATATGCTCAGAAGTGAGATTGCTTGATCATATGGTAGCTCTAATTTTAGTCTTTTGAGAAAGTTTTCAACTGTTTTCCACAGTACTTTTACTAATTTATATTCCCACCTGCAGTGTACAATGGTTCTGTTTTCACCACATCCTCACTTGTTACTGCCTGTCTTTTGGATATAAGCTGTTTTAAGTGGGATGAAATGATATCTATCTAATTTTAGTTTCGGTTTGCATTTCTCTGATGATCAATGATGTTGAGCACCTTTTCATATGTCTGGTTGACATATGCATATTGTCTTTTGAGAAATGCTTATTCAAATCTTTTTTTTTTCTTATTTATTTATTTATTTTTTTAATATACTTTAAGTTCTAGGGTACATGTGCATAACGTGCAGGTTTCTTACATATGTATACTTGTGCCATGTTGGTGTGCTGCACCCATCAACTCGTCAGCACCCATCAATTCATCATTTATATCATGTATAACTCCCCAATGCAATCCCTTCCCCTCCCCCCTCCCCATGATAGGCCCCAGTGTGTGATGTTCCCCTTCCCGAGTCCAAGTGATCTCATTGTTTGAGAGAAAGAAAGCAAGGATGAA
>NW_016809174.1:0-2194 GCF_001698545.2 Rhinopithecus bieti | reverse complement strand
GCCACCAGAACTCTCTTCCTCAATTCCCCTTCTCTGAGAAGGGAGGCTACAGCTTGCCTCTCTAACCACTAAAAGGCATGACCCTCCTCAAACTTAATAGCTGGATTCCCTGATTGTTATTTTCACCAAATGAATTCTCATAAAATCCCATTAAGATTTTTGTTGTTGTTGGTTTTGTTTTGTTTTGTTTTGTTTTTGAGACGGAGTCTCGCTCTGTTGCCCAGGCTGGAGTACAGTGGCCGGATCTCAGCTCACTGCAAGCTCCGTCTCCCGGGTTTACGCCATTCTCCTGCCTCAGCCTCCCAAGTAGCTGGGACTACAGGCGCCCGCCACCTCGCCCGGCTAGTTTTTTGTATTTTTTAGTAGAGACGGGGTTTCACCGTGTTAGCCAGGATGGTCTCAATCTCCTGACCTCATGATCCGCCCGTCTGGGCCTCCCAAAGTGCTGGGATTACAGGCTTGAGCCACTGCGCCCGGCCAAAAAAAAAAATCCCATTAAGATTTAGAGAAGGCTTCCAGGGTTGAATTCCTGAACATTAAGAATAGCGTGTTCTTAAAAGTTGAACTTGGAGATTGGACCAGGACTTCATCTAGGCTATAAATGCTCAACATGGTAGGCCCTTTACCAAACACCCTGAATTTGAGTATGAAGTGATCTCATCCTCTTAAGAGTCAGAGAAACAGAACCAAGTGACTTCACTATAATTTGATCCGAGGAAGTTTCTTACTCACAACAGGTAAATGAAGGCACATACTAACCAGCAATATAAACAACAGTATAAACTTTCATACATGAAAAAAAACAGACAAAATCCCAAACTTCATGTTCTAACATAGCACAAAAGCCTCACTAACAATAAATTGAAATGACCAAATGTTTGGACTGAAAAGCAATGCCTTGGTAGCCTAACTATGTGCCTAACTCAAATAACAGAACCCTCTTGATATTAAAATCCTCACAGATCTGCCACAGATCAAGCTGCGTTATGTCCTGGATCAAGACTTCGCCAAAAAGCAGTTAGCACACGCTTGAGAGGGAAAAAAATCTACATCAGCCTCCTAAATGCAATCATCTCCACACCAGTTGCAGGCCCCAAGCTTCAATGTGTTCTGCTGGACAACGCAGTAGAAAGCTGACAAGCAGGTGGCTTTCCCACACTGACTGAACCACCTCCGGGCCCATGCCCATTCATTCTCTGGTCCACCCCATGTGCTATAGCAGACCTCCTGGCTCAGGGTACTCTTTCCTTCCTGACTGCCTTCACTTAATGACTTTGTAACTTTAGGTGTAAAAATTATCTGCAGAAATCCACACTGAAAACCAAGCTTGAGAAAGGCAGCAATAACCAACCAACATTTTTAGAAGAACAAAGTCAATTTCAAGCCCATCGGATTCAAATAGCAAGCATGGATGAAAATGAAAGATTGAAAGGCTTGAGGACCTTCTCAATGTATTAAATATCCATTTAATTTACAATTAAGCTCACTCACTGTGCTCACTGGACTTTTAATCAGCTTTCCAGGTCCTGCTCAGACTTGCCTAGGACAAGGGAATGAAAGAACCTATAAATGTATGGACCAATCTACCTTAACTAACTTGTCAAGTGTTCCTGCATCAAGCAGAAGAAATATCAGTGAAACTGATATAGGAATTAACACCTTGCTAATCCACAAAAATTAAAAGAGTATGATACAATCCTGTGGCTTCCTTGGGCCACAGTGGAAGAATTGTCTTGCACCACACATAAAATACACTAACACTAGTAATAGCTGATAGGCTTTAAAGAAAATTGCAAAAAAAAGAAAATCTCATAATTTGTTTGTTTTTGAGACAGAGTCTGGCTCTGTCGCCCAGGCTCAAGCACAGTGGCACGATCTTGGTTCACTGCAACCTCTGCCATCTGGGTTCAAGCAATTCTCCTGCCTCAGCCTCCCAAGTAGCTGAGAATACTGGCACCCGCCACAACACCCAGCTAATTTTTTGTATTTTTAGTAGAGACAGGGTTTCACTATGATGGCCAGGCTGCTCTTGAACTCCTGACCTCAGGTGATCCATCCGCCTTAGTCTCCTGAAGTGCTGGGATTACAGGCGTGAGCCACCATGCCCAACCAATGTTTTAAGAAAGTTTACGAATTTGTGTTGGGCCACATTCAAAGTCCTCGCAGGATGCAGCCTGTGGGCCACAGTTTGGAT
>NW_016809173.1:1317888-1320845 GCF_001698545.2 Rhinopithecus bieti | reverse complement strand
TAGTGGTACCTTGTTTATTGTCCACATTTAAAAGCATGGAGAATATTGTTCATTTCAATATACCATTGCCACTACCACATTTTAAACAAAATGCCTTTTTTGTAACTGTACTTTAAATATGTTTTGATTTTATATTAGCAAAATTAAGTAATCTGTGTTTGCTATTAACCTAACTGAGAAAAGCATCATCTGCCGATAAACTAGACTTATTTTCTTTCAGAAAATATGACTTATTTTTCAATTTTTGTTGGTCAAAACTTGTTTTCAAATTCTTAAAAAAATTTCCATTAACGGGTCATCAGGAAATTATTATCGTTATTATTTTTTGAGACCGGGTTTTGCTCTTGTTGCCCAGGCTGGAGCGCAGTGGCGCGATCTCGGCTCACCGCAACCTGTGCCTCCCAGGTTCAAGCGATTCTCCTGCCTCAGCCTCTTGAGTAGCTGGGATTACAGGCATGTGCCACCATGTGCTGCTAATTTTGTATTTTTAGTAGAGATGGGGGTTTCTGCATGTTGGTCAGGCTAGCCTCAAACTGCTGACCTCAGGTGATCTGCCTGCTTTGGCCTCCCAATTTGCTGGGATTACAGTTGTGAGCCACCGTGCGTGGCCAGGAAATTATTTTTTTGTGTGTGTTTTGCTGGAAAAGTTTTCAAGGGAAAAGTAAAATTGGCATGCATTCTATTTTTTGATGTCTGTAATTCTCACTTTGACCAATAACAGTGTCAGAGAAGGTGAGTGGAAGGAGGAGAAGCAGGGAGATTACCTCAAGCTTCTCAAAGGGAGTAGAAAAATGATTTTGTCTCTTTTCTATTTCTTAAATACTTTTCAGGGAGGGATTTCTTCCCCTTGATTGGGAGGATATTAATAACAAAATTCTGAAATAGAGGAAATTTTTATTTTGCAGTGGTGTCCTTAAAGTGTCACAACTACTTTATTCAAGAGAAGATGTATGCCTGATGAATTTTAAAGTGTGGAAGTGGAACAACATGTCTCAAAACTCTATAGGATCAATGTTGCTATGGCGTTCATCTCTAAAACACATCGTGGCATCATGGAAGAATTCAGCATGTTGCAGTCAGTTAGAACCACTGAGTCTAAATAGTGATATCACTACTTGATAGAGAATTTCTTAAGCACTTCAAACCTCAGTGTCTTCATCTATCTAATAATATTTACATTGTAGGATAGTTTTGAAGATTAAAGAAAGAAATGTATAAAGCACTTAGAATAGTATCTGACACATAGTAGACATTCAATAATTATGAATTCATTAGCCTCAGGTGGCTACTATTAATATTAATGGACTTTTACTATTATTAAAGGGTGGCTATTAAATGAATTTAAATACCCAAATTTGCACACTAGGTATAGAATATGAATCACCGTGGTCTGGTTGGGGAGCACCCCATTTTTTTTCATATTATGCTGCTCATCTTCCCAGTGTCCTTACTATTTTTGCCCTGTGCTATTCTGCTTTGGGACATATTTCATCTCTGTTTATCAGGACAGTATTTATGCGATTTTTTTTTTTTTTTTTTTTTTTTTTTAAGAGTCAGTCTTACTCTGTCACCCAGGCTAGAGTGCAGAAGTGTGATCATAGCTCACTGCAACTTTGAGCTTCTGGGTTCAAGCAGTCCTCCCCACTCAGCCTCCTGAGTAGCTAGGAACACAGGTATACGCCACCAGGCCCTGCTAAGTTTTTCAAAGTGTTTTGTAGAGATGGAGTCTCACTGTGTTGCACAGGCTAGTCTCAAACTCCTGGACTCAAGCAATCTTCCTGCCTCTGTCTACAATTGTCTTTTTTTTGTTTTGTTTTCCTGGGACGGAGTTTCGCTCTTGTCATCCAGGCTGAAGTGCTATGGTGCAACCTTGGCTCACTGCAACCTCCACCTTCCAGGTACAAGCGATTCTCCTTCCTCAGCCTCTCAAGTAGCTGGGATTACAGGCAATTGTCTTTTGATAGAAGTTTTGTTTCCCTCCAACACACCATTAAATTGTGTGTGTCTTCCCTTATGAGCTTCTGCATGCTTCCTCAATGACTGTATGTTTCTTGTTCAAGTCCTCTAAGATTTTCCTGTACGTTGTGCTTCCTGCATTTTACTGGTTAGCCATTTCAATCATGACAAAGTTTAGATATCATTATATTTTTTCACTTTAGGACTCAATATAATATAGACTTGATATAATATGGCACAGGATATGACTGATGTAACCATGTCCCTGCCTTCTTAAAATAAGTGATTTGCTCATATTCTCCTATGCAATAAAATATCAGGATGTTCTCCTATCTATGATTCTCTACTTGCTATGTTATCTCTCATTCTAGATAAGCAGAAGAGGAAAAATATTAAATATGTTAACTTGAATATTTGGTTTCTAAAGACACTTATTATAAAACACAGTTGAAAAACAATTAGTATGATTTTCAGCTTCATGTGCTTTCCTGTGTCTAGATTATAGGGTGTCTTTTAGTTCCCTTTTAATTGTGTTTCAAAATTTGGTGTTTTGGGAATTTAAAAAGCCAATATACCTCTGACTTAGGAAAATCTCAGTACTTCCATGGTGACATTAGAGTCACAGATGAAATCATCTTTCTGCTCCCTTACACATCCCCTATTTGTATTGTCATCCTCATGCTTCTTTTGAACAAAACATTTCTTCTGATATTTTTCTCTCCAGACAGACCTCTTCCAAAATTGACTGGCAAAAAGGACAGTGTAAAACTTCACTTAACGTAATTCTCCTTTTCAAGTTAACGGAGCAACCAGGACAGAGAATAACTCTGACTTTTGACTGTGTCTGTTTGTAGTATCCCAGTGAAGTCAGCAGCTTTTAAGGAAAAAATTCCCCAGGAATGTCCCCAAGAAATATAGAGGAAAGGAAGAAAGTCTTGGAGGACTTTATGTAAGCATTTATGTCTGTTATGATCCTAGAATTTTAAAATTTAAGGTAAAAC
>NW_016809173.1:1310830-1317604 GCF_001698545.2 Rhinopithecus bieti | reverse complement strand
GTCTGTTATGATCCTAGAATTTTAAAATTTAAGGTAAAACTGACTCTTTAGAATTACATTTTCAGAGACATCAAAGAAAGCATTTTTTTCTAGTTATTGAAATAGTTCATGTGAATTTCTCTATCATCTTTCATACTTGAATACTGCTTCCCCTTTTCTCACATTTGCTAGGTGTATGGATAATGTTTTTCCTTCAAAATGCAGTACATTAAAATGAAAATAATTACTATAAAAGCCTTCTCTGTATTTCAGTAGGATTACAAGGTTTCCATCTCCATGGTTTCTATTTCAATTTATCTTTTGAAATCAAATTAAACCTTTTTCTTTCTTTGACATGCCAGGCTCCATTTGTGGTAATAGTTTCTGGCAGTTCTAATCTTTTACCAAACCTCTCAGTGAAAATGTGTTAGATGATTTCTTTGTTCCTCATATTGTTATTTAAAAATGGAAAATAAAGACAAGACTACTTTTTATGAGAAAGTCTGACAGAGAATTGGCATTTCCTAGTAATGAGAATACAATATCTTGCTTATCAATTTAATTAAGTTTATGAGATCTAAGTCTAAGTATGTTTTTGGTTATGCCGCAGAAGAAAAAATTCAATTATTACTATAATCACACTGAGAACTTAAAATGAATCCTTAAATATGAGTGATCATAATCAATTACAAGGCTTCTGTATATTCTTAGAAGGGATTATAAAGTGCTGTTTTAACGTATCAATTTTTTTTTTATGGCTGTTCCATCTACTTGTGAAAACATTAGTATATGTCTAGTTAGTCTCCTGAATGAATAATATGTATACACACATACATATGCATATATGCATGGGCACATTTAGTTGAGTTTACATACATTTCTTACACAATTAAGTGCAATTTTAATGGGTGTTACCTATATTAATTGAAAAAAGAAGTAGTGAATAATTTTATTTAAAAGTCACATTTTACTTTGCAATATAGTCAAAACTTTAGAAAATCTGTACATTATTCTTTTCTAGTGCTGACTTGGAGATAAGACATTTTGACACTTGGGGAATTTAGCTGCATTAAGGTAACCTAAATATTTTACCAATTTTTCTTTTTCCTCTGGTCTACACTTCTCTTCTTCCTGCCTAATTAATACATGGTAGAACTACTACTGATAGTTATGACATAGCTAGCAAGTCTCTTAGTAAAGGGAGCTGAGGGAATTCATAAATACAGGGCTTAAGTTTAATCATCTCAAAGATCTCTTTTTGTCTCTACATCTTTGAATTTCAGAAAGTGCAAAAACATTGTTACTTCTGAAGACATTTTGGATTCTATTATAAATGCTAAAGCATTTTGATGAAAATTTTCTAAATCAATGGCTAAGTGCTTGCCTAAGGCTTGCTCAGACATTCATAGAAAGAAACAGAAATGAGTTAAATTCTATAAGGTACCAGAAAAGCTGCAAATTAAAGTCCAAAGAAGTCAAATCTGAAGGAATTAAAATAGAAAAAATAAAATTTTCTTGGGTATGTGGGCTAAAATTCCAAAGAAATTAGTTTCATGCTCTCAGTTTCTTATTTCTTGATGAATCTTAGCTGAGACATTTGAGATGGCTGGGAAGTTGTCAAGTTCTTTTAGCAGCTTTAGACCAGATAATCTTCCATTTGATTGCATGTAGCTGTTTCAGAACTTCAGAAGAAGAATCATTCTCTTCTGTCACTTTTTAAAAAATCATAGATGCACTGGAGTTATAAGATGATCATATCTATGCAGTACAATGAACACAATTTCTAGAATCTACTTTCTGTGGGAAGGTGTACACACAACTTGATTTCTCACAGAAAAATTGTCTCACCCCTGATGAGGTCTCGAGGCCTGTAGCTGCTGGGTGTTAAGTTATTCCCAGTGGACTTCTATAAGCAACTGGGTCCACAGATCCAGACTGGTTGACACCAAGCAGCCTCTGTATTCTCCCACTGGCAAGAGGGGAAGACTCATGGGGTGTCAGGGAAGGGAGAAGAGTTCCTCCACTGGAATGCAGAATTACATTATAGACCCAGTTCCTATTGTGCCTCTCCATGTGGTGATCGGAAGTTCAGGGCCCAAACCTTCCATGTTCCTGTTGGTTCTTGGTCTATGTTCGTGTCTCCTTTATTATTCAATTGTTTCTAAATTTACATGATAGGGAATTTGTCTGGGACCCTGGTTCATGATAGATGGAGACCCAGAAGTTACCCACCTTATATGACAATACCCCTCTCCTCCCATAAAATTTGGAAAACAAAATATGTAGTCTCAGAAAAATCCAAGTTCTAATATTGTTCAAACCTATTTTACTACTGAAACTTATTGGTACCTAAGGGAAAGTGGACAGGCAGAGAAAAATCTGGTTTCCCCAAGTCAGTTTGTGTCAGTTTTAAATACCCCACAATGTATGAATGTAAACCCAAACTGTGTGTGTCTGGGTGTGACTCTCTGCTGATATGTCAATTTAGGGAATTAACTATAGCACTGGCTTCCATATTTGTCAGAGGAGGTGGGTTCTTAGAGGAGAGGGATCCCTTTTTGCATGTTCTCATCTCTTATTGGAGATCTTCTTCTTATAAGTTTAGAAATTTAGAATAGTCACAGTCACTGTCATTGGTGTTATTACAGAAACTTTTTCAGCATATTAAAAGCTTCTTAATTTCTATTTTGCTTCTACATGCTGGGATTCTAGCATTCTAGTTCTACACTGAATGCAATGACATTGCTCCCACATTCTCTTGTGAACAGGCATTTTGAGTCCTGGGTCATTTGCCTGAGACCACTGCTTCTGGTAGAATTGCTGCAGTTTGGGTAACCCGTTTTCTAGGAGATCTTTTCGCCTGGTCTACATACTTATTCAAGCTGGAGCATTATCCTCAGCTGATTACACAAATGTAGCTCTATTGATGCTCTGAAGCCTGTGCCCTCAGGACCCTGGTGAGAGCCAAGACCTGTGTGATGATTTCCTAGAGGCTGCACTGCCTTTCCTCGGCTTTTAGAAGTTCCAGACTTGAATGGCATTTCTTTCTCTTACATCTTTTTCTCAAGTAGTGGGTTTTTGGTTTCTTCCCTCAGTTCTTTATTTTGGTTTCACTCAGTTCTTCCATGCTCCTCCCTTTTATTATTCTCTCTAGGCTGATCCATTTTCTTTAGTCTATGTAGGGTGAACATTCTTTGTTGCATCTGTGTATTGTTTTTCCTTTACATTCCCTTTCGCTTTTTGGCCTAGGCATTTATTTTGCAAAATTTTAAATTTTGTTTTTGGGGGTCTTCCATTGTGAGAGAGATGAAATTAAAAGATTCTATGCCTGTTAAATGTGATGATTGTTCTAGCAAACTTGTCCACTCTCACCATTCTGAGTTGGATAATCCCACCTAAAAGATAGTCTCCCATCAGAAAAATATCTAAGTCAGGCTTGTCCTGCCTGGCTCTCCTTTAATGTCTTCTCTTTTTTGTGCCTTTATTAGATTTCTAATTCCTGAGCATGCATATTCTCTAAGAGAACAGACTGTCATCTGAAAACCCATCCAATAATTCTTTGAAAATTATACAGTCATCTTTTCAGTGTTCTCCTTTCAAATCTGTTTATATTTTATGTAATTTATTCTTTAGCTTTCACAAACCTGGAGGAGGGTGTGCAACTAATCATCTGTTTGCTGAGGTCCTACTGCTCATCCCCCTGATATAAGTCTTTGGGGCTCTACTCATCATTTCTGCTCTGGAAGCAACTAAAGCATCCTTCCTCTTCTCTGATGGCCACTCTCAAAATGGTTATGACTGGTACATCTTCTTTACCCTTTATCTCTGTCTGTTGCCTTCAGCACCTCACTTTCCCTTTAGCTTCTGTTTACACTTTCTTTCCTTTAAGGAAATCTATTTGTTTCCTCAAATTTAACCAACCAATCTCTCTCCTCCTGTTTTTTTTTTTTTTTTTTTTTTATTTTACCAGTGTTCCTGTTATGATAGTAAGACTAAAGCCCAGTTTTACATCAGTCCAGTTCCTCTTTGGTTTCTTAGCTGATATAACTCCAAAGCAACAGAGCTTTTGAAGTCCAAGAACTACCATTTTTAATTGTATTTTCAGGCTTTTGAATATTTTATTCACCCTCAACAGGTGGTATATTCTTTGTCAAACATTAATTCCTTATTTATCAATATAATCTACCCAGAGTTAAATGAAATATTGGTTTCTGAAATGCAAAGCCAGAACAGAACCTATGCAATAAACAAATTCAGAGTTAATGTGAGACTGCTTGGTGTCCAGTAACACTTAAGAGCCTGTATTTAAGCCAAATGAATCTAAGATGCTAGCATACCTCAGCTGGCCCAGGACAATATTAAAGCATAAGTGGGAATAAAATTTGGGGCATTACAATGTGTCCTACTAAGGTCTAGCAAAGACAATCAAAATTATTTTTTATTGTAAAATAGGCATAACACAAAATTTATCATTTTAATGCTCTTTAATTGCACATATTAGCACATATTAGTGGCATTAAGTGTATTCACCTTGTTGTGCATCCCTCACAATGATCCACCCAGAACTCTTTCCTTATCCCAAACTGAAACTCTGTACCTATTAAACAGTAACTTCTCCTTCCCCCAACCCCCCAGCCCCTAGTAACCACTATTCTTCTTTCTGTCTCAATAAATTTGACTATTTTGGGTACCTCATATAAGTGGAATCATAATATTTGTCCTTTTTTCTGTCTGGCTTATTTCACATAGCATATCTTTAGGTTTCATCCATATTGTATCATGTAGCTGAATTTTATCCTTTATAAGGCTGAATAATATTCTATTGTATGTATATACCATTGTTGTATATACAAATGTTGTATGTGTAGAACATTTGGTTTATTCATTCATCCATCCATGGACATTTTGGTTATTTCACATTTTGGCTATTGTGAATAATACTATGAACACTGGTGTATAAATATCTGTTTGAGTCCCTTTGGAGGGACTCATTCTCAATTAAGTATTCTTTGGGCTATATAACAAAAATAAATTGGCAGATCGTACAGTAATTCTATATTTGCTTTTTGAGGATGGTAATTCTATATATATATATATATATTTTTTTTTTAGAGGAACCTCCCCACCACGCTGTTTTTCACAATGACTGTATCATTTTACATTCCCACCAGTCATGTAAGAGGGTTCCAATTTCTCCACATTTTGCCAACTCTTGTTATGTAATATGTGAAGTGGTGTCTCATTGAGGCTTTGATTTGCATTTCCTGATGATTAGTGATGTTGAGCATCTTTTCATGTGCTTATTGGCCATTCGTATATCTTGTTTGGAGAAATGTTTATTCAAGTCCTTTGTTCATCTTTAAATTAGTTTTTCGTTGTTGTTGAGTTGTAGGATTTCTTTGCATATTCTGGATATTTATCTTTCATCAGATATATGACTTGGAAATATTTTCTCCCATTTTGTGGGTTGCCTTTCTACTCGGTTGATTGTGTCCTTTACACAAATGTTTTTAACCTTGATAAAGTGCAACTTATCTATTTTTTTCTATTGTTGTCTGTGCTTTTGGTGTGATATCCAGGAGATCGTTACCAAGTCCAGTGTTATTAAGCTTTCTACTGATATTTTCTTAGCAATAAAAATATGAACAAATATCTTCTAAGTGTTCTGTAGTATGTGCCACTCAAGGATCTTAGGGCTGAGTCCACTGCAGTCACAAAAATATACTTCAGGCCAGAGAGGATGGACTCAAGGAGGAGGGAGTAGAGCTCTTGTCAGGAAAGCAAGAATTTTCCAGGAATTTCCAGCAGGCTTTTGCTTCAATCTATTGGCCAGAATGGGTAATGTTGCTTCTCTTGACTGCAAGAGAGGGTATCTGGGAAGTATATACGGGTCTTTTCATTGTTCATTTTTGAGCTGAGCACATCACCATCTAGTCTGTAGGTGAGGGTGAAGCAAACAGTTACATAACAGTAGGTGGGCACATGGTGTCTGCCACAAGTTTCAACTTTCTGTTGGTGTATCAGAAACTTCTTCAGTATAATAGTTTAAAAGTCTTGTGACATGTTTAGTTCTTCCTTCAGGATCTCTTGGGCCAACATCATCCTGATACCAAAGCCTGACAGAGATACAACAAAAAAAGAGAATTTTAGATCAATATCCTTGATGAACATCAATGCAAAAATCCTCAATAAAATACTGGCAAACTGAATCCAGCAGCACATCAAAAAGCTTATCTGCCATGATCAACTGGGCTTCATCCCTGGGATGCAAGTCTGGTTCAACATATGCATATCAATAAACATAATCCAGCATATAAACAGAACCAAAGACAGAAACCACATGATTATCTCAATACATGCAAAAAAGGCCTTTGACAAAATTCAACAGCCCTTCATGCTAAAAACTCTCAATAAATTCAATACTGATGGAACGTATCTCAAAATAGAGCTATTTATGAAAAACCCACATCCAATATCAGACTGAATGGGCAAAAACTGGAAAAATTCCCTTTGAAAACTGGCACAAGACAGGGATGCCCTCTCTCACCACTCCTATTCAACATAGTGTCAGAAGTTCTGGCTAGGGCAATCAGGCAAGAGAAAGAAATCAAGGGTATTCAGTTAGGAAAAGAAGAAGTCCAATTGTCCCTGTTTGCAGATGACATGATTTTATATTTAGAAAACCCCATCGTCTCAGCCCCAAATCTCCTTAAGCTGATAAGCAACTTCAGCAAAGTCTCAGGATACAAAATTAATGTGCAAAAATCACAAGCATTCTTATACACCAGTAACAAA
>NW_016809173.1:1294598-1310355 GCF_001698545.2 Rhinopithecus bieti | reverse complement strand
ATATGAACAGACATTTCTCAAAAGAAGACATTCATACAGCCAACAGACTCATGAAAAAATGCTCATCATCACTGGCCATCAGAGAAATGCAAATCAAAACCACAATGAGATACCATCTCACACCTGTTAGAATGGCAATCATTAAAAAATCAGGAAACAACAGGTGCTGGAGAGGATGTGGAGAAATAGGAACACTTTTACACTGTTGGTGGGATTGTAAACTAGTTCAACCATTGTGGAAAACAGTGTGGCGATTCCTTAAGAATCTAGAACTAGAAATACCATTTGACCCAGCCATCCCATTACTGGGTATATACCCAAAGGATTATAAGTCATGCTGCTATAAAGACACATGCACACGTATGTTTACTGCAGCACTATTCACAGTAGCAAAGACTTGGTATCAACCCAAATGTCCATCTGTGACACACTGGATTAAGAAAATGTGGCACATATACACCATGGAATACTATGCAGCCATACAAAAGGATGAGTTCGTGTCTTTTGTAGGGACATGGATGCAGCTGGAAACCATCACTCTCAGCAAACTATTGTAAGAACAGAAAACCATATACTGCATGTTCTCATTCATAGGTGGGAATTGAACAATGAGATCACTTGGACACAGGAAGGGGAACATCACACACCAGGTCCTATTGTGGGGAGGAAGGGGGGAGGGATAGCATTAGGAGATATACCTAATGTAAATGAGGAGTTAATGGGTGCAGCACACCAACATGGCACAAGTATACATATGTAACAAACCTGCACATTGTGTACATGTACTCTAGAATTTAAAGTATATATATATATATAAAAAAAAGTGACATATAAACACACTCTTCTCTGGAGTGTAGAGTTGATATATACTTTATCCTATTTTTATGTTTAAGTTTGGAGGAGAGGAATCTGTTTTTGCATGTTCTCATCTCTTAGTGGAGACCTTCTTCTTATAAGTTTAGAGATTTAGAATAGTCACAGTCACTGTCATTGGGTTTATTACATTGGTGTTATTACAGACTGTTTCTTTCTGGGGATGGGAGGTTGAGAGTAGGGAGGGGGAGAAGTCAGTGAGACCTGGGGCAGAATGGGTATATATGCCCATATCATGTTCTTTTTGGAGTATATAAAGTACACTGTTGGACTACATCTCTGAATAATGAATTTGTGTTCTTTTTTCTAAGAAGAATGTAAATATTCCATTCTTTCAAGTTTTATGTATTTGGCTGAATTACTGTTATAACTGTTGGAGCTCTGCAGACCACCAAGCAACTTGCCTTTGCTGCACTCAATGGTTAGATACTGTTCACTGGACTCTAGTCCTCCCTGCATGGGTCTGCCTGCTCCAAGCAGGGTGCACATAGTCTGGCTAAGTGTAGAAAGCCTCTTTCCTACAATGAAACCTTAGACCTTTCTTCCTGTCCTCTTGGAAATCCATTCTATTCCTTTTTAATCTGGTTTGGACATTGAGACCCCAAATATAGCTGCTGATTGGGAAAGTGTTCTTATCTGGCCCTACTTTTTTCTGCAGAACGTCGGGACTTGAATCTCATTTCTGAATCACAGAGCTTGTATTTTCTTTAAGGTATTTTTGATAAGATATTGCAGGAATTGTGACTTCTTACATTTTATCTTTGAGTTACATTATATATTGAGTTACAAATAAGATAAGTTAAACAGAAAAATTGATTTCAAAAGGTAAATAATTGTCAAAAGCTAAACAATGAATGGGAAAAAATAAATGTTTCTCTGTTTTCTGGGAATATGCTAGTTGAAAAACCTTAGAAGTAATTTATTATGTTGGTTTTTGGATTTTCTAATATTGTGTCATAAATAAAATATATGATATTACCTCTGTGTATAAGGAATTCTAACATATTTACAGTGAACCATTTTACAGCCTCCAATTTTTTTTTCCATTTAATTTTCTTGTAATGATCCTTTGGACCTTTTTGTACCATTTTGTATTACTCTAAAGCTGCAAAAAACTCAACAATGTGTCCTGTGGCTTCTTGGGCCTATGTGGACCTCATAGCTGTGACTACTTACCTTTAAATGGAAATTTCAATCTCTCCATCCTCCAGCCCTGTAAACAATAGAGCTCTTAATAAGGAGAAATTCAAGAAATGCAAGTGTAGTAGCTTAGCATTTTTATCCTTTTGGCTTATTTTACTCTAATTTTTTTACCTTAATCCTAAAACCTGGACATTGGCTTTTTTTTTTTTTTTTTTTTCTTTGTGCAGGATGCTCCATTTTAAGCTCTTTTTCCAGAAAATGAGTCCCTATTTCTCATTTCCTTCCCAGTGCACTGATTTCTCTGGGATTAACTTCCTGGGCCTAATTTCTGGGCCTCAGCAGCTCATTCCCTATGTTTAGGCCTTCTTTATTCCTGTAAATATTATGGGAATGTGGAGTCAGTCTTCTGTTAACCCCTTGCTGGTTTAAATATCAAACTGGACACTTTTTGAGAAACTGTGACTTCGGAGGGGAGTTCTTTTAATTCAGTGTTTATGCTTCTGTGGTGATTTGACTGGAGAACATATAGAGTGATAAGTTTTCATGGAGAAATTTGACAGCAACAGATGACTGTGTCCTGAAGTATGCATATTGCTTGACTGCTTTATTTTATAAGCCAACAAAAATGGATGTGTATTCTTTTCATACAATACAATGAAAAGTTAAAGTTACAGTAATATTCTATCCTGTGATGCAGTATGATTAAATCTTCCCTATAGAATTACATTTTGCTATACACTAACTCAATACATGTTTACTTACAATAACCATGAATATTGTGCCATGGGTTTTCACATCAATTTTTTTTTCCACTTAGGAACTTTTAATTAGGATGGCCAAAAGGTACTTTCTATCTTGCTTTGGTCTAGAGGCCTATCCTTCTGTGTCAATGCAACTATTCAAAGTTGCAGGTCTTAAGCCTTTATTCATTTATATAACATTACATTTCCTTCTATACTCTCTATAACTTGCCAATTTCATGCCTTGTTTATTCATTTTATTATATTTAATAACTGTATTTAGTTTTAGTTCTCTTTTCTTAAGATCTGCCAGCTTTGATTCTATATTTTCTTGCCCCAAAATATTGCTGTGATGATGAAGGTTATTTCAAATATATTTTTGTGGGAACAGTTATGTCCACATTGTATTCTGAGCTGAAAATGGATTTCCCATAAAAGAGAAAGATGACAAATATGTTGTTTCTTCTGTAATATCATCAAGCAATTGTTTTAGAGTAACCGAGGAGTTTGTTTTTCTGCTCATTCTCTTATTTATTCATTCATTCAATAAATATTTATGGATGTCAACTAGTGCCTGACATTTTTCTAGGCACTTGGAATTCAGCAATGACCAAACAAATTCCTGCTTGTGTGGAACTTACATTCTAGTTCAGGGGTTCTCAAACTTTGTTGCATATTAGAATCGCTTGGGGGAGATTTTGAGTCTACTGATGCCTAGGTTTTGCCTTATGCCAATGGAATCATAATGGGAGTGGTCAACACAGGCATCAGTATGTCTCTGGAAATTTCCGAGGTGATTTCAATGTGCATCTAAAATGTGAGGCCATTAACGTATAGCAGGGGTTATCACATTTTAGCATACATCAGAATAACAGGAGGATTTATTAAAACTCAAAATTGCTTCTAATTCAATAACCTAAAGGTAGGCTCGGGAATTTGCATTTTAAACAAGTTCCCCAATATTGCTGATGCTGCTGATTTGAGGACTAAACTTTGAAAATAACTGAGATAGAGCCTTGATCCTCAGTGTGTGGTTAGTGGATCAGCAGTGTGGGCTTTGCCTAGGAGCTTGTCAGAAGTGCAGAATCTCAGGCTCAACCCCAGACTAAAGAGCCAGAACCTGTTTTAACAAGATCTCCAGGTGATTCAAATGTGCATTAAAGTTTGAGAAGGTTTGCCTTAGTGGACCTTTTAATGCATGTATTAGGGTTCTCTAGAGGGACAGAACTAATAGGATGTGTAATATGTATATGGAAGTTTGTTTATTTATTTGTTTATTTATTTATTTTGAGACAGCCTCACTCTGTCGCCAGGCTGGAGTGCAGATAAAGAGAAGTTTATTAAGTATTAACTCACACGATCACAAGGTCCCACAATAGGTCATCTGCAAGCTGAGGAGCAAGGAGAAGCCAGTCTAACTCCCAAAACTGAAGAATTCGGAGTCCAATATTTGAGGGCAAGAAGCATCCAGCACGGGAGAAAGAAATAGGCTGGGAGGCTAGGCCAGTTTAGTCTTTTCATGGTTTTCTCCCTGTTTAAAATTTTGCCACACTGGCAGCTGATTAGGTGGTGCCCACCCAGATTAAGGGTGGGTCTGCCTGTCCCAGGTCACTGACTCAAATGTTAATCTCCTTTGGCAACACCTTCACAGACACACCCGAATCAATACTTTGCATCCTTCAATCCAGTCAAGTTAACACTAAGGATTAACCCCCACAATGTGCATGTCACCCAGACTACAGATTTATTCTTGACTCTTGAATATATTCCATTAAAATAAGCTGATATCACGCACATTTTGGAAACAAAGCACTGTAGTGGTAATTTATAATGAGATCATCTTTTCCAATGTTCTTTTTCCTGCTACAAAGACTTATAGTGGCAAATACAAAATGACAAGATGCTTAATTCTCCCTGGTGAATATCAGAGACTCTTGTTTTTTTTTCTTAGAACATTTACTTCAGAAAAATTTCAATGTCTTTCTCTGTCTCTGAAATATATGTAAAACTTTTAAAAACCTAAATACACTTCTAGCCAGCTTATGATCAAGGAATGTCTTTCTCAAGGATACAAGAGCCATCTCTTTGAGATATAATCAAGGAAGATAGTACCCCTGTCTCCCAGTTTTTGGGGTAAGGTAGGACCTTAACTTTGGTGAGCTCCTCTGTCTCTCCAAATTTCAAAACTACGTTTTGTCATAAAGCTGTGAAAAGTTTATGGATAAAGCCGACTAGCTAACACAGAAGGTTACACCAACTGTCTACCAAATTTAGAACAAACTGTATGTGACAAACAATGCTGTCAAGTCCTCTTAGTTGAAGACTAGTTATATACTTGAGAACAAGTATGTAATGGGTTCAGTCTGCTTGACTATGTAAAAAGGTGAGATTTCTTTGTCTTTGCATTCTCTTGGCAGATTGCCTGTGATGGGCATCATGATCTAGTTTAATGATTATTCAATAATAAAATTATCTTTTTTCTTTTCTACCTTTGTGGAGAAGTTTTCTAGGTGGGGAGGAAATTCTATTTTTATTTATAGTTTCCCAGCAGAATCAAGTCAATCATTTATTAACTTTCCAGACCATTCACCATTCTTCTCTTGCTAACCAGTCATGGCATACATTCTGCATATATGACTTTTTTTACGATGAAGGAAGATTAGAGAGAATATACAGAGTATATTATATGCTAGAGAATATATTATTAATCTTATAAGAAAACATTCTAATTCAGATCTTCAGTTTCTCAAGCCTTGTAAAAATGGGCTCTTATGAAAATTTTCAATTGTATATAAAAGTAGAGAGAATAGTATAACACCCCTTCACTTATCTTCCAGCTTTAGCAATTATCAAGATTTCTCCAATCTTATTTCATCTATATCCACTTTTATTTTTGGTTTTTCGCTGTGGTATTTTAATACAAAATTTAGATACATCATTTAATCCGGAAACACTTCAATATGTACTTCTAACATATTTTTCAAAAAAAAAATAAATAAACACAACTATTTACAATAGCCAAAAGGTAGAAAAAGCACAAATGCCCATCAATGAATAAATGGGTGAATAAATTGTGGAACATACATACAATGGAATATTGTTTAGCCATAAAGTGAAGTATTGATATGTGCTACAAGGTGAATGAACCCCCCAAAACATTATGCTAAGTGAAAGCAGGTAGGTGCAAAAAGTCAGATATTATATGACTCTATTTATATGAGATATCCTTAATAGATCATTCTATAGAGACAGAATGCATATTGGTGTTTGTCAGGGTCTAGGAGAAAGGAAGAATGCAGAGAAACTGCTTAACTGGTAAGAGTAACTTTGTGGTGTTGAAACTGTTTTGGAACTAAGTACAGGTTATACAGCATTTCAAATGGAAACTTTAGTCCTTCAGAATCTCTTATGGGACACTAACAAGTGAAGAGGTGAATATTGGAAGCAGTTACAAATCGTGAAAGTTTATAGAGCATTGGGCTGAGAGAGAAAATAATTGGGAAATTCTTTAGATGACGCTGTCAACAAAGACCTTTGTGAGGTTGTAATATTTAAAGCAAGGCCTAGAAGTTGAAGAGAAAAATTTCCAGCAGAGTCGAGGGTCTTGAGAAAGAAGAAGTTGCATGTTTGAGAAACTAAGTGCAGGTGTGGGTAGTGGATGTGTCTGTGTAGGCTTTCCCAGCAATCTAAGTGGGCCTGTATCTGGCTAACAGTGTAATTGGATAAATGGAGCTTAGTTATTCAGTTCATGAATGAATGATGAGTTACCATGTAATTTTCTCTTAAATTGTGGTAAAATGAGGATATTTATCTAGACTGGGGCAGGAACAATTGCATTTTTATTTCTCTAACACTCTACTCATCCTTAACTGCATGAGACCGAAAGGTCTGAATAATGTTGATAATGTTGGGCTAGGACACAGTAATTAAAACAATTTCTAAAAAGAAGGATAGGTTGAAGAAACTGTAAAGCTAGAATATCTTAGGCATCTAGGGTCAGAGAAAGAAGTAGAGGACTAGAGAGAGAGTGATGGGGACAACAAAGGGCAGAGATATTTAAGCAAATGGAAGGAAACCGTCTTCTTTAGTGCGTGATACATAGAATGGCTTTGGTATAAACTCTGCCCCCTCTAGCTGTGTGCCCATCAGCAAATCGTTTTACCTTTGGAAGCATCAGCTATGGAATGGCAATCATTATAAGAGTACTTATTCTACAGGGATTATGTGAGCTTTAAATCAGATCATGATTGAAACTGGCTTAGCAGATTGCCTGGTACAAAGTAAACCCTTAAATGTTTACTTCTGTGAATATTATACATTTTGGGGCTCCTCAGCTTTTGACCCCTCTCAAATTCATGTTTTGCCTCATAGTTTTATACCTTGAATTCATATTTTGGTGTTCTCTTTTCAGGACTTTAAAAAATGCTCCCATAGAGAAAATTGTTTAAGTCTCTGAATAGCCCAGGTTTTCTCTTCAACCTCTTAGTGCATGTTAAATAAATGAGGCACTTCTTACCTCATTTATGTTACTATAGTCGGTATATTTTGACTCAAAACAGTAAAATGGTAGTCAGGACCTTTATACATACAAACAGCAAAATGGTAATTGAAATCAGCCATTATTCAAAATATCTGGTTGTTTGTGTGAATTAAGTAGCTCGGATGCTTTTGTGTGTGGAAACTTTGGCTTACTTAGAAGTTTCATTACCAATTGTAAATAATTTATTGAGTACCAGTTGCAAACAAAGCATGATGTTAGATGCATTTGAGGAAGTGGAGATGAATTGGATACAAAGAATATAGGTGTGATATTTCTAGCATTTTGCTGCCATCTTTAACATTTATTATCTCATTGACTCATAGCAAATTTTATGAATTTATTTCATTTTACGGATTTAAAAAAATATAGAGAGAGAAATAAAAGTTTGGAAAGGCAGATCACCTGAGGTCAGGATTTCAAGACTAGCCTGGACAACATGGTGAAACCCGGTCTCTACTAAAAATATAAAAATTAGCTTGGCATGGTGGCACATGGCTGTAATCCCAGCTACTCAGGAGGCTGAGGCAGGAGAATTGCTTGAACCTGGGAGTTGGAGGTTGCAGTGAGCAAGATCACACCACTGCACTCCAGCCTGGGCAACAGAGCAAGACTCCATTTCCAAAAAATAATAAAATAAAAGTTTGGAAAGGCAAAGTGATTTTCCCATGAGTAGTAAAGTCGTAATATGATCTTACTTTGTATAAGTTTTTCCTCCAAATCCCAGGACTCTCTTTATCACATAGGTATCCAGAGAGAGAAAACATACTCATTTTTTAGCAACTGAGGCTAAGCAAAACCTAAGTAACAGGGCTATAAACTCTAAACAATAGAAGATACTGAATATAGTAGAAAATTCCTAAGATTTTTTAGTCCAAAGATATATGCTTAAGTCTCAGCTCTGCCATTTACTACCTTTGGAGCCTTGGATGAGGTCACTTAACCTTGTTGAGCTTTAATTCCCTCATCATCTTTTCATGAAGATAAAATTATATGATATAGTGAAGCCACTGAGAAAAGGAAAATACTCTAAAAATGTAACAGCATTCCATTAATTGTAAGATGATGATTTGACATTTAGAAAATAACACTTTCATTTTTGATAATTTTAACGTACATCACAATTAAAATATTTAAGGAATGCTTTATATTAGGTTGGTACAAAAGTAATTATGGCTTTTGCTATTGAAAGTAATGGCAAAAACCACAATTACTTTTTCACCAGACAAATACAACTGATGTCAGACAGGTTTCACATACTTTCATATAGGATGGTTTTGCTGTGAAACCCTTTTACAGTAGGCAGCTTAATTATTTTAAGAAAAATTATTTATCCTATTGTTATCTGAATTCATGTAATAAGAAGGCATATTATAGTTCTGCCATACCTTATGTATTATTATTTAAAAGATCTTTAAAACCTACTATTTTCCTCTCCTTTGGATTCTAGAGGTTTAATTAGTTAAGTTTCTCAGTATGGTAGGTACCTTTAGAAATATTCTTTGTTCTGAGGCCCTCAAATACTTGTAATAAAGTTTTTTTCCTCTCTACCATTTGAGAACTTTAGTTGCCAGAAACAATATATTTCCAAAAGTGCTGATTAGGGAATATCTTGCTAATTGCTTTTGATTTACCTTAAATAAAGCAATTAGCAACTCAAATTTAATCTTTGGGGATATGAACATTCTTACGAGCAAACTTGAGTTTTTGGTCCTAAAATTTATCATAGAGAAAATAATTATTCTAATCCCCATGAACACGTTTGAAGAGTTAGGCTTATGTTTTTCTCACATCTTTTCCACTGAGACACACAGCATATATAGCCTACTTTCATGGGGGATTAGGATTCGTAAGTACTTACATATTTAGTAACTATGAGAGTCTAAACTGATGATTAATAGTAGAGCATCATTTTAAAAAATGTATAGCTGAAGGCAGAAAATAAAGTGCTGATTGGTTCATTAAGCAATTCAATCCCAAACCATAAAAAGTTTAAATTTAATCCTGCCTAAAGCCTGACTGATCCTGTCATAAACACTTTCATAAACCTTCCACTTAAACCTGGTCTGTGGTCTTATTAATCTAATAATAATTCAAAATGGCACACCATGTAGCAATATAAATCTATAAGATGGATATTATAAAATGTATACCATTACAAAACCCTGGGTAATTATGTAAAAATGCAGTATCTTTTAGTTTCGTATGTTTTTCTGAATTGCAGCTTCTGGCTTGGTTATCAGAAAAGTTCTCTCAATGTGTTGATATGCCTGAAGGAAAAGAAAGAAAAATTGAGATAGCCACTGACAAAAAGTTCTGGAGTTCAGAAAGCCTTATTTGCAAAACTCAGGGAGTTATTTAAAGAAGACCTAGTTTATATTCTCTAGGAGAACTGTTCCATGTTGCTATGTGGCACTTTTAGCTGTTAGATTTAATGGCTTTATTGATATTCTGTAGATACAGTTAGGGGCTCTGGGCAATAGGCACACTTTCAGAAACTCAAATGAACTCTCAGATGTTGGACTATTTTTTTGGGAAGGGGGAGGATTTTCTTAGTTCTCAGTTTAGTGGTTAGATGAACTCTCAAACTAGATCATAACACCTTAGAAATGTATTACTCCAATCCTGTTATTTGGAATGGAAGACTGCATCTCTATTTTATAAGGGGCAGAGAGAGACATTTCCAAGAATAAGCCTAGAAGGAGTCCATAAGAGCTAGAGTGTTTGTTCTCATATCCCTGCCATAGTCACTCAGCAGAAACAGTCTGCTCTTAAATAAAAGGGAGCCTGGAGCAAAAGTTCAAATGCCTGCTATTGAACCATGGGACATTTATGCTTTTATAAGACAGTTGTTGGAGAAATATCTGAAGCCATAGAGTTTTTTTCCCCTGCCTGTGCTTTATGGGTCTAGATTGACCATACATGAGAAAAAAATCCACTTTAATGTGATGGGATGAAAGCCAAGGTGCATTACACACTGTGGTTTAGGATGGCCACAACTGTAACTCAGTAAGACGTGTGTGTAATTATTTGTCAAGGATCTTCTCTTCTGATAGACTTTGAACTCCTCTCTAGTGTTTAGTTCAGAGCTTGGTGCATGGTGGGTGGTCACTGAGAATTTGCTGAATGATTTAATCACGAAGGATATTTATACAATGGGAAGGGAAATACGACATTTTGAATGTTACCCACTTCTGTGACCAAATATTGGCATTCAGACTTCATTCTAAAGCAGGTGCTTTTTAAGGGGAGTGTGTGCATCCGTGTTTGTGTTTGGTGGACACTTGTGCAGTGTTTGCAGTATAACTTAGGTGGAAGATCATAATTACTGCATATTTTATTTAGTAATTTGTTAAAAATATAGTAAAGAAATAAAATGTAGCATTCTTACATGGAAGTTTAAGATATCTGCATTAGCTCCTATACTTTCCTTATCAGATTATCTGTCTTTCTCAAAAAACATTTGTGTTCTTTCAGTCTTTCAAATATAGGACAACACAACAGTAATGTGAATCTGAGTATCATAAACATTTGGCAATTGCCTCCTACCCCCATCCTCTGCCCAGCCCCTGATATTAAACAGCCAGGTAGTGGGGGTGAGTGGTAGGCTAAAGTTATCATCCTTTGGTGGCAGTAGAAGTCATGGTGGTGGTAGTGGTAAGCCTGGGAAATGTAGACAGGAGTGTGGGACCCTGTGAGGAAACTTCAAGTACCAGGCAATCCCCTTCCTCAAAAGCAGCAGAGTAGAAATTAGAGACATTTGTTCCCAGTGTTCTCCAAGTAGCCTCCTGACCCATCCTCTTTGGTTCAGGCTGATGAAATTGACCCTTCTTTGTCCCCTAAACATCATGTCCCTCGAATTCTTGTTTCTTTAAAGTTCTCTTGATATTTAAATTGCAACAGGAAAATGACACCAGGGTGCCAGGCTGCAGCTAGACCAGATGGACTTGGATCAATCTCTTATTTCGTTAACTTTGCAAGAATGGAATACTATATTTTACCTGTGTGTGTGTGTGTGTGTGTGTTTTGACTCTACTCATAGCCTTATGGCAAAGTTTTGCTGGATCAACCACCATCATTTTGTCTAAACATGAAAAAGTAAGTTTCAATAAATATTGACAATATAGCTTATTTTCTGTTGCATTATGTGGTCTACTACTCCTAAGAAGCAACTTTATAGTAAGTCAAAAATTAAGTCCTGTATAGTGCAATGTTCCTATTGCTATATGATCAGATACTAAAATAGGCAATTGCTGTCTTCCTTCTTACATCTTCATGTGATAGAATGATCTTTCTAATTTCAACATTCAGGTAGTACAAACAATGCTGATTTGCATTCACTCATCATGTTTAAGACTTTTCAGATCAATATTGAACTAATATGGAACCAGCACACATCAAAGCCAGAATCACAACTGCATTTATTATCCTAATTAATTTTGCTATCCCAATAGAGATATTTTAAAATTATTTTATTCAAATGAGAGGACAATTATAATTTACAATAGTAAACACTCATATTGTAATAATAAACACTGGGGCAGCCACTATTTACAGAACTCATTTAGTTGAATCTAAACAGCTAAATGTTTTGAAAAAATCCTGCTTAACCGTAGGCAGTTTTCCTTCAGCCATCAAAATAAAACCGTGTGTTTCTGCTTATACATGGGGCCTACAAATCTACTGTTCCATTTTGTCTTTTTCATGGGAAGGGGAGGAGAGAGAAAATGGATTCATCCTTAGGGCAAGCAGTATTCACCATTTCTCATTTTGGTGTTTTTGTTAAAACAGGATACTAATTAGGAGAAGAGAGAAAGTTAATAGTTGAGCAATTCTTTAGAGATTTTGAATAAATACAGGCATAAAGAACTTTCATTCCGAAATAAAGTAGGACTTTTATAGTTCTGTTTTCATTATTGCCTTTGTATAAGAACACAGGAGTCTTGCAGCTCTAGAATTTACCTGCTACCTTTCCAAACGGTGTTAAGGTAGGAAAGAACAGTATTTAATGGCAAAATCTAGACATGGCTTGCTGTCAGAATTTAGTACAGAAAACCTATTTAAATTATTAACAAAAATGTCCAAGAGTGTTAATATAATTTTTCTCATTCTTAGGGCATAGATAATTGTGAAGATCAGATGTTGTTATCCTGGTGATTCTGTTGCCTATCTTCTGAGAGCAATGGAAAACTGAAAATTTAACTTTAAAATGTTTTAGATTTTATATTCACTTTTAATTTACTCACAATAAACTTCACTCTTTTGGATGCAAAGTTTAAGAATTTTAACCAATGCATGGAATCATGTGACCACTACCACCATCAAGATACAGAGAAGACCAATTGTCTCAAATTATTTTTCCGTGATCCACTGTGCTCCCTCTACTTAATCAACCCTTCCTCCCACCTCAACCTCTGTCAACAATGATCTATCTGTTCTCTATCCATATAGTTTTGCCTTATTCAGAGTGTCAAATAAATGAAATCAAAAAACATAGTTTTTTGAGCCTGGCTTTTTTCACTTAATATATTTCAGATTTATTTAGGATGTTGTAGGTATTAAAATTTGTTCCTTTTATTGCTGTTGTGCTACAGTTTGTCTTTCCATTCATTAGGGTTGTTCTCAGTTTTGAGTGATTGTGAATAAATCACTATAAGCTCTTGCATACAAGTTTTGGTGTGACCAGAGTTTTCATTTTTCTTGGATGAATACCTAGAAATGTGATCACTGTGCTATAGTAATGTATTTTTAACTGTACAGAAAATTGACCAACTGTTTTCTAAAATGAATGTGCCATTTTTCATTCCCACATGTGATGTGTGAATATTCCAGTTGCTCTGCATTTTCACCAACATTTGATATTGTTCATTTTTTTAAAAAAACATTTTGCTGTTTAGATTATATATAGTCGTATCTTGTTTTAATTTGTGTCTCTCTGATGAATAGTGATGTTGAGCTTTTTTCCATGTGATTATTTGCCATCTGTCTATCTTTTTTGATGGAAGTATTTGTTCAAATATTTTGCCCATTTTTGGTATTTTTTTGTTGTTGAGTTTGGAAGGCTCTTATATTCTGGATAAGTCATTTGTCAAATAGGTGATTTACAAATATTTTCTCCCAGTCCATGGTTTATCTTTTCGTTCTCTTAACAGTATCTTTTACAGAGCAAAAGTTTTGGTTTTAATGAAGTTCAGTTTAACAAATTTTGTCTTTTAAGAATCATTATTTGAGTGTCATATTTAAAAACATTGCCTAATTCAAGATCACAAATATTTCTCCTATATTTTCTTCCAGAAGTTTTATAGTTTTAGGTTTTAAATTTAGGTCTGTGATATATTTTAAGTTTTGTATATGAGTTGAAGTACTTTTTTGCATATAGGGACCAATTGTTCTAGCACCATTTTTGAAAAGGCTATTATTTTCCTATTGAACTGTCTTTGTACGTTTACCAAAATTAAGTTGTCCATATGTGTGTGGGTGAAAATTTTCTGGATTATTCTGCTACATTGAACAGTGTGCCTATTATTTTGCCCATACCACACTGATTTTGCAGTAATATTTGAGGTTAATTAGTATGTGTTATCCAACTTTGTTCTTCTGCAAAATTGTTTTGGCTAGTTTAGTTATCTGCCTTTCTATATATTTTTGAAATCTATATATTTTTGAATTATGTTTGCTACATAAAATTACGTGATATTTTGACTGGGATTGTGTTAAATCTATAAATAAATTTGGTGAATATTATAATATTAAGAGTATCAAATCTTCTAATTCATGAACATGGTATATCTCTATATTTACATGAGTTTTTTATTTCTCTTATCAGTTGTATAGTTTTCAACATACATATTATGAGTCTAATTTGTTAGGTTTATATATACATGTTTTGTAGTTTTTGATGCTATTATGCATTATATTCTTCTAAAATTTTAATTTCTAGTTGTTCATGGCTAGTAGAAACAGAGCTGAAATTTCTATATTGAAGTTTGTATCCTGTGACCTTTTAAAATTTATATGTTGGTTTTAGGACATCTTTCTAATAGCCAATTGCATTCGTTTGTTAAGGTTGCTGTAAAAAAAAAAAAAAAATGCCAGAGATGGGATGGCTTACAAAAAAGGAAATTGATTTTCTCATGATTCTAGAGGAAAAGAAGTTCAACATCAAGGTATTGGAAGAATTGGTTTCTTCTAAGGCCTCTCTGGCTTGTAGACGGCCATTTTCTTGTATATTCACATGATCTTTCCTCAGTATGTATCTATGTCCTAATCTCCTTTTCTCCTAAGAATACCAGTTATATTGGATTAGGGCCTAACCTAATGACCTCGTGTAATTACCTCTTTAAAGACCTTGTTTCCAAATGCAGTCACATTCTCACATTCTGAGAGACTGGGGATTAAAACTTCATATCAATTCTGGAGGAGACAAAATTCAGCCCATGACAACAATCATGTCACCTCTGAACAGCAACAGTTTTACTTATTCCTTTTTTATACACATTAGTTTATTATTTTTTCTTATTGCAGTGGCTAAGATTTATAGTATGATGCTAAATCTGAGTGGTGAGGACAGACATTCTTGAGTCATTCCTTATCTTATAGGTCAAACATTATCTTACATCATTAAGAATGACATGAGCTTTAGGATTTAACACATTTTTTGTGTTTCTTTTAAGTTGCCTTTTATTATAGATGTGTGTTGAATTTTGCCACACTTTTTTTTTTTGTCATCTGTTGGGATGATTAGATATTTTTTCTTTGGAATAATGATTTATAGCTAATTATTTATTTTTAATGTTAAGCCAGTCTTGTATTCCCAGGCCAAACCCCACTTGTTTGTGGTACACTATCCTCTTTATATATTGCCTACTTCAGTTTTCTATTATTATTGTTTAAAGAATTAGGCCTGTTTTCATGAGAAATATTGTTCTCTTTTCTTCTTAAGATATTTGGTAGAATTAGCCCATGAAACTGTCTGACTCTCGTGTTTTTTTTGTTGGAAGGTTTTCAACAATGAATTACATTTTTTTTTTTTTTTTTTTTTACTTAAAACACACATTTTAATAAGTTCTGATATATGTACATACTATTGAAAAAATCATCACAATCAGTAAAAGGAACATATTCATCACCCCTAGAAGTTACCCTGTGCCGCTTACAAATCCCTCCTGACTATGCTCCCTCTTCCCTTGATCGCATCTTCAAGCAATTGCTGGCCTATTTTCTGCCATCACGGATTAATTTTTCTAGAATTATACATATCAGAATTACATAATATGTACTCTTTTTTTGGTCTGGCTTATTTCCCTTGGCATAATTATTTCTTGTTTATTTTATTTTATTTTATTTTTTTATTATACTTTAAGTTCTAGGGTACATGTGCATAACGTGCAGGTTTGTTACATATGTATACTTGTGCCATGTTGGTGTGCTGCACCCATCAACTCGTCAGCACCCATCAATTCAT
>NW_016809173.1:1243141-1291551 GCF_001698545.2 Rhinopithecus bieti | reverse complement strand
GAGAGATCTGCTGTTAGTCTGATGGGCTTCCCTTTGTGGGTAACCCGACCTTTCTCTCTGGCTGCCCTTAACATTTTTTCCTTCATTTCAGCTTTGGTGAATCTGGCAATTATGTGTCTTGGAGTTGCTCTTCTCGAGGAGTATCTTTGTGGCGTTCTCTGTATTTCCTGAATTTGAATGTTGGCCTGCCTTGCCAGGTTGGGGAAGTTCTCCTGGATAATATCCTGAAGAGTGTTTTACAACTTGGTTCCATTCTCCCCATCACTTTGAGGTACACCAATCACATGTAGGTTTGGTCTTTTCACATAATCCCATATTCTTGGAGGCTTTGTTCGTTTCTTTTTAGTCTTTTTTTCTCTAAACTTCTCACTTCTTTTCAGTTATTTGATCTTCCATCACTGATACCGTTTCTTTCAGTTGATCAAATCAGTTAACGAAGCTTGTGCGTGTGTCACGTAGTTCTTGTGCCATGGTTTTCAGCTCTATTGGGTCATTTAAGGACTTCTCTACATTGGTTATTCTAGTTAGCCATTCATCTATTCTTTTTTTCAAGGTTTTTAGCTTCTGTGCATGGGTTTGGACTTCCTCCTTTAGCTTGGAGAAGTTTGATTGTCTGAAGCCTTCTTCTCTCAACTCGTCAAAGGCATTCTCCGTCCAGCTTTGTTCTGTTGCTGGCAAGGATCTGCGTTCCTTTGGAGGCAGAGAGGTGCTCTGATTTTTAGAATTATCAGCTTTTCTGCTCTGGTTTCTCCCTATCTTTCTGGTTTTATCTACCTTTGGTCTTTGATGATGGTGATGTACAGATGGGGTTTTGGTCTGGATGTCCTTTCTGTTTGTTAGTTTTCCTTCTAACAGTCAGGACTCTCAGCTGCACATCTGTTGGAGTTTGCTGGAGGTTCTCTCCAAACTCTGTTTGCCTGGGTATCAGCAGCGGAGGCTGCAGAAGAGTGAATATTGCTGAACAGCAAATGTTGCTGCCTGATCATTCCTATGGAAGCTTCATCTCAGAGGTGTACCTGGCCGTGTGAGGTGTCAGTCTGTCCTTACTTGGGGATGACTCCCAGTTAGGCTACTCAGGTTTCAGGGACCCACTTGAGGAGGCAATTTGTCCTTTGTCAGATCTCAGACTCCATGCTGGGAGAACCACTACTCTCTTCAAAGATGTCAGACAGGGACATTTAAATCTGCAAAGGTTTCTGCTGCTTTTGTTTGGCTATGCCCTATCCCCAGAGGTGGAGTCTACAGAGGCAGGCAGGCCTCGTTCAGCTGCGATGGGTTCCACCCAGTTCGAGCTTCTCTGCTTTTTTTCCCTGCTCAAGCCTCAGCAATGGTGGGTGCCCCTCCCCCAGCCTTGCTGCCACCTTGCAGTTAAATCTCAGACTGCTGTGCTAGCAATGAGGGAGGTCCCGTGAGTGTGGGATCCTCTGAGCCAGGTGTGGGATATAATCTCCTGGTGTGCCATTTGCTAAGACCCTTGGAAAAGCATGGTATTAGAGTGGGAGTGACCTGATTTTCCAGGTGCTGTGTGTCATGGTTTCCCTTGGCTAGGAAAGGGAATTCCCTTACCCCTTGTGCTTGCCAGGTGAGACAATGCCTCCCCCTGCTTTGGCTCTTGCTCGGTGGTCTGCACCCACTGTCCTTCATCCACTGTCTGACATGCCCCAGTGAGATGAACCCGGTACCTTAGTTGGAAATACAGAAATCACCCGTCTTCAATGTCACTCACACTGGGAGCTGTAGCCTGGAGTTGTTCCTATTCGCCCATCTTGGAACTGCCCCTTAAATTTTTTAGGCAGTCAGTCTACAACCTGATTAGGTTCAGACCATCAGTTTTATCCCACATTCTGTGGGTAGGGTTTCCAATGTCATTTCGGCTTTCAAAGGCTTCACTTGGCTATTTTGACTAAGTTTTGTGCATGCACCTCTCAGGGCTTATTTTGGCAAATGGAATGTGTATTATACTGTAGTTTGCTTTTCATAACCTTTGCTATGTTAATTTGGGTTTGTGTTGTGCATGCAGCAGGTTAGCCTGGAATGTGTTCTGAATCATCGACAGAATTAGAAAATTCCCTCTCCAACTCTGTACAGAAATCCCTCCCACACTCCTTGGCTTCTAAGATTCTCTTTCCGTGGTTCTCTTGCCAGAAAGACAAGACTTCTCTTTGGGATTTTTGTTGCCTGTGCCTATTGCATAATTCCATAAAAGGGGCCACTCTGAGGCCAAAGGTAGGAGAGAAAAGATGATATATTAGTTTGCAAGGGTTATCATAGCAAAGTATATAAAGTGAGTAGCTCAAACAATAAAACTATATTGTCTCACAGTTCTAGAAGCTAGGAATCCGAAATCAAGTATTGGCTATTCTCCTTTGATGTCAGTGGGGGAAAGATTTGTTCCAGGCCCCTTTTGTAGCTTCTAGTAGCTCCTTGATTGTGGCAGCATAACTCCAATCTTCATATCGTGTTCTTTCGGTGACCATGTCTGCTTCTGTGTACAGATGTTCTCTTTTTATAAGGAGACCAGTCATTGGATTAGGGACCACCCTAATCACCTTGTTTTAATTTGACTACCTCTGTAAAGGTCTTTTCTCCAAATAATGTCAAATGATGAGGTGGCACAGTGATTTAGGACCCCAACATATCTTTTCGTGGGGATACAATTCAACCCAAAGCCTATAGGGGAGTGAAGGGAGACAGGATGCTCAGCACTATAGTAGTCACTTCTTCCAAGTTTTAACTACTTTTTTCAATCTACCTACTATTATTTACTTTTCAGAATTTTCATGTAGCTGCCTCATGTATTTTTACTGCAGATTTTATTTGTAATCAGTGGGAGAGAGAGGCTGTAGTGGGTTTACTTCATCTTGGTCAACACTGGGAGATGTAGTTTTTAAAAATAAGTAAAGTCGTTTAGTTTTAGGGTCGTACTAGTACTTCTGAGGTTCGAGTAGGTGTGTTGGCTGATCAGAATTGAAATGAACAATAGGCTGCAAGTCTGTTAGAAGGGGAATTTTGAGTCCAATATGCAGGACACTAGCCTGGGGTAGAGGTGAAGTTTATTTCAGTCTTGAAACATTTATGACTCAGAACTACTGAGTTTCATACTCTAATTCTTTTGGTTGTACCACTCTCAATTGATTGCTTAGGGGTAAAATTTGTCAGTGGGATTAGGACTAGAAAAATCTAAGTTGAATATTATTTCAAATGGTTGCTAGTTATAGAAAAGCCCTGTTCTGTTTATCATATATTAATTTATTGCTTTCTGGGATTACAAAGATATACGGGAAATAGTTCCTGAGATTAAGGAGTCTCACTCTAGTCAGGGAGTCAGAAATGTGGATAAATGTTGTATTGATACACTAAATGTACTGACACAGCGAGATAAAATGATACACAGGATGAAGGGGGAAGGTAGGAGAAGAGTAATACCTACATTAAGATTTGAAGAAAATGATCTCACTATGTGGGGAAAATACTGGAGAGTGCAGAAGGGCTGTGAGGCAAAAACAATCTCTGCCATGCAAGCAGAGCTACAATGCAAATGGGCTTATGAGTTTGAAAGGTTCTCTGGTGTACATTTATTTAAAATATTGTTTATTGAAAAGTATTATGTATTGGTGCCCTAAGACTTGATGCTATTTGATGATCAAGACAGAGATGACCAGCAGCCTAAAGAGAAAATTCTTAGTTGGAGGAAATATATTTTAGGCAAAACATTTACTACTCTTTTTGAAACTCTTTTAAGGATTGATCTGAGAAACATCACACAGGATACAAATATAGAAAGATCTCAGGAGAATGAACTTTTATCTCCACAAGCATATTTTTGTTTCTTTGGTTCATTACATTCAGTAATCCAGAATGGCTCATTCACAGTTTGGTCTACTCATAATCAGTCAGGGAAGGGGAATTAATTTATAATGCCACCCAAAGTCAGGTTGTATCCTGAAGTCTTTTACTGGAAATCTTATTTTGTTTTGAAGTTAATTGGGAGTAGTGTTGGATGAGGCAGTGAAGAAAGAAGTAACTTCTGTTTTTATGAAAGCTGGTACTCAGGACTTATGTAAACCATACAGGGCAAAATCTATCCAGCGTGTTCTTGCCAATTATCAGCTGATATAACTGTGGTGATGGCTATAAAGTAAATTTTGTTTGTTACTATTTTGCTTGGTATATTTTAGAGCCTTTAATAATGTAGTATTTCTTTAATAATTCAAATATTTTTGAGTATGAGATATAGCATTGTTTATTAAATATTTTTTACCACCCTAAAGTCTGCTTTGCTTCTTTTATAGTTTATCCATTGTCTCTCAAAACTAGATGTTTTATTTTTTGCAAAATTAATTTCCAAAATACTGCCTTAGTTCAAAAGAATAGAACACTGAAGAATGTCACCTTAAACTCCTTATTGTATTACCATTGATTTTTCCTGTTTGTGGTGAGGAATATTTATTTTATTCTAGTCAAAATCTAGGACCTTAAATTGCCATTTGGATATTGAATCGATTGTCTACTTTTATCTTTAGCTCTAAAGAGTATCTTGAACTACTTTTTACTACATAGCTCTAAGAGCCAGAAAAAATGAACACGCCCAAGAATTATAGGGATATAAAATAGTCTCTCATAAGTTATTCCTTTTGAAAGCAAAATAAATTGAGAACTATAAACTTCTTGTTAGCAGATGTGAACTGAGAGACTCTGCTAATTTGTTTTACTGCCAAACTCATAACTATGTATATCAAGACTGACAATATTTGCAAGGACATTTATTACTCAGATTTTCTCAGCAAGAATTAAAAATTCACCTATATAGTAAATTACTCCCTCTTTGACTGATAATTTATTCTATAATAAGAGATGTTTATCAAACCTAGCTAGATCATAAATTGCAGATTTTGATCAAAGTGTCAAATTGCTCTGTGTTGATAACCTATGTGGCCATCAATAATGACAGTGCTATTAAGCTGTTTAATATAGAAACTTTAACATAGTTTCTTTAATATAGAAACTTTAACATACTGAGAGGTAAATCTCATATTTATCAACATTAATTAAATGAATTCCTAGTGAACTTGCTTATGTGCTCAAAAACTCCAAGTCCACATTTTTTCAGTTACTTTGATAACTCTTTTGAAATTGTCATACTTATGCTATGTATTTCTAAATTTTAAATGCCAGAGTTATAAAAGGAGCACTGATTTTGAAAGTATATTTATCAGCTATAATAGAACTAGAAGATGACAGATACTAGGGTAAAGAATACCAAATCATTCCTAGAATTAAATAGTGTTCCTGATATAGGGAAAACCCAGTCATAATAGAGACAATAATTAAGACATAGTGGATCAAAACTTTTCCCAGCCCAAACAACAAAAATTGAATAAAACAAATTTGACTTACATAGTGGAACCGCTTATTAAATTTTAGGCAAAATCTAGGTTATCTATACTTAGTAGTATAATAGCAAAATATTTAAGTTATAAAACTATGACGACAATTTTACTATCATAAAAAAACTATGGACCAAGAAACAATCTGATTGGCTTCAGCCTTCTCTGTAACAGCATACTCAATCACTCAAGGGCTTAAAAAGTAAAATATCTAAGTAAGATAAATCCTCATTAATGTTGCTGATAGATTCTTGAAAACTGCAACTTTAGGCAAAACGGCATTAACAAAACCAATTTTATCTTAGGTGAATTAATATAAACAAGAGTTAAGTTCCTGCAGCATATTGCTAGTCACAAAAAATCACCACACTTCTAAATAAAGACCCAACAGACTTCTAAATGAAACAGTGCAATAAATGTGAGCTATGTACATTTAAGAAAGATCAATAAAAGCAAGTGAGATAATTACCCATTTTTTGGCGAATCAGTGAGTGACAGTGGTCATAGTTGTGGTGGATTAAATCAACGAATAAATTTTTGCAAAGTTAGATGGTTAGGGACACCTAGCACCTCTCAGTTCAAATGATAACAAACGTGAAGGGCTCACTGAGTGCTTTTGTACTGCTTTGTTTATTGTCATGCATTTATATTATTATCGGAAACTTTATGAATTTTTATTTTACAATAATTTGTATTCATTCATTTATTTTCCAACCTACTTATTCTAGTTCAGGGTTGCAGGTGGCTGGAGCCCATCCTGGCAGCCCAGTGTGCAAAGGGGGAACTAACCCTGGATGGGATGCCATCCTATTGCAGGACTACTCACACACACTCACCCACTCACTCACACTGGGACAATTTAGACACACCAGTTCACCTAACATGCATGGTTTTGGGATGTGGGAGGCAACTGGGATACCTGGAGAAAACCCACACAGACGTGGAGAACATGAAGACTCCACACAGATGATGGCCCTGGCCAGGAATCTATTGTTTTCTCATCAACATTATAAGGAAATGGCATTGAACAAAACATTATTTGAAGGCTTGCTGTATTTCTCTTAGAAATGTTTTTTGAATAAGTTTTTCAGTCAAGTGAGAGAGAACTCAAGATTAAGAATCAAGGTGAGAGAAACATGACTAAAAGGGCTGTGCTCTACTGTACATGTTCAGTAATAGCCAAGTGACCAGTTGCCTGATGATGAGCATCTCAGGAGACAGATACCACAGAATTTGAGTAGTTCTATTACTTTTGGGTTGTCTGATAGTGTTGAAATATTACCACAAGGCTTGAGTTGTATCATCAAGAATTAAATGTCCAACCCTACAGCTCCAGTCTCCAAGGAGCTGAGATGGCCAGCTGACTTCTAGTAGCAAATCAAACCAGCAACAACTTCCAAACTGAACTGTGATCAATGCCTCAGTCTTATCACAAGATCTGTTGGGTATTGATCTGAATTTGATCTATTAAAATCACCATGTTTGAATATTCTCAGAGATATGTGTTATGAAATGGTATCACTTTCAAGTGTTTGTCTATAGACTCCACCTCAAGTGTTTGTCTATAGACTCCACCTCTATAATATCTGGACAGTGGAGCAAATATTGGGGTATGCTGCACACACACATACATGCACTCACACACACAGCAAACTCCAGATGTGACATGCGCTGGAAAAAACACTAACTATTAGACTCCTAAACTTCTCTCTTGAGAAATGTAGGCATGGTCTAAATGACTGATGAGCAAAGTCTTCATGGTCACTTGTTTGCCTGTAAACTTTTTTAATTAAAATAATCAAATAGACACATCAACTAGGTAAAATTAAAGAACTTAGGTAGAAGACAATTGTTTTTGAAATTATTTTGGAAGCCGAGCTAAAAGACATTATGATGGGGATACTAGAAGGATTACAGTACAATTTGACCACTTTATCAGTATCTCCGGTGGAAAGAATAGACTAATTTTAATTTTCTCCCCAGAATGCTTTTGTTCAAATCCAAAATTTAGATCTTCCTAACCTCGTCATACATAAGACTCACTCTAATACTCCCACACATGGTTCAAAGTAAATGACTTAAAAAAAAAAATGGTGTAATTATGCCATTGCTTATAGTGGGATGAGGCAATCTAGCAGTAGTTACAAAGAGGCAATAGTTCTTACATTTCAATAGAAAAGAAAAATCACTTGGGGTGCTGGTTGAATTTGTGTATTTCCTCAGAGATTTCAATTCAGAAGGGTTGGAGTACAGGTACACGAATTTGCATTTTAATAAGCACCCTAGTTAATTCTTCCACAGAACATGTTTTAAAGAACACTAGCAGATGGTAATATCTCCATGCTGTAGTTTCTCTGTTTGTAAAATTAGAAGGATAATTACCTTAAATTTTGTATAATTAGGACAATCCAATAATTACCTTAAAAGGTAATGGTGATGATTAAATGAAGCTACTTCTATGAATCTGGCCAAGAACCTGGCATGCTGTAAATACTCAGTGTATGTTGTTTTAATAAACTTATACTCAAAATGGGGCAATACTTAAGCTATGATTTTACATAAAGTTATAAAGCAGATCTATGGCACAATCAATTATGTAAATGTATTTCTTGAAAAAGACTAGAAAAATAATTAGTAACGTGTTAGTGTCATTGGCCTTTTTGATCTATTTTCACAGCTTCTCTCTGTATTGTGAATATAAAACAATAAACACATATTTACTTTCATATTTTCCATTTTATAAGCTTTAAACAAGGCACATAATAACTATGCTATATTCTACATTCTTTATGTTATAGATCTCTACCTTTTTGTGTGTTATTTTCATGATCTAAACTGTTAATAAGGTCAATTACTGTATTAATAACTGGCAAAGAACATTTCTGAGTCTTGCAGATGTTGAATATGTTTTATTTTCAGGTATAAACTTTAAAGAGAGCAAGGATTCAGAGTAGGAAATACTTTGAAGACAATGTAATCTATGAATTCTTTATAAATTTTTATTTTGAAAAATGAAAAAACAACCCTTACCCTTTAGAAAAGATTAATTCATGAGAAGCTTTATACAAAAGGAGCTTGTTTCCCATGGTGGAAGTGTGTGTTGTATTATCTGCATGGCTTGTGTCACCTGCTACCAGGAGAGATGAAGGTAGTTGGAAGGGGGTGAGCAGTAAATTATCCAAGACTTTGCAAGTAATAAAAGAAACCATGGCCTGAAAAAAAGACGTTCTAGACATAATTCACAGATTTATTGTAATCGTTTTCAAAGCACTGAAACAGACCAAATGTGTGGAGAAATTATTTCTGATTGCATACTGAAATTTTAAAGGCACTCAGATGTCTGAGGTTTGTGTTCCATATAGAAACTCACTTTGAATGCTAGGTTTGGGAATTGCATAGAAAAAGGAGGAGATTCACATTTTGAATATGCCTGAGAAGCAGAAAGGCAGGAGAAACTTACAAGGAGGCAAAAACTCTAAAGAGATTAAAGTGAGACTTGTTCTGGACAGCAAAGTGAAATAAAAAAAATCTATCTGGGAACAAAAAGGGCTTAAAAATAGTCATTACAATGTGGATAAAGGTTAAATGATTATTGCCTAAAACTAAAAGAATACTGTGACTTAGCGTATTGAAGCAAGAGGCAGGCGTAGATACTTGGTAGGAAAAAAAATCATACAGGGCTGGGCGCAGTGGCTCATGCCTGTAATCCCTGCACTTTGGGAGGCTAAGGCGGGTGGATCACCTGAGATCAGGAGTTTGAGACTAGCCTGGCTAACATGGTGAAACCCCCTTTCTGCTAAAAATACAAAAAATTAGCCTGGCATGGTGGCATGTGCCTGTAATTCCAGCTACTCAGGAGGCTGAGGCAGGAGAATCACTTGAACCTGGGAGGCGGAGGTTGCAGTGAGCTGAGATCTTGCCATTGCACTCCAGCTTGGGCAACAAGAGCGAAACTCCATCTCAAAAACAAAAAATCATACAGATGACTTTGGTTCTGTTTTCTATTCTAATTTGTTCACTAGAAACCTTGGGACTCATATTCCCTGCCTTTTCTGTAAAATGTGGACAATGAGGTGCTGGTTGAATCTGTATATATCACACAGTGTTCTTGAAAAGACTAGAAAATAATTAGTAACATGTTAGTAGTGTCACTGGCCTTTTGATCTATTTTCACAGCTTCTGTCTGTATTGTGAATATAAAACAGTGTTTTTATACGTGTATATGTGTTTTTATATGTATATATATATGTGAATATATAACAGTGTTCTGTATGGGTATATGTGAGTAAGGCTTTTAGATTAGTTTCTGTAATTTGTTTCTTGCTTGTTTCAGAAAACAAAGGTAGTCTTCTAAATTTGATGATAGCCGTGGTGGTAGGCTCTTGTAAAAAAATGAATGCACTGCAGTTTCACATATTCTACTGTCTTTTCCCAATAGAACCCTAGAAAAAAAGAGTTGAAATGGAATTTAGAAGTTACTTCCTCATTCACTGAAGTTTTTCCATATCACTTCAAAAGATGGCCATCTGACCTTGGCTTGAATTAAGATATACTGTGTCTATGTCATCAACTGTGATTTTACCATTGTATTAATCCTGTTAAAAAAAAGAAAGGTTAATTGAGTGTAAAGTGATCTTAGAGAATTTAATCTTTTAGAATTTTGCAGTGGAGGATATCAATATCACACTTATAGAATATAATTTGTAAAACCTATTTTTTTCTCATCAAAGTTTAGATATCTTTTCATCGCTCCCAACTCTCTGTTACTGAGTAAAGATAGCCAGTAGCAACTCTGACATCTGGTTCTTTTCATCTCTACAGTTACAACTCCAGGTTTGCGCCACTGTGATCCCTCTGTCACATTGCTGCCAGAATAATTTTTCTTAAAACTGTTCATAAATGTCTCCTGCTAAGTCATTCAATGACTTTTCATTAGCTTCAATATAAAAATTCAAACTCTGCAGCATGGCATGTGATATGTCTTATAACAATGAATGTTTCTGTATCAGTTGACTATTGTGGCAAGAATGCTGCATAACAAATAAACATGCAACTCAGTGCCTTAAAACAATGAGCATTTTTTCTTTATGAGTCTACAGGTCAGTGGGAAGTTTTGTTGATCTCACTTAGGCTTTGCTGGCCTCACCTTGGCCCTCTGATACGTCTATGGTCAGCTGGCTGGTGTCGGGTGGCTGGCTCTTGGCTGTGGTGGTGGAGTGACTAGGCCATGAATCTCCTTATGTAGCAGTTGGGACATGTTCTCTGGCTGCTAATCCTGGCTCCAGGAGAGGGATTGGAACTGTACAAGCCTCTTGAGACCTAGGCTTGGTTCTGGCACACTGTTGCTTCTGCTGGATTCCACTGGCCAAAGTAAGAAGTGAGCCCAGATGCAGGAGTAGTAGGGAAATAGGCTTTTGATAGGAGGAACTACAAAGCCACAAAGCAAAGGGTGAGGATACAGGGAACGGTGACAATTGGGGAGTTTCTGCTGCCAATCAATGATTCTTTCCTACGTTTTCATCTCCCATTCTCATTATGCCCCAACTTATTTGTTATGCATAGCAATAATGAATTCTGCGTAGTTCTCTAAATGCTTCCTTTAATTTTTGCATCTGCTGTTCACTTTGCCTATAACTGTCTTCTGTACTTAACTACTTCTATACTCCTTCAACAAAAATGTAATAACCACAATAATGATAGCTAAATTATTAAGTACTTATTATATATTGGGCACCATTCTAAGTTCTTTACATGTAGTAACACATCTCATTCCCATTCTGAAATAAGTACTATTATTTTCTGGATTTTACAGAGGAAAAAACTGAGGCACAGTGAGGGTCTGTAACTAATTTTTCTAAAGTCAGGATTTGAACCCAGAAAGTCTGAGACCATCAGTCATCCTCACAGCCATTGCTAACAGCTGATGTTGATTGACTGTGCCCTCCTGTGGGAAGCCTTCCTTTGCCCTCCTGACAAGCTTAGGCACTGCTTTTGCTCTTTCACATATTCCTCTGTGATGAACACTAGCTGGTTCTTGCCATATTGCACAGTCCTTTGTGGCTTGCTTCATTGTCCTTGCTTGTGGATGGAGATTCTGGAGGACAGAGGTTTTATCCTTTATTTCTGGGTTTGTAGTACCATCAGTGTCTGTCATGGAGTCTGGCTTTGGCTCATATTTCTTGAATGAATGAATCAGGGTTTTTCAACCTTGGCACTATTGACATTTCTGACCTAATAATTCTTTTTCTTGTGTGTTGTAGAATGTTTACCAGCATTTCTGACCTCTACCCAATAGATGCCTGTATTATCCTCATTGTAACAACCAAATATGTTTCTAGTCATTACCAGATATCCTCTGGGGGCACATTTACCCTCAGTTCAGGTCACTGACATAAATGAAAGACCTAGAACAATTTTTATAGTTGTCTGAGTAGTAAAATAATGTGGGGGAACTTTTAAAATCCCAACCTCCCCAGACGAATTAATCAGGATTTCTGGTCATGGGGCCCAGGCCTCAGTATTTTTTGGAGCTCTGCAAATAATTCCAATGTACAGCCATAACCCCTGGCCCAGAGGCTTAAACTTTTGAAGATTCTTACTAGTTCCACACCTGTGAAGCCTTCCCCTAAAGTCCCACTGTATGTGAAATCTCTTTCCTATTATTAAATTTTTTGAAGTCAGGGACTACATCTTATATTTCTTTGAATTTTCCTAAGAGGCTAGCACAGTGCTTTATATAGTTGGCATCTCTTTTTAACCTTTCAGGCAAGATTGAATTTGTACTAGATAAAAAACAAATCAAAGTTAACCATCCCCACAGCCAAGAAAAGAGGGGGCAAAGGACTGTCTGCAAGACATTTTTATTGACAGTTGTTTGACTGATAGTGCTTACTCAAGTTTCTGAGTTTATATTCACTGAACTAATGGGAGGCACTGTGTCTTTGTCCCAACATGCTGTTTGCATGGTACATGGTATAATAATGTTGCTGTTTCCTGCTTTTGCATTGCTCAGTGCTCCAAAGGTTTTTTTTTTTTTTTTTATTTTAGATTGAAAGGGACCCCATGTTACAGATGATACTTTGAAGGCAGCTGTGAATTTTTTTTTGCATCTCAAATGGACCCTGGCATAGAAGTCTGTGGATGGGTTGTGTTATACTTCTCTGTGCCCTATCATAATTCCGACCCATTTCACTTTGCTAAAAATACTTTTATTTTCAAGCAGCTTCCTAATTGTATTTATTGTTAAGTTTGTTGTTTTATAAACGGAACAATTACATTCTCGGAATTGAGGCTTTATACTCATTTCTTTATATGGTGGTATATTGATTAGTACCAAATTACAAAACAGCTTCCAAGTAAACCATACTCTGTAAAGAATACAATTCCTGGAGAAAATTTATAATCATAAGATTTTATTACAATGACTCAATGACTACCACTCTTAAAAGGAACACAAAATAAGTAAAGTATAATACATTAAAATCAGTCTTTTGTATAAACAAAGCAGTGTAGTTGCAAATGTTGACCATCTATAACATTATGTAAAGGCAACAGATTAAATCACTGAGGTATTATTAGCATTCCTTCATTCTCAAATACTGCTTAGGTTTGGTTTAATTAAAAATCTCTACTGTTTATTGGATAAAACTTCACCCTAAAAAGATGAAAATATTTTGCTAGTGCCTAGATATAATAAAACTGATGTTTTAATATTGATCATTTTGTCTCAAAATGAAGAGTTAGACATGCCATGACATTCTGTCTTGATTATGTTAAGGCACCTTGGACTTTTATATTGCGATGAATTGTGTTTCTGACTTTGTATAACTCAATGATAAGAGGACCCTGGCTATATGTCTTAGTCCGTTGGGGCTGCTGTAACAGGATGTCATAGACTGGGTGGCTTACAAACAAAAACATTTATTTCTTATACCTCTGGAGACTAGGAAGCCTAAGATTAAAGTGCTTGCAGATTTGGTGTCTGGTGAAGGCTCATTCCTCATAGAGGGTGCCTTCTAGCTGTGTCCTCATATGTTGGAAAGGGTAAGGCAGCTCTTTGGGGCCTCGTTGATAAAATTTCTGATACCATTCATGAGATCTCTACCCTCGTGACTTAATCACCTTCTGAAAGACTCCACTTTTTAATATCAGCATCTTGGGGGCTAGGATTTCAACATATGAATTCTGGGCAGACACAAAAATTCAGACTGTAATGCTATAGAAATTAAAAAATTTATGTTTTCAGCAGCAAGACTGGTCATTAGTGAGCCTTCTTTATTGCTGTAAATACTATGCCATAATTAGACTACATAAATATAAATTTACATTCAATAGTAACTATTTTTCTTGCTTATGTTTGATAATGCTATTTTCTTGAGAAATGTACTATTCTATGTCCTCAATTTTCATTGAAATCTGTTAAAATTTATTTAACTGGAAAGCATAGCTTCTCTTTAATATTATCAAAAACAGATATATTCTAGTAGGCCAGATCTTATTTTTGTCATCTTAGTGTGCCATTTATAGGCAATGTGGCTCCTCAGTCTAATAAAGAACACTTTTAATCTAAAGCTAATGAAAAGGTGAATAGCATGATCAGAAAGATCCCATTTTTTTGCTGAGGGAACAGTAGCGTACCATATCTGACTCTGATACAGGTCTGGAGAATGGCTCAAAATTGTTTGGTGTCCACAAATCAACCTGTCTCAGAAAGGTGACTTAATCAATGGATAGATGGCTGGTTCTCGACCTTTTGATGCCCATTGGGTAGTCACTTCTGAAATACTTTTAGCACTGAGTTAGAAATACTTAACCAATTTCAAGAGAAAATCTTGTCTTATATTTGAAGAAAGTGCTCTCTTACCTTAGGGCTGGTATGTAATATTTGTCTAATTGCAAGGTAGCAAGCCAAGCTCTAAAACAATTGCTATCCACCAAAATATATAAATAGAAAGAACTGCCCAACTCTTAAATGGTCAGCAACACTTTTGTCATGTCATTTTGACTACCAATGACAACTTCTGTCCAGATAGTACAAATTGGGCCAGGGTGAGCCGTAGACAACATGCCATCACCACATCTCACTTTAGCAAATATTTTGAAACTCTATATATGGAAAAAGTTATTTACATGGACAGTAATTATTTTAAATAGAAGTATTTTAGAGCAGGTTGTATTTTGTAATACTTTCAGTAATACTTCAGGATAAGTAATCCTATAAATCTTATATACAAGAAAACAACAGTAGGTTAACTATTTCCAAAATTTTCATTACCCATAACCCATCTTCTTAAGCTTTAACAAAGATGGAGATAATTTATTTATAATTTTATTAACAAAATGACAGAAATAGTTAGAAATGTTCACAGAAACATCCACATGCCTACTTTAGTTCTGCGATGGAACAGAGCATTACTAGTACTGTTGCACATGCACAAATTGCCTTCATTCTTGGCTTGCCTTTCCATAGCCTTTCTGTTGTTTAATGATCACTGAATAATTGGGCAGGTCCAGATTTGATTTTTCATGTGGACTTGCCTTCAAATTGATTTTAAATTGCTCTGAAAGATCTGGTAAAATTTTGAAGATGTCAAGATTTAGATTAAGATGGGGTATAAGTTAGCTTCAAATTCTTTGCCCAACAGAACAAATAAATAGGGTAATAAAAAACAAATGGGGTATAGCAAGAATTCTGAGTTTATCAGCCACCTTGACAGACTGCTGAAAGACTTTGCATTTTCACAGTGCAACTGGCTGCTACAAGACGGAAGAAGGCGTCAAGAAACAAGATATTTTCTAAGACTTATACTTTTAGGCAATATACAGATAACCCAGTCAAAATAATTTTTAGTTTATGATGTAAATAAAAAACACTCAACAGAATTCTTTCATATTGCAACATTTTTGGTGCCTTCAAATATCAAATAATATCTTCCCAAGGAGATCCCTTTATTTTACAAAAGATGCTTTTCCTGTTGTAGACATACACAGAAGAGAAACAAAATTGTTTACGATTGTTTGAGTTGTCTAATATACCCACAGAAGAATACATTTTTCTTCAGATAGTCATTTTAAGCTGTATTTTTATTTACCAATTTTCCAAGATTTAATTACCCTATGCAATGGACTGAATTGTGTTCTGCCAATCCCAAATTCATATGTTGAAACTCTAACCACCAATGTGACTGCTGTATTTAAAGGTGCTTTTAAGTAACTAAGGTTAAATGAGATACAAAGGCGCGGGTCCTAACTTGCTAGGATTGGTGATTTTATAAGAAGAAGAAAAAAGATTTTTCTTTCTCACCACCATATAAAGACACAGCAAAAAGTCGACCATCTGCAAGCCAGGTAGAGAGCGCTTGACAGAAACTGACAGTGCTGCCACCCTGATCTTGGAGTTCCCAGTCTCTACAACTGTGAGAAAATATATTTCTGTGGTTTAAGGAAGCTAGTCTATGATATTTTGTTACAGCAGCCCAAGCAGGCTAGGACAGCCCATTAATGGTTATAAAAGTCTTTGTTTTTAAACATTCCCTTCCCTCTGTTGACTTACTGTTTGTAGTCCTTTCTTACCACAATTCTCTGAGGAGGGGACAGGACAGGACTATCATATGATGGGTCATTTCTCTAATGGTGAGTATCTTGGCTGTGTCTGGGTGGAATAATTCATTCTACCACTGCTAACTATTAAATGCTTAATCTTCACCAGGCATCTTGCTAGGTCACATATAGCTGTTCTAATCCTTACAAAGATCTCTGTATAGTAAGTATTGATACATCTTTTCTTTTTTCAAACAGAAAAGCACTGAACTTCAGAAAGTTTATATAATTTGCCCAATACCCACAGCTGGCAGGTGGAAAACTGGGTCTGACTAGCTTTAAAGCCACTGCTTTTCTCAGTATGGCCTATTGTGTTGTTGAGTATAATCAGAGATGCCTATACCAGGAGATTTACTCAGTGGAATTCAATTGGACCATGAAGAGGGGAAGCATGACAAAGAGGCTTTGGAGTCAAATAACTGGGTTTCTATTACAGAACCTGATTTGACCTCTCTGAGCTGCAATTTCCTAGTCTTTAAAGTGGAGATATAGCCTCTAACTTTACCGGCTTGTTGTAAGAATTAAAGGGGGTAAATATTTGTAGCACTTGACACAGTCTTGGCATCCAATAATCTTTTTTGTTTGTTTCTCTTTCTCCTTCCAATAATTATTTAACCAAATGTCTTGATTATTGACCTACGTACCAGGCACTTTTCTAAATGTGGGGAACATCAGTATGAATAAAACTATGCCTCGAAGAAACAGCCTCTTAGAGAAGTGAGATGCGAACATTTATAATGTAATCTAGAAAGCACACGGAGTTTTATGTGAGACCAGAGAGTATACATATGACCAAGTGTGATCAGGGTTGGGGGGGTTCCTAAATTAGGTAATGTCTGAGCTGAATTTTAAAGAATTAATACTCCTAAGAATGAGTCAGGGATAGGAAGATGAGAAGGGAACACTAGGCAGAAGGGAGAATGACAGCAACCATATGAGAGTCATAAAACAGCATTTAGTGTTACTGGGTCATAGAATAAAAGGGGAGATCATGCTGGAAAGAAAGGCAAGAGTCATATGTGGTGGGGCCTCACACCTGTCTGTAAGAGCATAAATATATTTCTGTTGGAAATGGGGAGCCATAGCAGGATTTGGTTTTAAGCACATGGGTCTCTCTGGCAGACCTTGTGTGTAGGGTGGATTTGTGGAAAATAAGATGAGTCAGGGATTTAGTAGGGCAGGTGGGAGGGGATGGGGATTGAGCAGGGACAGTTGGAGTAGGAGATGGGAGGAGAAGATGGCCTTGATAAATTTAGTAATATTAAATTTAATTTAATGGATTTAGGTGGAATTAGAAAAAAAGAGTTAAGGATGACTGCTGGGTTACTAATGTGGGTAATTGGAAGGATGGTGGGACCACCAGATGAGAGAGAATGAGGAGTGTGAGGGCAGTGCTGATGTGTCACCTATATACTCTCTCAAGTGTACCCATGGTGGGGAATGTAGTGAACGACAGCCTCAACTATGGTGCCTTTGGATCTACCATAGCAAGGGATCCCTGAGTGGCTATGAACAATGCCTGATCGCTACGGTAGCCCCAGAGTCGGGCCATTCCTGTCTGGTGTGGCATTCCTCCATGGGCAATTTTGCTCAAAGATTTCCCATTGTTGTGGCTAGGACTCTGAGAACTGCAGTGCAGTATCAGGCTCTTTCTACCCAACCCTGCCTCTACCCTCTCCTTTCACAGGCATCAGATTCACATTGTGGTCTGAAGGGTCTCATTGGCTACTCTAGCTCCCTCCCGCTTTGTTCTTCACAGGTGTTTCTCCCTCCAGATCTCTTGCACCTCTAATCTCAAAGTGGCTTCTACTTCTTGGAGGACCCAAACTGACATAAGTAGCATTTGGACATGGGTATGATGAAACACAAGGAGATCAGTTACAGAAATACTAAATTTGGTATCACTGAGAGACATTTGGCTGGAAATATCCTGTAGATAGTTGGATAAAGAAGTTAGAAAATCAGATTGAAAGGGCTTGACATACAGATTTGGGAATTTTCAGCACGCAGTGGGTAATCAAAACTATGAGTGTGGATAGATTCACTCAGGGAATAGGAATAAAGTGAAAACAGCAGAAATGTTATATTTATATGCTATAGTCTGAATGTTTATATGCCTCCAAAATTTATATGTTGAAATCCTAACCCTCAAGCTGATGGTATTATTAGGAGGTGGAGCTTTTGGGAATGGGGTTAGTGAACTTATAAAAGAGACCCCGGAATGATCCTTGCCCCTTCCACTATGTGAGGGCACAGGAAGGAGTTGGCAGTCTGAAACCTGGAATAGGGCCCTCACCAGAACCTGGCCAATTTGGCACCCCGATCTTAGACTTCTAGCTTCTAGAACTGTGAGAAATACATTTCTATTGTTTATAAGCCACTCAGTCTATGGTAAGTTGTTATAGCAGCCAACATTACTGGCATTCTGCAAGACACACGTCTGGATCATCTTGTCTTTTTGCCTTGGCCTCATGTTTTTGGCATATTTTATAGCATAACTGAAGGGTGGCTAAGGATGTCCCTGTAGTGGGGTGGGGTAGAAACATACAGTATCATTATGTATGAACTTGGGCAACTTGCTTTTAAAATGATTTCTGGCAGGTATTAAAGCAAAATAAGCAGGAGGCCATTAGTCTGAGTTCCTATATAACAAACCACAACCTAACTTAGTATGTAAACCTCTGAAACCTAATTTAGGAGTATATTTAGTAACCAACCGCTGAGTTTCAGCCAATCACAAACAGCTATGCTTCAGCCGATCACAGGCAGCCAACCAATCGGCTCATTCTCAAATAAGGCAGATGCCTAGCTGTGGCCTATTAAGTAATTTCTCTGCTTTGCTTCCATGTGCAGCCTATAACAACTTGTTGCTCATTCTGCTGGGTGGAGCTCTCTGAACCTCTTATGGTTCTGATTGCTGCCTGATTCATGAATCATTCTTTGCCCAAATAAGCTGTTAAATTAACCTAAAATTTTTCTTTTACCACAGAGAATAAATAAACTGACATTAACAGTTCCACAATATTCTTAACATGGTGGCTGCTTTCGAGGTGCATGAGATTTGGGCATAGCAGAATACTTAGTCCCCAGCAAGATATATTAATATGCCCCAGCATCAAATATTCATATATATGATATATATTATATATTATATTATATATTATAATATATATAATAGAGATATATAATATATATCATATATCATATATATATGACAGAAGGAACATGCATGTGAATTCCAGAGGTTTATTTCTTGCCAGTTTTGTATTAGGTTAACTGATTTAATTGCAATATATTCAGTTTATACACATCTGGCACCAATCTCAATTTTGCTTACATATATCTGCTGTCATTTTAGGTCATAGACTCTGTTCCACACAAGTCTTATATGAAAGTCATACCATGTGCAATACCCCCAAATGCAGTGCATCCAAACTTGCCAAATTTTATGAGCTCCTCCATATAATCAATTTCATGAAACATTGTTAGATTCTTTGTTTCTCATTATGAGTTCTGGCAATATTTGGAATACAAGGTAAGCACTCATTTCACAATGTTATATTGAGAAGACTAGTTAATACAGAAAACTATACCACATCTATGCTGAGTACCAACTGGGAAGCCAATGAAGGATTTGAGCAAAAGTTTACCCTATTACTTTAGAATGAGTTGGATGAATTGGAGGAAGTAAAATACATAGAATTATTGAGATGAAAATCGGCTGAAATAATGAAGAGACTGAAGCTTTCAACAATGTGATATGAAGGCAATTTGAAAACAAGTCACAGGGAAACAACTGACATTTCACAATCAGAAATGGTGTGCCACAGGAAGCCTCAGGCACAAATAGTTTCACAAAGAATATATTTTGTGCATACTGGCAGAAACAGGGCTCTAGAGTTTAATGTATCTGTGTACATAAGTAATGGTCATAATGAATAGTATTATTTCTGAAGCTAACAAATAGTAATTCTATACATCTCTAGGCTAAAATTTACTATCATCAAAGTTTGGAAATTTAGACCTATGCTGATAGTTATGTTTTAATCATAATTGTTTATTTAACTAATGGCTACCCATCTTAGGTCTCTGTTAATATATGAAAACATTGTCAACATGAGAGATTACCTTTGTATTTACTTTCCATTTGACTGCTTCCCTCCCCTTTCCTGCTTTCTCTTAAGCTAATTGTTAGGTTCTTAAATACTGCACTGATGAAATAATATTAATCAATGGAAATAAACAGAACTTCAGTTTAAGAAATGTTAGCATATGTATAATCTAGTAATTTGCTTGCCATTGATGGTCATTAGTCAGATAATCAACCTTACATTATATACTCTTAAGTATATAATTATTTCAAAATTGTCTAAATGTTCACCCAGTTTTAGAATCTTCTTTATGAGAATGAGGCTCCATGATTCATAATTAGATCACCTTCTTTCAACTTGGATTAGTTTAATCGTCTCTTCATCCCAAATCACTTTTCGGTAAATTAAACTAATGGAAAATAACCTAGAGAATTGGAAGGAACGTGAATTTAGGCATGAGAAGTAAAAGGATTAAACACACATCTGTTCCTCTTGGTCTTTTAAAACATTTTCTGTAGTTGTAACAGTAACTTAGGCATTAGAAACTATTGAAGCTGTGTGAAACCACTGAGAGAGTATGGAAAGTGGGATGACATTTAAGTTCTGTGAAATCTAGCTGTGACCTTGGACTTACAGTTTTAAGCATCTATTTCCTTACACATGCAAAGAATATTAGCTAAGGTGTGTAGGTATCTCCCTTGCAACCTGAGAGAATCTATGATATTAGGAATGGAGGGTCTTTCGCAGATATGTGGACTTATTAGTCATTTAAAAATATGTGTGCAGTAGAATCTTTCCTACTTCATCTTCATCTCTATCCCAGGGAAAATAAAGACATCTTTGTTTGAAATTCTCTCTATTGTATGTCCAGTTCTGGAAATGAAAATTGAAGACAAGTTCTTTGGAGATCGATAATGCAGCTATAATTTCTGAGAGGTAACGTAGTCGTTTAACTTATTTGACATGGGCTGTGCTGAAGTAATCTTGTTGAAGAAGCTTTATTCTTGTATCTCATGACTGTAAGCTGGATATTTTTCACTTAATGGACAACATACCTTGTTAAGTTCTATAGCCAGATGTCATTTGTCTTCTTCATGGACAACTGGAATATAGAATAAATCTAGATACTAGTATTTTCTACCAATACAAACTTATTGAAAATGATGTAGAAAAGAAATTCTTATCAACTCTGCTGGGAAAAGCTGAATGTTGGGAGAAGCTGAGGCAGGGCTTGCATGTCTGACACAATGTAAAAGATCTTGGAACATGTCTGGGATCCAGGTTCTAAAACCCCTTGTGGCCTTTGGAACACCAAGCTCTGTGCTAAAGGGTGGAAGGATACCCTGACGCACCATAATCTGAGTCCACGGCATAAAATCCCTCGTGACTTGGGTAGAATCCAGGGCTCATGGCTCTGGAATGTGTCTAGACTTGCTGGCTCCTTGCTCTCCGAGGGTTGATTGTATCTTGAGTTAAAAGAACCTACTCTCCATTATCTCAAGTAGCAGAGCAAATGCTAAACCATCACAGCTGTAAATCATGTGCTTAATGCAACGTGCCCTTTCAACCACCACATTCTCACTACCTGTTTCTTTGTTGGATTACCAATAAATAGCGTGGGCTCCCAGAGCTCAGGGCCTTCGCAGCCTACAGGATTGCAATGCCCCCCTGGGGTCCCACCTTTCTCTCTCAAACTGTCTTTTTCTCAATCCTTTGACTCCGCTGGACTTTGTCACCCGCCACTACCTGGTGTTGGGTCTGATCACCCCAACAAACTCTCCTTAAAATTATATGAAACGTTGTGGTATGTGGATATACATCTGTTTTAAAAGAGAGGACCCATAGCCTTCCTCTGATATTTAAATGGGGTTTGTGACTATCCCAGATGTTTAGACTCATTAGTATAGAATACAAGAAATATTATGAGCAAGGATTAAAACAATAGAGTGAAATTTGTCTATTTCTTTCATGAATAATATTAATCATAAATTTCAAGGTTTAATCTGAATTTGTTTTACTCTATACATCTGTGTAACATTTAATGACATGTTATAATTTTATGACAAAGTTCCAATATCAATGATATTCAAAGGTTGCTGTTTAAGGGATATTTGTTTTACACATTCGAGTTGATATAAGTAGCATTACTTCATTTAAATTCTCTGGGGAAAAAAATCAGCCACAGAAAATTACTCAATTGAGCACTATCTTCCTCCTATAAGAAAGAACATAAATTATTTCATCAGAATGATTCTAAAAACTTCTGAAATTTTATATGTGAATAAAATATTGACTAAGTTTTAATTATCTAAAACTGCATAGGTACTTTTTGGGTAGCAGTTTCTGTAATATTGTCTTAATATAACATGATGGTTAAAAGTTGAGTCTTTGGAATCATTTAATCTATTTTTAAATCTCAGCTTCAGTACTTATTGACAGTGTAACAGCCAAATAATATATATTCTCTTTCCACAATAAATGAGGCAATGTACAAAAAAAGCTTTGCCTAGTGTCTAGTAAATGTACATGCTTCATAAATAGTAGTGGTAGTAGTAGTATTCATTCTTAGGGAGAGCACAAAAAAACTTAATGTATAAAATAAGATATTAGGGAAATTAGGAAGGAGTTCTGGGGAGGTTGAGTCACCTGGGAATATAATTCAGGCTTTAATCCATTGCATTAGCAGACACTGCCCCAGGAATCACTCCCTGTATAGAGGTAATTATATCAAAGTACGTCTCTATGTTTGAGCTAAGACTATGAAATGTAGCTAGTGTACAAAACCCTGAATATAACATAATTGATAATCCACAAAGGCACAAATTTTGTGAGATAATGCAAAGTTGTCAATGCTATGCAACTACTGTTGTATTGATTGTATTGTGTGTAAACGATTTTCTGTATTTTGTACATGAGAAAATTTTAGCTATGTCCTTCTGCAGGTACACCAGGGAGCAGTTGTTGTATTTATGTGCTATATTATTTTTATGTTTGGTTGTGAGTGTTGAAAAAGCCTTATTTTAAATGTAATTACAATTTGATAATACCTTAAAAAGTGGTGTATTTTCTTAGTTTTCTTTTCCCCATTTCTGTATGTCCAGTTATAGAGAGGCCTCTATTGAGTGTTTTGGACCCATCTAGTGTCCTTCCAGGGAGTTAATATTAATTTGAGCTAATGTTCATTTAGTGCTTTCTATGGGTAGGCACGAAGAGCTCTATCAGTTTTATTTTGCTTAATCCCCACAATAACCCTGAAAGGTAAGAACTACCATTATCTCTATATCATAGATGAAGAAATTGGATCTTAGGGTAATTCTTCTGCTTAAGCTAGCACAGATAGTGAGTGGTAAAGCCACAATTCAAACCTCTGTGTGCTCCCAGAGCCCATATGCTACTACATGATATTAGCCTGCATCTCAGAAGGGAAAGCAAGATGAGCCATTGAATGTAGAACTTCTTACCAATAAAAATTACCTGCACCTGTGTGCCCTGGAGCCACTTCTAAGATGTTTTTGCCAAAAGTAAAGACTACTGTCTGATGCTCATGTTTGTAATGTGCCATGTACTTTCTCTCCAAACTCTTGAATGCATATCACATCAGTTTTTCCCCAAACACGGAAGAAATAGGATTCATTCATTTATTTCACCTTGGTTGCATGTCTGTAGAACCAAGGCAATGTTTCAAGCATTTGTAATTTGTTTAATCCCTGAACAAAACACAAAACAAAGAAAACAGACTCTGCCTTTTTGGAGTAGTTTTGTGGGTTTCAATGTAAAGGAAATTGACAGCATCTAAGAAAAAGGGAGAGTGTCTAACAAACAACTGGGCAATCATGTAGTAGGTTTTAATCAGCATTCATTTCTTAAATGTTAGGATCGCTGAAGACAAATATGCCTGGATTAGAATTTCTTTTCTTTTGTTTTCTAGATTAGACTATCATCATTCTTTCTCATCTTTGTTTCCCTACCTATTAAACAGGGCTACCAAAAGAGAAAGTCGTGCATTCCTCTGTCTTAGGATATTTAGTCTTCACTTTTCCCATATTTGGATTTTTTGGTGGTGGAAATGAGAGAGATCAATAATCAATACTGTTGGTTGGAAGATGTCAAGTAAAACTTCCATCCATCTGGGCACTGCTCTTTGTTCATGGATGCTAGATACCACAAGATACTGAGAGCTAATAAGAAGGCAAACTAGGGATCTTTAGATCCAGGATGACATGGGGGAAGGGAAGATTACAATTATTATTTTTAACAAATCTCTTGATAATGTTTCTGCTATTTGTCATAGTATTTGAGTTTTGTGGTGTTGACATTGTAGAACAAAAACATTAAGAGGACTGTGAAACTGTATAGTGGGAGAACTTATTCCCCCAATATAATGTAGTCAAGATGTACACCTTTTATAGGTGATTGGAGTCCTCCATGACCTCATGTAGGAATGTACAAGTATGCACTAATACAATCTTTTAAATGTGAGCAAATTAGAATGGTTCTATCTTTTCTGTGTTCTCTAGCACTCCCAAAGGTTTATTCCTTAAAGGGAAGTCTTGTTACAGTGACATATTGAAGGGCAATAATCTTCATGAGCATTGGAAAGAGAAAAATAACAAGCTTGAATAACAGTGTATTTTTTAAGATTCTTCAAGATTTACTCAAGATTTTTTTTTCTTAAGATTTCCAATCTCGTGTGACTCCTGATTATACACTTAAACCTTTGAAGAACTTCCTGTGTGTTTGTAAAATGATTCATTCTACTTTGTTGAGCTCTTAAATGCCTGTGCACCAAACACAGTAAAAGCCCATGACTATGTTCAGTATTATTAGGAACATGGAACAGTGAGTCATTTTTCTACCTCTGTTTAATGAAACCTCTTTGTTCTGATGAGACTGTGTGATACAGGGTTTTAAATTCAAAGCATATTAACTAGAAAATATAGAAGCTAAGAAAAAATGCAGAAACGTGATCTCCTGAGGCAGTGGGAAAAGCTAAGAGCTGTTTAAGGTGGAAAACTATAGAGTTTTGTAATAAATATGACAAACAATATAAGCCGGTGGGTTTATGTTCCATTGAAATCTTTACTAAATATATGTTGTTTTCTAAAATACTCTTACTGTTTAAATAAATGCACACTAAACTGCTTGATAATTTAAAGATTTAGCACTTAGTACTTATCAGGTAGAGTACTGTGCACCTTATATAAATTAACCGATTAACTGACTTAACACTTATAACATTCCCAAGAGTTAGCTACTATTACTATTCTCAGTTTACAGATGAAGAAGTTGAGTGACAGAGAGGTAAGGTAATTTGATCATTGTCATGTACACAAGGAGTAGTAGCTCCAGAATTTGAATCCAGGTAGTCTTTCTCCAGAACTCATACTCCTAACCACTAAATGTCTCTCAGGTTATCTATTTTTGTTCATATATTAGGCAGTTTATTAATAGCTTACATCAATATGTATACTGTTGTAAGTACTATTTTATCACATTTAGAGAGTTATTTTCAGCTGGGCACAGTGGCTCATGCCTGTAATCCCAGCACTTTGGGAGGCCAAGGTGGGCGGATCAGGAGGTCAAGAGATTGAGACCATGCTGCCCAACATGGTGAAACCCTGTCTCTACTAAAGATACAAAAATTAGCTCGGCGTGGTGGCGTGCGCCTGTAGTCCCAGCTACTCAGGAGGCTGAGGAAGGAGAATCGCTTGAACCCAGGAGGCGGAGGTTACAGTGAGCCAAGACTGCTCCACTGCACTCCAGCCTGGCGACAGCGTGAGACTTCATCTCAACAACAACAACAACAACAATAACAAAGCTATTTTCTATTCTTTGGTGAAGTAGTTCAAGCAAAAGCTGGTCAGTTAGTTATTTGTAGTCGGGATTGGAGCAGTAGGTAAAGGAATTAGGAAATAGCTGTACTAGTTACCTGGAAACTAACAACCCAATTTTGTTGCTGTAAAAGTTGACTACTTTCTATGCTATAAATTATTTTGGAAAATAGTTTGAATTATGAATTATTATTTTGGAAAATAGTCTACTTTTACAGGAAGTGTATAGTGGTTAAACTTGGAGACTTTATAACACTTTCTTTTAATGGGGTAAGGGAGAAGGAAAATTTGTTTTGTTTTATTTTTGAAATGGAGTCTCACTCTGTTGCCTAGGCTGGAGTACACTGGCACGATCTTGGCTCAGTGCAACCTCTGCCTCCTGGGTTCAAGTGATTCCCCTGCCTTAGCCTCCCGAGTAGCTGGGATTACAGGCACCTGCCACCAACACTGGGCTAATTTTTGTATTTTTAGTAGAGATGGGGTTTTACCATGTTGGCAAGGCTGGTCTCAAACTCCTGACCTCAAGTGATCCATCTGCCTAGGCCTCCCAAAGTGTTGGGATTACAGGCGTGAGCCACCACACCTGGCCAGGAGAAGGAAAATTTTGATTAGTTCTTGATCAGAACGTGGTACTTAGAAAGGATATAGAGGAAACAGTGGAGGTATTGGTCCACTCAGCTATACATTGAAGACAGGTCAGGATGCCCTGGATTCAAGTCTGATCACTTGCTAGATATTTGGTGGTGTGCAAAGGAGAGAGAGAGAACTTGCCTTGTAGAACTTTGTTAGTCCAAGTGTGGCCCAGCAGTACTGGCATCAGTAGGGAGCTCATTAGAAATGCAGAATCTCAGTCCCCACCTAGACCTATTAAATCAGAACCTGCATTTTGATAGGATCCCCAGAGAATTTGTTTGCCTATTAAAGTTTGATAAACATTGTAATGGAAGGAAGTGTAAACCAAAGATAAAATTCTAAGGTTCCCCTAACCATCTGAATGGACCCCTACTCTCTGCCAAAGGCATTCCGGAGTTAACCTGAAAAACTAGTTCAGGCCATGATGGAAGAGGGGGTCAGACCTGCCTCATTATACCCTTTAGAATTAATGTCAATACAGACCTTAAGTCTGATAAGAAACATTTACAGTCTGTTCTCTCCCACACATTCCTTTCTATTGATAATAACTCTTTCAACAAATTGCCAATCAGAAAAATTTTAAATCTACCTGTGACCTGGAAGCCTCCACTTCTAGTTGTCTCACTCACCCTTCCAGATCAAACCAGTGTAAATCTCTTTTTTTTTTTTTTTTTTTTTTTGAGACGGAGTCTCACTCTTGTCACCCAGCTGGAGTGCACTGGCCAGGATTCAGCTCACTGCAAGCTCCGCCTCCTGGGTTCACGCCATTTCCTGCCCAGCTCCCTAGTAGCTGGACTACAGGCGCCGCCACCTCGCCCGGCTATAGTTTGTATTTTTTCAGTAAGAGGGGTTTCACCTTGTTAGCCAGGATGGTCTCGATCTCCTGACCTAGTGATCCGCCCGCCCTCGGCCCTTCCCAAAGTGCTCGGGATTACAGGCTTGAGCCACCGCGCCCGGCCCTAAACCAGTGTAAATCTTATGTGTAATCCTTGATGTTGTATGTCTCCGCAAAATGTATAAAAGCAAGCTATACCTCGATCACCTTGGAAACATGTTGTCCGGAACTTCTGAGGCTGTGTCACAGGTGTGTCCTTAACTTTTGCAAAATGAATGTTCTAAATTGATTGAGATCTGTCTCAGATACTTTTGGATTCACAGGAGGATACACTTTTTAGGTTTCTGTTCTGTTTTGAAGGGCAAGAGATGACTTCAAGAATCTTTGGCATAAATCTCATCTCTTTAAGCGTCTTCTATTTAGCTGAGTGATTTTATTTTCTTGCAAAAGTTCTTTTTCTTTTGCAAATAATAATGACACCTGAGATGATAACAATAATAGCTAAGATTGACTGAGTATATACTATGTGCCAGCCACTGTCCTACATGTTTTATGATTGTTATCTCATTTAATCTTTATAGTTAACCAATTTAACTGGTATTTTTACTTATCTCCAACTTACAGATGAGGAAACAGAGGTATAAACGATTGAATAACTTACCCAAGATCATACGGCTAACAGAATCCAAACCCAAATTTGACTCTTAGACCCAAGTGGCATTATTTGCAGACTGAACTGTTTCTCAACTATTAAGACTTACCCTACTGTCCATGTAGTGGCTTAATTTCTTATCTGATCCTCCCATTAAAAAGGACAATGTAGAGAGATACTGTATGGACCCTAATACATTTTGAATTCTTCAAAACTTCTAAGCAATATCAGAATGCTTACCACCAAACTCTTCAAAACCTGCCTCTTTCATAAGCAGTTGGCATATTTGTGGATACACACTGCATTGTAGAACATATTTCAAAAAAGAAAAAAAAAGTGAGGTTTTACAATACCAGATATTAGACACATTTTTTTTCAACATTAGAAGGTGCTACTTTTTAATTTCTTTGATATAATTTGTACCATCTGAACTACAGCAGTACTATCCTGGTGTGCTGATGGAGGCTTCTGCGGAGAGTAGGCTAAGACCTCAATAGGTAACAGAAGAATCATTTCAAATGAAACATATTATACCTCTTGCTAGCAGGTCTCACCTGTTAACCTCAGAGTATGATGCTGTTGAATCTTTGAAGGTAAGGCCTCCTAGGGGATGCCACCTGCTTCATCCCAGGGAGACTAAGATGGAAAATGTTTCCCATATGGCTCTCTGTATGTTCTTTGACCTGAAGCTTTGGCCCTGGATGAGTGAGTGTTTTCCAAATTGTTGTTTTGGTTCAGTGAAAGATGTTTCTAATGCTCTTCAAATAGTAGAACTTTTTGTTATTGTTGTTCAAGTCAAGGCAAGGACAACAATTCTTTAGCAGCTATATTCCTTTTCTTATTTTATTACAATTTTCCTTTATATATTCAGTGTTTCATCATATGTTTTTACTCATAAGGTTGTAACTCAATTAAAGCATTCAAGCATTTTAGCCTTGTGCATTAAAGACTATCATCAATAAATTCAAATGGGGCTAACTTTGGAGTGACATCTTCATTTCTATGATAATATACAATCTGCAAATCTTTTCGTGTCTGGTCACAGCTTGATCATACTCTCATAAGTAAAGACCTTGGAACTTTAAATAAGTTACTTCTTCATCTTTAGCCACTTGGATTCATTTATTTATAAATGCTTATTTCAGTTATTTCACTGAGCTCAAGCTGTTGATTGATGTTTCATGTGACCATTTTCCTTTTCAAAACACAGGAATATAGCTGGGACATAACTTTCCAATAACCTTTTAATATGAAAACCTACTTTGTATATGGTTCTTTCTGTAATCACTTGTGCATGACTGAGCTTAAATGGTTTGCAGACCTTGCTGATGGATTACAGAACAAGCAATGAACTTGCAATTCTTTCTTAAGGGATTAGATGATTTTGCACTGTGGTGAATTGTGCATTTTACCCCTCATTTCACTCTTGCTTAGGTGCTGTTTGGTGATTAATTTTATGAGATATGATGAGAAATCCCCTAGATGATCTGCACAAGGCAGATGGTACCTTCTGATAAAAATGACATTCTTGTCCAATAGTGATAGGCATGGGATAGAAGATGATGATCTGTTTGTATGCATTTCCAAAAGGAAGGCCGAAGAACTCAGTTAAGGAAGAAATAGTTCAAGGCCCTTTTACCCTTTACAACTTGCAGGGCCATGGAACCATATAGAGAACCCCAGGTTGCCATTGATGCTCACTAGCCAACCTATGGCAAGCTCTCAGCTTGCAGTATTTGTTTCACCAACTTGTTGTATTACAACATTTTTGTTTTATGTTTGTTGACTGATATAATAGGGCAGAAATACTGCTAGAAGTTTGTCTAGCACAATAATTGATCAAGTAATTAATCAAATATATTTTGATTTTCTTCCAAAGAGCCACCCAGTCTTTGAATTCAACAGTGTTTTTAGCTTTTAAACATGTGTTAGAAAAAGGGTAATAAAAGGAAATAGAGACTATCGCTATAATAAGCGATAAGCAGAATTAGCTTTTGATTTTTTTTTTTTTTTTTTTTTTTTTAGTGGAGACAATGTATTCACAGGTTTCAGAGTGTGGCTACTTGCTGTGAAAGCTGAGGCAAGTCACAAGATTTTGCAAAGCCCTTGCAAAATGGAGATAATGATGCACCCGCCTTTTAAGCTTGTGGAACTTGTGAGATTTGAATTAAATGATCCATGTATATTGCTAAACATAGTATGTAGTAAGTTTTATAGAAATGTTTGTGTCTTCATCTGTTTTGTGTTGCTATTACAGAATATCAATACAGAATACCAATACAGAATGCCACAGACTAGGTAATTTATAAACAATAAAAGTTTATTTGCTTCATGGTTCTGGGAACTGGAAGGTTCAAGAACATGACACCAGCGCCTGGTGAGAGCCTTCATGCTATGTCATCCCATGGGGGAAGGCAGAAGGGCAAGAGAGGGTGAGAGCAAGAGAAAATAAGGAAGGTGAACTTACTTTGATAGTAACCTACTACTATAATAACAACAGTAATTAATTCATGAGGGCAGAACCCTCATGACCTGATCACCTATTATTGGTCCCCACCTCCTAACACTGTTGCAGTGGGAATTAAATTTTCAACACATGAAATTTGGGGGACACATTCAAATCATAGAAGTTGGTTACTATTATATATCTTTGAAGCCATGCCAAGCATACTGTGTTTAGACTTATTTTCCCATTTTATAAGTGCAGAAACAGACATGTCAAAAAGTTAAGCAAAATTTACAAAGTCACAGCTAATGGGCTCAGGCTGTCTCATATCAAAATTGTAACTATAATTCTGTGTTTAATGCTGAACATAACTTTAAGTATTTTTCTCCATAATTTTATCGGGAAACTGAAAATCAGAGGTTTTATGTATTATACAAAAGAACCCCAGGTTACTAAGTCACAAAGCTGGGATTCGAATGTTGTTCTGCCTGGATTCCAGATGTTCCTTGCTCATCACCCTGCTCTCTGAACATCACATGGGATTATAGCATTTGAGGAAAGGGCTTATACATCTAGCAACATTTTCCCATTAATTTCCTATTCTTTTTATTTTCTCTATATTCACTAAATATTTCAGCAATGGTTGAAAGGAACAAACTTCAAAATACATAGGCAAAAATATGAATAAGATACGACTTCAAAATTACCAGAATAGCTACAACTGGAAAGACTGACAACACCAAATGTTGGCAATGATGTAGAGAAAACAAGACTCTAGTACTTTTTCGGTGAGAGTGGGAATGGTACAACCACTTTGGAAAAGGTCTGACAATTTCTTTTTTAAAGTAAATATACACCTCTACTATGACCTGGCAATTCCACTTCTAGGTGTTTACCCAGGAGAAATGAAAACTTAAGTCCACAAAAAGACTTTGCAAAAATGTTTATAGCAGTCCTGTTTACAATGTCCAAAAGCTGGAAAAAATACAGATGTTTATCAATCAAGAAAGTCGATAAACTGATGTATAATCATATGATTACTACTTAGCAATAAAAAGGAACAAGCTATTGCAACATGCATGAACCTCAAAAACATTATGCTAAGTGGAAGAATTACACAAAGGAATACATACTGTTTGAGTACATTATGATAATTATGGTCTAGGACAAGCAACACTGATCTGTGGTAGTGCTTCCCTCACTAAACACAGTGACCTGCTCCTTATGGGAAGCAATAAGATACCTGCACACATTTAAGTAAACACTATGGCTCATGTAATTCTCAGACAACTGTGGAGGTCTCTTAAATGAAACTACCCTTAGTTACTTTAGACAGCTTTGTGGAGGAATAACTGACATTATTTTTGTTCCTACTGTGGGCAGTTTTACCTGCAACATGGGTTATCCACTTAAACTGATAATAAATTTGTCTCTGACATTAGCTAAAGTGATTGATGACAACATCTTGATTCTGTAAGCCATTCAAGCCAGCTTGAACTCACTGGCCTGGGTTATTTTGTTATCTGTATTCATTAAATATTCCAGTGATGGTTGAAAGAAACATACTTCCACAAGAGATGTTTTCCATGATAAAATTTTACTTGGCTTCTTCCTTGTGGGCCAAGGCAGAGTTTGTGCAGTCACTAATACATCCTGCAGTATATGAGCGAATGCCTTGAGGCAAGCAGAAGGTCAATACAGAGACCTAAGGAGTAAGCCATCTGGTGGTTTATCAGACTTGTTCAGCTGACTGCGTCTGGGACCCTGAGCAGGGCATGGTTGAGATAATAATGCTTGAAGTTCTGTTGATAGTACCTATAATTAAATGCTGTATTAGAAAAATTGAATGGATTACATCCCAACACGAATTAGTCACTGAGAGAATGGTGTACACGTGGTACAATTCACGAGATGCCAAGATGGTGTAGAAATGAGGAGTGGAGATTGTTGTGAGATAATTCTCCATGTGTCTCTTGCTTTATCTGCATGTATTAAGAGTGATGCTCTTTGTTCTGAAAGTTCCTTTGTTACAAATGTTTCTTTGTTCAAGATCTTCTTTTCAAGGATGTAAGCAGGCATGGTCACTGCCCATTATAAAAGATTCAGTTTCCCCATGGAACCAGGATGAATATTGACACTAGTTGTTGCAAGAGGAAAGAACTGAGGCTGATTGATTGGCAAGGAAGTCATCCTACACAAAGGAGAGTCAGCCACAACTGATTTTTGTCTTTGAATCCACTTTCTGGTAGTAGGCCTATAATCACCTTCCCATTTTTTTCTCTCGTTACTAAAAAATGCATTGGGGGACTATTTGTTATCCATAGACCATACCATTTGATTAACATGTTTACTACCAGTTCTCATAGACTTTTCTCGTATTTTGTTAAATGTCCTCATCTTTCCTCTTGCAGAAATCCATGTATTTTCCAGCACTCAATCCTCACTGCCAAAACTGTCAAGAACGTAAAGGGTCTGAGATTGTACCCTACTTGCAAGGCAACAAGTTAACCTCACATAATTTCATGTCTGCTGGTAGAAGCTATGACACTCCTGAGTCAGAAGTAATGAACTGCTTGTATTGTTTATTTCTCACAGTAATAGCAGTAACCAGAATATAAGCCCGTTTTCCAATTTTCGTAGAGAAGAGGGCTGGATGGTACCTCAGTAATTCAGTGGGTTGCATTTTAGGAGCGAAATCCTGAACGTAAGGTGCCTGAATCTCTATAATGGGCAGAGCTAGCGTGTTTGCCCTTTGCTCCACAGGGAGATGCTTTCTGTCTTCCAAGGCTGCTCACAAGACAAATATCCTAAAAAATATAATCCAGAAATATATTCAGCCATGGAGAATTGTCTTGATGGGTGTCTCATCCTATACATGGCTTCACATTTCATGACCTGCTCACAGCAATGCCCTTCATTTTCATTTTTGTTTCACCTTCCTCCCCCTCATCACTCTCTGCTTGACATTGCCCTCATCTGGAAGTGCTCTTTCTGTAAAATCTTAAAACTGTGAAATGTCAAACTCTGACCCAAATATTGTACCTTTCTTTCTTCCTCACGGAGACTAAACAATCTTTGAAATTAATTCCAACTTGAACCTCAAACCCCTTATTTTCCTGGCCTGTCTTCCCTTCCTGGCTTCACTCCCTTCCCTGTCAGGTTAAGGCCCAGCCACTTTCTCTGCACCAGTGTCAACGCCTTTGCTCCTATTTCTTCTGTTATAGTTGTTTGACACTCTCAACTCTGGATTATCTACTACTTGTTTTCTCTCTTTCTGTTGGCACGCTTTCTAACAAATGTGGAGAACACTGAATGACCTTGTTGATGAAAACATTAAAAATGATGATTTCCAATTTTAGTAGCTTCAGGCTATCTCCCTAGTTCAGACTTCTTACCTGTAAAATAATTTGTAGAGATGGCAAGCACCGCAGCAATGAAAACTGAAATAGGCCTCAGATAATGGTCACAATAAAATGTTTATTATAATGCTAGCAGTAAATATAAGAGACACTTTTCTGTCTAACATCTACCTGGGTAATGGGCCAAAAGCATTTTAAGTTTACCAAGTGCAAACAATTAATACTTTCTTAAAGCTAGATTAAAACAGAACCTAAAATTACATACTCGATGGATCTGTATTGTGGTTATCTTCACTGAATCTCAGTTCAAGTTCAGGGATGTAACTTTGCAAGGTGACTTATGACTTTTCCTGTTTTTCATTTTGTTATTTTCCATTAGACAGCTAAACACATTACTAAGTGTCAAAAGCTTTTGCCATGAAGGTAGGTGAAGAAAATCTGAGAGTGAATACTCCGATGATGGTTTTAGTTTATGATGCATTTCAACCTGTGCCTTTTCAACAGTTAAATACTTCAGCATTTTTAATGGGATGAACCATCACGTATTTAAAAAACTTAAGCACTTTTATTTCAAAGAGAAGAGTCAAGTTTAATGTCAATTGGTGAAAACATAGAGTATGATAGGTTTTAGGAGGGAAACCTGAAATTGTACAATGTATAAGCATTTTGACATTCTTATTTTATGGTCCCTTCCTTAGGGCAATTCTTATTCAAAATCAAATTTGTGCTGACACTATCAGGCTTCTGATATTTATATTCATGATAATAAATTAGGAAAAAATTAAAAGGTAATAAAGTAGATACTGTTTCGAATGAGGGAAAAGCGAGAGGACGTCATCGGAAGTCTGTATTATTAATGTGTTATTAACGCATAAGAATGAAACGAAAATGGGTGTATTAGGGAGGTTTCTTTTGTTTGTAAGTTTTATTGAAATTTAGAAAGTTTAGTTGTTTTTTATTTTTCACCAAAGCAATGTCAAAAATAGTAGATCTTAGTCTTGGAAACAAAAGCCTGTTTAACTTGCTATGAATCTGACACAGACACTGCACTATTATCAATATGATGATAGACCTTAAAATAATTGTGGGTGTCCTTTCCATAGGGGACAGTTTTAGACTTGATTGCTATTTCTGGCTCCTCTATTAATTTAGACTAACTGCTTAATCCCTTTAGGTCTTCTTAAAATAAATGAATGTATTAGATAATCTTTAAACTCACTTCTAGTTTAAAATTCTTTTGTATTCTTCTATTTCCCATTTCCTCCCTTTTTAGAAACATAAAGTCCTTGCAGAATTTTTTTGAAGCAATTCTTTTGTCTTTACCCTGACATCTCTCCTCTCTCTCTCCTCTCTCTCCTCTCTCTCCTCTCTCTCTCTCTGTCTCTCTCTCTCTCTGTCTCCGTCTCTCTCTGTCTCTCTCGTCAGATAAAGCGTAGGTCTATATTTTGGGGCTATCATGTATCTAGGAGGTAGTCATCTTCTTTATGCTTTTGAAATAATGTCAATGCTGTGTTTGTGCTCAGTTTCTTTTGATAAAGATAAAAGCAGATTGCAGGATGCTGTGATCAGCTCAGTGACAGTCCCTTGGGTATTTATTTTTTAAAATAGCAATTTATTTTAGAAAAGCTCAATGATTTAGTGTACATTAACTTGCTGATGTTCACATGGGCCTGTCTAAGGAGTAGGAAGGGCTGATATTTTATCATTATGTGCTCTTACAGACAGGCACAGAGGAGCCCCTGAAATGCAGTGGAATGAATATAATCTGACTAAAAGGTATCTCAAATTTTAACCCCATCTGCTATGGGAAAAGAACACCCAGTGCATGCCTTGACACAGCACTGAGCACATTGCATTGCACTTACTTATTTATGGATCTTTTTTACCCACTAGGCTGTGGGCTTTTCAAGGACAGTGCGTAACACATAATGAGCCTTGCGTTGTTATTTCCTGAAATGATGTGGAACTTACTCAGTGTAACACTTGTTAATTATTGCATCTGGCCCATTTTTGCAGCAGTTTTGTTAGATTCTTGGTGTTTGCCAGGTATAGATTTTGGAGACCCCCTTCCGCAAATCCCTAAATTTCAAAGCCTAGAAATATTTGCACAAGTAATCAACTTTTTATATAATCATATTTCTGTATATCTTGCTTTACATTAGCCATTTTTTAAAGTTTGATTAAATAAAGCTTTCTGTCTTACTTGATGCCTATTTTCCCCCAGAGTGACAAAATCTTACCACATTATGGAAGGGACTACAAGTAGGAAAAAAAAAATGTCAGGTTGAGATGCGGATTGTATACATAAAATTTTAAAATTCCTATGATGATGATGATGATAATGGTTGTATTTGGGAATGTGTGCTGTTTCCTTTTTGCCAGGCACTCATGGATTTTATATGTATTTATTTACTTCTCAAAATATTACGGTAAGGTAGCTATCATTCTCATAATGAATCGAGAAATCGAGATTTAACAGCTTTGTCTAAAATCAACTGCTAGTTAGAGGCAGCAGGCCTCACATCTGTATTTTTCTTTTAGAGTCTGTACTCTTAACTTTCTCTTGGACAGAAATTAATTTCAATATTTCACTTTAAACCATTTGCAAGGAAATCACAATTTTAACAGACATCTGAAGATTTGTTGCTGAATCCTTTTGTGGAACCCCTAATAAGTAAGCCAAAGTCTAGTTTGTAGATTGTCATTTCTAAAGAGATACTACCAATAACTTATTGTAGATTTTTTCGTATTTGAAATTTAAATATGTGCAATTTTTATGATTTGCATGTATATTAATACGTTATTCATATGTCATTTGTCATTTGGTTGAGGAAAGAATTAAAATTCCGTGTGCTTTGATGCAGTATGTGGAAAGAAGTTAATTGCATAGTAAATATTTGCTGTTTTGGTTGTTGGGCTTTTGATTCTTCTTCCTTTTGGTAAGAACTCTTATTGGGTTTTAGGGAACCACTCCTGCCCCATTGTCAGCCCTGGAAGTTTCAGTGAAGCAGCTCAGCATTCCCTTCTTCCACAGGCAGAACATGTAACGTAAGATTATTACAATCAGTCATTTCTTTTCCCCTGGTTGTAGTTATTGGTTCAGAGATAGTTACTGCAACACTGCCTAGTTGTCTTCACAGCTAAACTAAACATTTAAGCTCTCTTCCATACATCACCCTTGATACTACTATACAAGGAAGGTTATAGGAGAGAAAACACAGCTTTCCAGTAGAATGGAATTAGACATTCTTTCTTGCAAAAGTCCTTGCAGAAGTCCAGTTTAGCAATAAAGCTAAGGTACAAGATAACATAATCTGCATTGCACAGGTGAGGAAATCGTCATCTCCAGTAACCAGTATAATTTGTAATAAATCTTTAGGTTTAACTTCAAGGGTTTCTGTGAGAAACGTCATTTGGAAGTCACTGAACTCAAGGAAGTCCAAACCATGACAGCCCCATCAGTTGTTTAGTTGATTTATAGTTCCTCCAAGTCCAGAAGCAATCTACTAATCAAGGGTCCTATTTTATGGTAAGCAGTATTATCTAGCGATATCCTGACCTTTGACTCTTATCAGATGGCCAGAGGAGCAGAGCTAAATGGTTGAACAAAGGTCAGATTATCATGCAGCAGGGGAAATGGTTCTGTTAACCCTTTATCCATAGACACTAAATTCTAAGATTTTAAAAGCATGTTATCAGGGAAGCAGTTTCTTTTTTTTTGCCACTAGATTTTAAGCTTGAAAGGAGGTATCATAGTGAACTGCTGTGGCCACATCACTACCATAAGTGGAGAGGCTGTGTGAGAATGGACCTAATCCAGAGGAAGCAGAATTCGGCAAGATGGAAAGAGATACTTGGGACCTGATGGTTTCAATAAGCCAGGACTAAAACCTTTTTATACAAGGATCTTTCAGTCATTTGAGTCAATTATTTCACTTTTGACTGAAGCCACTGTGTGTTAGATGAATAGAATTGAGTTCTGACACATTGGTATAAAAGTGGCAATCAATAAATTTTTGTTAAATGCATGAATGAACATTGCTGATTATTTCTGTTTTGATAGGTAAAATGAGGACAGATTCTTAAAAAACAAAAAATGACACCTGCAAAAACACTAATGCTTAATGATTGACAAATATAACCCCATTGTATCTAGTCATTCAGGTTTAGCAGTAAAAAAAAAAATAAAATTGGATAAAAATCTCAAGAGCTAGAAAAATGGTAACATTTTGTGAGTCGAATGTTGGCATTAGAGCTTGGCATCATTTGACTAGATTGATTCATTCATCATGTTGTTCAACAATTAGTTGCTGAATAATTTTTATATGCAGAAGACAAAAGCCTTTCAACTTTTAGAAAGTAGACATGATCAGGTTAAACTAATGTAACAGGACACACACCTGAGAAGTGGGAAACGTGGTGCTTGGTGTTGACTTTGTGAAAGATTAAATGGGGGCATAGCTGTGTGCTCTTATTTATCTCTTCACAAGTTGTGGAGAGATTGTATATACACACAAACATTTGTGTTTACATTTGTGATATATATAATATATATGTATATACACATACAAACCTATATAGACATATATATGAATGAAAGGAGATTTGTTATGAGAACCTGGCTTATATGTTTATGGAGGCTGGAGAGCTTGAGAAGGCTGCTGTCTGCAAGCTGAAGACCCAGAAAAGCTAGTGATATAATTAAGTCTAAGTCCTAAGGCCTGAGAACCAGGGCAGCCAATGGTGTAAATCCCATTCCAAAAGCAGGAGAAGGTAAAATGAGATGTCCCAGCTAACTCAGGGAGATAAATTTAAAAAAAGCAAATTCTGTCTTCTTTGACTGTATGTTTCTACTCAGGCCCTCAATGGATTGGGTGATATCCACTCATATTGGGGAGGATAATCTATTGAGTTCACTGATTCAAATGCTAATCTCATCCTGAAGCACCCTCACACACACACTCTGAAAGAACATTTAATTTGGGCACCGTGTGGCTCAGAGAGGCTGACACATAAAATGAACCATCAGAGGTTATGTATGTAAAGCTCCTGGCATCAGGGCTGCTCAGCTGCCCAAATCCAGGGGTGGCTTTCACACTGTGTCTCTGTGTCTAAACCCTGTCGTCAGTGGTTCTTCCTAGGACTGCCCCTGTTCCCTCATGATCCGTGCTAATGAGTGCTACAGCTGTTATTTTGAACAGGCACAATTGTGGAACAGAGTCAGAAAGCAATTTTACTTTTGTCTTCCTTCGTTAATATTCATTTGATGGGAATGTTTATTTTCCTCCAACAGTTCAAAAATTCAGTAAGATGCTCTACTTTTCTTGTTATTCGTAAGTAATACAAATGGTACTGGTCCAGAAGTTAAATTGCCTAACCCCATAGGATTGTCAAAACTTCACACTTGATTTAAAGTGAAAACATCTGTCTCTGAGCTGAAATTTCTGTGGGCTGGCTGCATGCAGTTAGGGAGCATATTGACAGCTGCTGCTTCCTTTCTATACTTCGCGTGTTCTTCTCTCCACGGCTGCTAACCATGATTTCCAACTCTCCTGGCGTTAGAGCTGGGTGGAGGGTGTAGTGAAGATATCAGAGAGGGCAGGAAAGTTTTTTCCTTCACCGGTACTGCAAACACTGCCCTCATTTTCTCTGAGCTTGGTGGATGTGTATGTCTGACTCTATTGTGGGACTCATTTGCAGTTATTTTTTTATTATTTTTAAGAGATTCTGCGGTCTCTGGAGACCCTTTATTCTAGAGTATCCTTGACAAGGGAAGATGTTCTTTTATTACATCTTATCTCATATAGCTGCTTCCTCATCTCCTGAGAATTCAATCATTCATATCTAGCTACTTTCTGCTGAGGACCCTTCAGCTTTCCAGCCCACTCTCTTGGACAAGACCTAAAATGACTCCACTTTAGTGCTCTCTTGCATGTGACTCCCAGAAAACTCTCTAGAATTCTTTGTTCTGATGCATTCTAGGAGGCCAGGGTAATCATCAAATTGCTACCTCACCTTTACTCTGCCATTAAGTGGCTGGCTAGTTTCTGCTCTTAGATTTCTCAACTTTGAATCAGATAATTCAGTCTCTCGCTGACTCTGAAATAGCGGTTATTAGGTTTTCTGAGTAGTGCTATTGAAGCTTTTTCACTAGATTTGAGGTAAGGAGTGACATACCTTCCCTCCCTTTTTGGGAAGATTGGGGTCCACAGCATCCTTGGCTGGACATGGTGGCTCAATTCTGTAATCCCAGCACTTTGGGAGGCTGAGGCAGGCGGATCACCTGAGGTCAAGAGTTCAAGACCAGCTTTGCCAACAGGGTGAAACCCTGCCTCTGCTAAAAATACAGAAATTAGCAAGGTGTGGTGGCACCCACCTATAGTCCCAGCTACTCAGGAAACTGAGGCAGGAGAATTGCCTGAACCTGGGAGGTGGAAGTTGCAGTGAGCCGAGATCACACCATTGTACTCCAGCCTGGGCAACACAGCAAGACTCATTTCAAAAAAAAAAGCCCAAACAATTTTTTTTTTTTTTTGCAAAAACTATTTTCACTCTTGACCTTTTATATATATCCTTAATGTAGGTGTAAGGGTCTAACTGGTTTTCAAATACTACTGTTGCAGGACTTTTCCTTAGTTCAGCTAAAGATAGGATTCCTGTCTGTCCTATGACTATGAAAATTTAGGCTCACAGACAGTTTAAAGGGTGAGTTAAGCAGGGTTTTATTGGGTGAAAAAGGAAAAAAGGGGGAAACAGGGATCCTATGCAAGGCCAGAGTCCCTGCTAGAGTGTTTCCCACCTGCTGTTTGAATCCCAGGTTCCACACAGGGAGAGGAGGGGCCAGGCTCACTCCCCACTGCAAAGGGTGTGAACTCCCCGAGACTCCACCTCAGTAGGCAGTCTGGTTGGAGTTTCTTCAGGGACCCCCTTCCACCTGGCTATCTCATTACTTTTTTTAAAATTTAGCTTTATTGACCTTTTGAATCATATAGGGAGGTCCTGGGATGTGTAGCTCTCATTATGTGTAGCTTTTGAGCTAGCCGTTTACATGCCCACATCACATGTTGTACTTTATTAGTTTAATATATATCTATACACTTTTGTGATTACAAGTGATATCTATTTGCTAGTTAAGCATTTTTTTTTTTTTTCTTTTGAGATGGAGTTTTGCTTTGTCACCCAGGCTGGAGTGCAGTGGTGCGGTCTTGGCTCACTGCAACCTCCATCTCCTGAGTTCAGGTGATTCTCCTGCATCAGCCTCCTTAGTAGCTGGGACTGCAGGCATGCGCCACCATACCTGGCTAATTTTTGTATTTTTAGTAGAGACGGGGTTTTACCATATTGGCCAGGCTGGTCTTGAACTCCTGACATTGTGATCCACCCGCCTTGGCCTCCCAAAGTGCTGGGATTACAGGCGTGAGCCACCATGCTGGACTGCAAATAGTACTTTCTGTTCTTAATACTGCTTTGTAAGTATTTCATTTTTGCTTCCTCCTCTTATTTTAAAGAATAGTTTCTTCCTAATCAGCTGAGTTTGGAATTTCATAGTTTGTATGTACCTTAGCACAATTTTGTAAGCATGGCTAATTAATAAAATTATTAGTTGAGCTCTCTATTTCTGACAGTTTACAAGAGGGTGCATTTTAATAGCAGAATATCCTCAAGCATGGTACATAAAGAACCCTGCCGAATGATCCATTAGAGTCAAGTAATAGTTAAGAAATCAACCTTTGGACCAGAGCCTCATATTATGGTGCCCCCTGGACTTCATTAAAGGTGAAAAGACATTCTGGAGAAGGACACTGGGACAGTGAGATTTTTTTAAGTAGAGAGAGGGGTAAGACATTAGTTACCCTGAGCACTGCAGCAAGCCAGAAGTTAGGATGAGAGCTCTTCCCAGGACTTTTAACCAATAGTGTTGTTGGTTAAAGAGTACCATGGGTGGCACTATATGTATTCACAGTAAACCATGGAAAACATTAATTGCAGATGATCATAATGAAAATTTGGTGATGTTTATATTGTCAGTTTAAAAAATATATTAAATAATTTTTAAAAAGCTAGTCAGAAATAGGGATAAGGGCTTCTACTAATTTAAAGTTGTTTTTGCTTCCAATTTTACTCACTTCTTCCTTAATACCCATGGTAACTAAATAATAAATGCCACTCAATAGGCGAAAGTCTCCTCTATAGTGATAGAGGTTCATGTGGGCCGGGGCTGTGTCTCATTTTCCTTTCTAATCCCTAGTGGGAGGGAAAGCAGTAGGAAGAAGGGAGCTTGTATGTGCAGGCTTTAAAATGAATCCAGCTGGTGACTGGAAAGCTGCTGTTGTGGCAGATTGGATCTGGATATGGGAGAAAGCCCATGGTGGGGATCAGGTTGATGTGTGCCTGCTGGAGGCCTAGGTGGAGGTGGTCATGACTGAGGTGAAGTCACCCAATGAAAATAAGTTAGTGACCTAACTTAGGATGTGTCTTCATTCATTATAATTTTGGTTATTATTGAATTTTACTAGGGGAAGAATTATATATGACTTATTTCATTATTCCTAATGCCTAGAACATAGCTCTTGAATACTGTATATAGCCAAGTATATCTTTCTTGAATTCTTCGATAATTCTTCCATCCAGTAGGAAAATGCTTGACGAATGTTTGTTTTAGAGATAGAGTTGGGTTGGGTTTATGCTATGCTTGTTTCAGGTTGTATGTGTGTTGTAGTACAGTAGTGGTAGTTGTAGTAGTAGTAGAAGACACATGAAACAAAATAAAAGAAGGAAGGAGAAAGAAAAGGATTTGTTATGTGTCTCAGAAAAACATTTTCTTCTAATTTTAAGATCGATAAATATATAAACATACTCTCTAGTTCAAAAGATAGAATCTAGTGTTTTGTTCGTTGTTTAGTTCAAAAGTCCATATTTTAAAGGAAACTAATCATCTAATTTCTTATTCTCTAATACCTCTGAAGCACTTATTCTTTGTTGAATAGAATGCCTGTTGAATCTTTTCACTGAATATTAATCCTTCTTAAAATTGGAATTGACTTTTTGTTAAGCGTCATCTAACTGGAATACCTAAGAAGTCGTAACTTTGATAGGCTTTAAATATGGCCAAACTTTCTCTGAAAAATGTATTAAATTTCATATGATGAGACATTATTTCAGGAATAACTTCATGAACCTTAAATTAGATATTTTTAATTATCCTTTATGTAGGATAGGATTTGTGTCTAACTTATCTGAGGGTGTCTGCAGAATCACTGGAGATAAAAGCCCTTTTCATTTTGACAGGTTGTTTAGGGATTCTGTCAATGCAAAGAATGTTAACATTAAGAACATTTCAGCAGAATTGATTTCTTTATGGATAAAGAACTGTGATTTAATACCAAAAGTCATAGAAAGAAACAGATATGCTCATAACTTTCTCTTGCCCAGTGACAGAACATATGTAAAAGGTATGTGATGTTAGAAAAGCATGTACTTCTTTGATAAACATTTCCATCAATATGAGGTTAGTTGGATAGCCAATTACCTCATACAATACCAAGAACATTATGGTCTTACACATTGCATTTCTGACAGTAAGTACTAAGAGTGGCTCAGATGGCTGTGCACTAAAACCACATTCATGTCTATGGCAGAAGTGATATTTTAACTTGGGTTGTTGTCAGCTGTGAGGAAGTCCTCATAGCTCCTCCTACACTCTCCTTTCTTTTCAACTTTCTGCCAGATTTAGAATGAATTTTGCATTGTGGGATGAAAGAACATAAAACCATAGTGCTCAGAGAATGCCAACCGAAACCTTGATGGATCTTGATCTGTATTTCCCTCGTAGAGAAAAGGCCATAAAGAGTGCTTACACATAATTGGTTTAAAATAATCCTAACTTCTTTTCAGTTTTAGGTGAGAATCCCTGAGTATTTTATCAGACTTGACTTGGGGCTAACATATAGGCGGGAAGTAATAGGAGAGTGGGCCAAAAGCTGATTCACAGGGAATGCTAGAAAGAATGCCTTTAGCTCTTACGGCTAATGGATCTCAAGGGAGAAGATAAACAAAGTTTTTGAGAGAAGCAGCAGTTTTTGTTATTTAGCGTTGATGGAGCATGGGCATTCTAATTTACATATTGAATACCAAGTACTGAAGGATGGAAGAGATGTGGCACAGCACAGTAAGAGGAGACTTCTGTCATTCTTACATTAGTCTGCACTTTCAAGTAGCTTTGTAACCATAGCAAAGTGCAAATTCTCTGAGCCTCAAGTTCCTTAAATGAGGGCTAGTCTATATTACTGGTTTTAATGTCTCTGGGGGCATTTTAGAAAGCTGTGGGGATGTTTTCAACTGTCAAAATGATGAGGGAAACTAACTCACATTTATAGGGTGGAAACAGAAATGCCTAATGTCTTAAAATGGGTCCTGCACAATCAAAAATTGTCCTTTATCCGACATGACATTTGACTATCCCAGTGAACATTTATATAGGCAAAACAAAACCTGTTTGTAATTTTCTGAGCATAGGACCTAACTCCTTTTACATATCCAACAAGGTATTTTCTGTATCATATTAAGAAATCAGGTACAAAATTTAACAGATGTTATATTTTACAGGAGTCCATATGTGTATCTTGGGAGAAAATTTTAATTTGTTATCTTTGGGACTCTCAAAGAGTTGTTCACCATCCAGGAAATGATGTTCCAACAGTGTGCTCCTCATGGAATTTGAATAGCTAATACTCTTGTGCAGTCTGCATTTGTAGCGGTGGCAGTTATGGTAATTTGTGCAGAGCTTAAGGCTGACTACTTTGTTATATTTCCCAATGTAGTTGTACACAAGCATCTGCACTTTTGAATACATATTATTTTATTTAAAGTTAATTTGTCATTCTTTTTATTACAGTATGGAATTATACACACCTATTTGATACTGTGTGCAGGTTGGTTATATTGTCTTTGAATTTAAATTTTGGGATAATAAAGAGACCATTACTAAATATTTGATATAAAAAGAAGTATTCAGTCTGATTGGGTTGAGAACCACTGAATTTAGATGTCTTCAAAATTGCTTCTATTGTCAGCAAACTGTCTCTCTAAATAATATGACTATAGCACATGCTTTTTAACCAGTAAGTATCTAAATTTATTTGTCCTATTATAGTGAGAAAGGCTAACTTCCAGGAAAAGATCAAAAGGATGATAAGGAAATGGCCTGGAATATGGTGTAATTAGAAAATAGTAGAGAGGAGGTTAACATCTCCTTTTCTTGTATCTAATGAATTTTGAGACTACTGTGATGTGCCTACTATTTGTTACTAATCAGAATTTAAGATAAAGTGTTATATGATTACTGAATCTATAGTTAAGAAAAAATAGTTACTTTTTACAAGACTTTACATTTCTTGAGCACATTTCTTATCATTGAATTCACACAGAAATTTATAAATTCATAACAAGTTCATTAACTTCTAGATGAATTACTTTTTTCCCAATTTTAAAAATTGTGTTAATATACAAATAACATAAAATGTATCGTGTTAACCATTTTAAACTACACAGTTTAGTGGTATTAAATACATTTATATTGTTGAGCAACCATCACTACCATCTGTGTCTGTAATAATGCTTTTCATTTTGTAAAACTGAAATGCTATACCTATTAAACAGTAACTAATTTCCCCTTGCCCCACCCCCTGGCAACCACTATCCCAATATCTATGATTTTGATTACTCTACCGCTTATAAGTATAATCATATAATATTTGTCTTTTTGTGAGTGGCTTATTTGACTTATCATAATGTCCTCAAGAGTCATCCATTTTGTAACCTATGTCAGAATTTCCTTCCATTTAGTGGCCAAATAATATTCCATTGTGTGTTTATACTTAAATAGTTGAGTTTCTGAATAGAAGATATATATGATTTTTAAATAAACACCCAAGAGGACTGACGTTACATTCTGCATGTCTCCTAAGGATAGTTTTGCAAGGTACAAATGATGTTAAAATAGCAATTCAGTGATGAACATAAATGTTCACTGTTCTCTTTGAGTTACCATCATGGATATCGCAGTGAGTAAAATGTTGCCTTCTGCTTGTTATCTATTGATGTCAGAAACTGTGGCTTTGCCAGTGATTTTTCTCTTGGCATTATATTTAATAACTTTTTCAGCCTTCAGTACAATCCAGTAACAAAATACAAAGATGCTCAGAGAAATGGGACAGGGCAAGGACAAAGTGGCAGGAAGCATGGGTTGTGCACCACATAGCCATATACTTTTGGGTCTCTAATTATTTAGGTCTAAAATAATGCATTAGATAGCATGGTATCTTAGTTTTCTTCTGGCTCTAAATTTCTTTGGTTTGTAGATAAGCCAAAATTATGTTATCAGCTATAGACTTGAATAGTATTATGTGATACATTTGCCATATCCAAACTGCCAGGCATACTCTCTACCTGTCTTTAAAATATTTCATTAATGGTTTTTTCCATAGGCAATAAGTGAAAGTGATTTGCGATTGAGGAAGGTGACAAGGGTATACTGGGAGACTGCTGATCTCTGGACATCCCTCAGGTCATGCAAGAGACAGAAAAGTCTAAAAGCCAATGTGAAATAGGCAAATGCCCAGTAGAGAAGAGAACCTAAAGTCTTAGATATTTTCCAGTGTCCAGATCTCCTGGAGCCAAGTGATATTGAAGTCCTTTCTTTTGGCCAATTAGATCAAAGACACTGGCTGCACTCCTCAATATTAGGACACCTCTTGTCAATTGCTTTGCTTGTCTTTGCTTCAGTTATGATAACGGTTTACCTGCAGGCCTAGGGAGTCCACAGCAACCTGGAGTACTAGTCCTTGGCACAGCATTCTCTCTCGTAGTCCTTATACCTGATCCATACTTTCATAAATAGTCCCTTTACTAAGCTCTCCTCAAATCACTCTATTTGAATATGTCATCTATTGGACAAGGTGAGATGAAGAAAGGATGACTGTTACTCAGAGAGGCCAGTTCCTCCAATGAGACATTGATTTGCATAAGAATCATAATATGGGAAGGAGTTACTGCTATTACCAGGTATGGTAGGCTGATTAATGGACCCCAAAGATGTCTGGGTATTACTCCCCAGAACCTGTGAATCTTACCTTATATGGTAAAAAAAAAAAAAAAAAAAAAAAAAAGGACTTTGTGGATGTGTTTAAATTAACAGTCTTGCCAAGAAAAGATTATCCTGGATTAGCCAGATAGGCTCAATGCAATCTCAAGAGTTTTATAACGGAAAGGCTAGAGGGTAAGAGTTTGAGAAGGAGATGGAACAATAGATGCAGAGGACAAAGCGATGCCATTGCTGGAAGGGGCCATGAGCCAAGTCATGCAGGCAGCCTCTAGAAGCTGGAAAAGGCAAGGCAATGAAATATCCCTGAGAGCCTGCAGGAGGAATGCCAGCAACTTGGTTTTAGAACTGACCTCCAGAACTGTAGATAATAAATCTGTGTTGTTTAAAACCACTACTTTCAGGTAATTTGTTAGAGCAGCAATAGAAAACAAACATGCCTGAGAATGGGATTAACAACTGGTTAGTTTTCAATTTTCAATGAATTTATTCATTTACATTAAATAATGCTTTGATCATATACAAAAATGGTAGAGTATAATGAGTTTTCTTCTATTGATTTAAAAACATCTCCTAAGACTCAGCTTCTTCTCACTTGTAGTGGGTTTTCATCATTATTTCTGACTTCTCAGCATCTTGAAACCCCTGGCTACGTTTTGAGGAATTTAGGATTCCTCATCTTATGAGATCTTGGTTGGGGCAAAGACCAGTAACAAAGCTGAAACCTGAAATTCCTGGTAACTTGCCTTCAAAACATTCCTTGCTGCTGAACTACAGACTAAAGGCCTCGACACTGCCAAATAGATGCACTATGCCATTCTTCAGAATCAGTGATAGAAGCAAAGGGATGGTGGTTGCAAATGAGGTTCCCAGCCCTGAAGTGGCAGCGGAGGTAACTGTAGCAAGGTTGAGTTTCTCAGAGATAGTAGCAGCAATTTACTCCATACTCCAGTTCTGCTGTGTGGTTTGGGATTTTGTTACTAGTTGTATAGCTTCAAGCCTAATTTTCTAAATGATTTTAACAAATTATCTTTGTCCTTAACTTAGCTAGAATTGTTTTATGTTGCTTGAAACTAAGAACCCTGATTAATTCTTATAATTCACCTTAAATTTTTCGACTTTATGATGGGTTTATCGAGACATAACCCTATCATAAGTCCAGGAACACCTGTACACACTTTCCATTCTGCCATTCTTTGTGTTGGCATTGACCTCAGGCAAGCTTCACTCTTGACCTCATGATAGCTGTAGTTGTTGCAGGAATTAGAGGCAGACATAACATTCAGAAGGAGAAGAAATTACCTATATATGTTTTACTGTTAGGAATGGAGGCCCCTTTACCTCAGGTCTCCTAGCAGGTCTTCCCTTACCCCTATGGGCTAGAATAACATCTCATGGCAGTACATAATCACTAATCACTGGCCAATAGAAAGAGACTGCCATTTTTTTTTTTTTTTTTTTTTTTTTTTTTTTTTTTT